>NC_039256.1:19915544-20236794 GCF_003368295.1 Carassius auratus
AGTGGATTGATTATTTTTCTTTTCTTGCAGCCGACATCATGTACAGTGGCACAATTGACTGCTGGAAGAAGATTGCACGTGATGAGGGCGGCAAGGCTTTCTTTAAGGGAGCCTGGTCCAATGTTCTCAGAGGCATGGGTGGTGCCTTTGTGCTGGTCTTGTATGATGAGCTGAAGAAGGTCATTTAAGGGTTTCCTGTCCATCATTCAATGTGAGATGTTAAACTGTAACATATCTTGTACATTTGGAAGGACTCTCAAATTCCGCCTTATTTATAGGGACCAACTAGTATGTCAGTACTGGTTGTACTGGGGGAAATTGTTTTTGCGGTTTTCTTTTGCCCCGGTTTATCTTGTTTTCTGTTTTTGGTCCCCTCACCATACTGTCGTTCCCAAAAAGAAAGAATGCCAGGTACTAAAATCTACCTGTTTTCCAGCTGGTCTGTTTTTAGTCAATGCAACAATAAAGACCCACTGAATGAACCTACACCATAACTTGTGTTTTTCTTTATTTATTTTTTATCTTGAGTTTCAGGTGGTGTTATTCAGCCGTTTGGATGGCTTCCGCCCTCTTACTAAATTCAAACAAACTCTGTCCCCACCCTTTAAAAACATGTCAGCAAACTGAACTAGCAACATGTTTGGCAGGCAGAAAGCCCTCTAAGGCCTTTTTATACAGTTTATAAAGTCTTGGATTGTTAGAAATTGCAGTGATATCCTTATACAGTAAGAGTAGTGGGGCGTTTTATGCATCGTATTGAAACAAATCTGTTAGATCACCCTCAAACTGCACTGCAGAGAGTTGTCACTTGGAAATGTTCAAGTGTTTATTCAAAGGCTAGACTACTTGCATGCCTTTAAACATGTTTCTGAGTGTCAGGCAGTATTTTATTTTCATAAGATGCAACCTCATACCCTGCTGGACTTCATAGTAGTTCTTGAGTCTGAGCCAAGGACAGCTGAGGGGACACTTGTGCCCCTGAATGTAACTCAGTCCTGGTTTATTTTGGAGCCCTACATATTTAAGTGTATTGGAGTATCCTCTAAATTGTTAATTTATGTGCATCTGAATTTTTGTGTTTGTGGTAATTTAGAGATTCCTTACTCGAGTCTTGAATAGCCAAAGGCAAATATCTTTCCAAATCATCAGTTGATCTTAAAACCAGTAAAGGAACCAGAGGAAAGATATCAAAGGGAAAAAATGGCTTTAACCTTGGGCCTCTGTCCATGTGTTGCAGGTGATCTGATAATATTCAAAAGGAATGAATGAAACTGAAGGTTTATAAAGGCTGCAAGGCTAATGGCTCTCCTCCAGTGTAATCCAGTATGTTGGAAAAGCCGGCTTGTGCGTGCCCTCTTACGCTAAAAACCTTGCTGACCTCTTAACTGACATCAGGCTAGTCGTAAATTAGCACGCTAATCCGTCCTTGTATCACCTTCACTTCAAGTATGGTGAGATCCTGAGCATGGCGTTACAGGATGTTCAGCAGGGATTAACAGTGGATGGACTCTGGGCATCATGGCCTCCTGACTGGGTGCAAGAAGTTGAACTAATTTATTTTGGGCAAGGGCTTAAAAAAAAAAAAGTCATAATATACTTTGTGTTTGAAGAAGCACTTTTTGGTTACCTGACACAAGAATGTGACAGCTGTATCAGGATCAATAAATCATTTGGGATTAATTTTTAATTTAAATTAAAAGTTTTAATTAACAAAGGAAGTATAACGAGTAAACAGTGGTATGAATTATGCACATCCTATGAATTTGTCACTTGTCCTGCTAACTCTTTCGTTAATGCTAGATGAGAAATATGTCAAGTTCAGTAAAACAAATCACAAAAATTTGTATAATGGATCGTGTTATGCGTTAAGGGGATGAGTCGATTACACAAGAGGCAGACTTGTTCTGACAGTCTTGTTGCACGTGACGTAATCCTGGGAAGGCGGTTCAAGCTCGCGCTGGCTGGCGGCAGACTCTACTCGCAGATCACATGACTTGTTCAGTCACTGAGGGGTCTATTTTTAGGGGTGTAATCTCTGGCTGGCGGTGTCAGGGTGCTGTACTCCATCATGTGCCTGTAGAGGTTTATTCATATGCCATTTTCCTGAATGAACCTGTCCAGAAATCCATTTCTACTCTGCGAACTGGATCGCTGATCATGCCAAAGAGGATAGAGGGAGGTTGTGCACAACCAGCAGTTATGAACCATTCGTCAATCAAATCAGTTCACAAAAAGATTCATGCGTTCACTGTTTGGTCCTTTTTTTGTAGACTACAAGGTTATGCCAGCAGGTGGCAGAGTTGCGTTTATGCGTGTATACCATGCACTCTAGTGGTGGAAATTATGATTCTTTCTAGTGATTCGTTCATTTTCAGTTCGTTCACCAAAATGATTCGTTCAGAATCGTTCACTGATTCGTTCAGTGACCATTTCTTCGTATTACACAAAATAAGCCAGCAGATGGCAAAAAGTGTATTGTGTTGTTATGTCTTAAGTCAACGAACGTATTCACTTGTTACAAAAACTGATCTGGCTTTATTAAAATGTGTGTATAATCGCATTCAATATATAAAGTCTAATTAAGTTGTTCAAATGAACAAAGCACAAGGTTTTCTAGCCTAAATAGCATTTTAATTGTTTGGTCAGACAGTTTGTTTATTATATATTCACATTCATATATCGGGGATTAAACGTGGAGTTGCTAAATATCAAAACAAGCGTATGTGCACAATACAGTACTTATAACTGCGCTTTGCATTTTTGCGAGATTGACATGCTAAATGGCAGACTGACCCGGTTTACTCTCATTCATTTCGTTCACGAACGAGATAAGCTATGTACCAGTTCATTTCATTCACGAACGACATGTATCCGTTCATTCAGCTCGTTCACGAATGACATGTGTGCCAGTTCAGTCATTTCATTCACAAACGAGATTTACTAAATCATTCAACTAATGCACGAACGACATATGCTTTGCCGATTGAGAAACGTGATTGGTAAACTGTTTGCCAGAATATACCCTGACCATCAGGTCACTCATTTCATTCACGACCGAGATGTATCATTCAACTCGTGCACGAACGACATGTGTGCCAGTCCAGTCATTTCATTCACGAACGCTATGTATCAGCTCATTCAACTCATTCACGAACGACATGGGTACCAGTTCAGTAATTTCGTTCACGAACGATAAGATCTCTAGATCTAGTTCAGACTCATATGAAACGCGTTCATTGAAGGGCGTATTCGTTCACTACATTCAACAAATCAAATACTCTGTCACATCTCATACTCGAAGGCTATTGGCTCGAGGTTGAGTAATTCTTTGACAGGATGAAATAGTTGTTACCCGGTGCACTGAGCTGCGCATGCGCTGCTTATAGCGCCGCGCTGCTGTGGAGGGAGGAACTTCACTGAACGAGAAATATGAGTCAGTGGATTACGTGAACGAGAACGATTCGTTCACCTAAAAGATTCGTTCAAAAAGAACGATTCGTTCACGAACGACACATCACTAATGCACTCTGACACAATCCTTGACCGAAACAAGACCCTTCCTCCGTATGCTTAGCTCGGTTCATCACAAGCGAACGTGTACGACGGTGAATCGTTCATTTAAAGATCTGCAACGATTCGTTCATTAGAGTCGAATCATAAACATTTAAATATTTCATGTAGATTGTGTGTGTGGTATAATGCATTTAATTAACAATATAAGTATTAAATATAAGGTTGTCATGTTACATTTTGTCACCATGAACAAGAATATAAGTGGACAAATTCATTATTACCACCTGTTTTTCGAAGACTAAAAACACCCTAAATGAAACGTGGGCCACCTTGCGGCGAACATGGTTGAATAAAAAGTGCATCATGTGTTATCATACTTCACCACCATATACTTGATGGTGTCGCATGGTGCATGCTGTACTTTTGTCATTTCTTTACACAGTAAACGGTTGTGTGTAAAGTAAACGAGAAATATTTGTTCATGAAATCACAGCTGCATCATGCAGTTATTACCTACAGAGAGCATATTATTGTAAAGATTAAGCATCTTGGGAGGACAAAATACGACATCTTCAAGTGCACCAATCACATTACAATCGCAAGTTCCTCAAACCATAAACACTTACCTTCCGGTTCTGCATGCAACATGAGTCTCAATGGAAGCAGAGAGGAGAGGGATACAGGGTTGCGTTTAAGTGGACGAATGAAGCAATCGAATGCAAAGGAATTTCTTTCTCAACCTGGACCTTTTTAACAATGTACACTTGGCGGTGCTTCCTCGCCATTGTATTTGTACTTGTCTGTTACTTCTCAGAGTTTGGACAAATATGGACACAAGCCTTCGTTTGTTTTTTATGCTTTTTCAATTTACCTTTCAAAAAGCAAAACCATGAAACAAGCACTCAGACGGACGACACGCTTGAAGAAACAGAACAACAGGTAACAAGATTATTTCTGCACGTACTATTATTGACGCACGTACTATTATTATTATTACTACTACTACTTTGAATATGTGCATAGAGTGGTTGACACTGTCCTGTTGTAAAATCTAACATAACTATATTTTGGAACATGGTTTCTAAAGTTTCCATTAGCTGTTTCAAGCTGGTCATTTGCTGGTTGACCAGCTGTTATGTTCCCAAAACCTGCTGGACTGGACTGACCAGCTGGTACCTGGTTTATTGTTTCTCTAAGATGGTCCTTCTGCTTACACAATGTAAATAACCATTGCTGACCAGCTAGAAACCACTGTCTGTGTCCCAACTCAAAGCTTCTATCATAAGTTGAAATTTTCAGCAGGGCAACTGAATACATACTGTAATGGCAACTGTAAATGGATACATAACAATAAAGTCCATTTATAGGCAGAACTAACTGTGGGAAGAATTTGAATAGCATCATTAACATCGTTATTGCTTTGGTTGAGAGAGTTCCGGGTTTCATGTAAAAAAAGAAACCATCAGATCAGTTTTTGTTCTTTGTTTCTGTATGGAGGGTCTTCCAGAAAGCAAAAACCCTAAGCTTTTACTGACCTCATTTCTGTGTTCATGACTGATATCAGACATCATCAGTGAAATTACTGGAATTTAATCCCTTGCACCTTAATCCTCCTGTTTCAGACAAAGAAGGCTCACCATGTTGGTGTCAGTGATGAGACTGATGCAGCCAGAACCGCACAAACTGAGTCTGAGACAAAGCATTATCCAAATGTACAGAGGTCACTCCTCCAGGGTAAATACAAATGTTGTTGTTTGCAAGCTTCGCTCCCATTGTGCCTCTTATTCATATCTGGAGATAGTGACCGAAGGTAGTTTCATGACATGACAATGAGATTTGTTGTAAACATGACAGAACAGGAGGCAGAAGATCAGATAATATGGTAATATTTCAGAGGTTTGTGTGTTGATAACACTTTGAGGAAATGTTATACCCTGTTCATTTCCGTAAGTAAAGTGATAATGCACATACATGGCATTACTAGATGATCATTACAGTTGTGCATGATTAAATAGATTTTTTAAATGTCTTTGCAGTGTTTAAATGTGCCTATGTTAACCTGGTCCAGCCGTGGTACACAGTCCCAGAACTGGGCGACAGTCAGCCCCTTCATAGGGCACTACAGATGGAGTTTAACCTGCTAGTCGAGAGAGTCATTTGCAAGGCAAAAAGCTTTGATCTGTCTGCCACCAGTGTGGGTTGTATTAAGATCTTCACTCAGCACCTGCATAACGCAAAGCAGTCAGATGGGTGAGCAAGTTTGTCTGTGTCATTATGTTGTGTACGCCTCATTTATTCTGAGGGTATTTTGTAATATCTCACACAAGTGACATCACTATCTTTTTATAATTTTCCTTCCGGTCCATTTCAGAGACCATCAGCACAGCAACTGAGTCTTATGTTTCTTGAGCTAACGTTTTAAAATCAAAGAATTTCTGCCAAAACTCATGGACTTCCGTCCTAACCTATGACTCATCACCTGATGTAGTTCCAGGAATACTGATAGTAAATTGAATCATTATGAAAACCAGCATGTTCATTTGTTTACCTTTTTTTTTAGCTCTCCAATGTTCGGTTCAAGGTCTGAGGAGATGACAGTCCTCAGGGCCTTTTCTGAAGCTCTACTGCGAAACCTTTTTCCTGAGCACCTTTGGGAAGCAAAACTGTACCGGTGTGTCCTAACTGAGATTGTTGCTATTAAAGGTTAGTCCTACTGAACTTTGTGCTAAATACTTTCTAAAGATCTTGATCTGAACATTGATCAGATATCTGGCATCAACATATGAAGCATTCATTGTCCTGTTTAGGACAGTTTCTCTGAAACAAATGCTTCAAAGATTGTCCCAACAAGATTTCACTGCTTTTACAAACTTCATTTTTGTGTGCCACAATACTCATGGATTTCAAAACAATTAATATTAGCTTCGTTCACAATGGTTATGTTGAGTGTATGGCATTTTCAGAGTGAATTCTTTCTCTAACTGCCTCCAACGTCATATTTAGTTTACATTCAAAATTAAATTTGTTTTATAGAATTAATTTTTTATACCAAATCATGATTGTTGGTGCTTTATTAAACCTTTACTGTCTTTCTTAACATATCCCCTTCAAGGCTACACTTATCTGATAAAAAATGCAGTAAAAACTAATGTGAAATATTACAATTTAAAACTGTAAAATTCAGTTTATTCCTATGATGCAAAGCTGAATTTTCAGCAGCATTACTTCCATCTTCAGTGCCACATGATCCTTCAGAAATCATTCTAATGTGCTGATTTTGTAAACCAGAAATATTTCATTATATTATCAATTTTGAAAACAGATGTGCTGCTTAATGTTTGTGTGAAACGTTGACCCAAAACTTAAAAAATGGTAGTGTTTAAGTTATTTTTGTGCTGTTTTAATTGTATAGTGTATTTTCTACTCATTCACTAATTCTTTGCTACTCCTGTTGTCCATCTCTAGCTCTTGATGTGCTCGTGAAATGCCTCTGTAACCCAGACATCTTGAATCAGATGGTGGTTTCGCAGCTGGATAGAGTAACCTCTAAAAGCTCAACAGAAGACCTGCTAAACTCCGATAGGGAAGGCACACCATCTTCCACGGGAAGTGAAGAAGCAGAAGTGTAAGTTACCTCAAAAACATAACATTTTAGCATATTCATCTCACCTGGTGGCTTAATTCTGTTATTTACAAATTACGCAGAGTGACGGATGAAACTGATGCTCAGTATGAAGACACAAAAGAAAAGAAGAAGGGTGATGTTTCTTTCTCTTTCATCTCAGTAATCTGATTTATGAGCGGTAATTGTACATAATGTAATAAAGTGAAATTTAATTACCTTTTTCAATGTTATCTAAGCAGGCAATAGGATCAAAGAACAGTTTTCTAAATTTGTTGATAAGGTCAAGTCAAAAAAAGTCAAAAAGAAATACCAGAAGAAGAAGAAGAAGGAGCATGATCTTTTACACAGGGCTTTATCGTCACGAAGATTTGCTGTTATTGAAGATGATGCTGCAAACAGCAGAGAAAGCTCCTTTAGAAGCGGCATGGACTCCGATTATGTATGGAAAATGAGCATATTGAATTGATTTGCATTAAGTTTTCGGTGCAACTAAGTTTGTCTGTGCTTTCTTTTAAAAGGACAGTGAATCGGATGACCTAACAACAAATGTCCGAGAAGATATGATGGAGTTCAAGCTTTCTTATGAGATGTGGCGGGTGGGGAAGTGGGCAGTCCGTGTTACAAATGTAAGGCATTATGTTAAAAGTCAAGGGAAGCTAAACAACGTACAAGCTACGTTAAGTTAAATAAGTAAAAAAAAAAAAACATTGTCTTAGGTCCAAAAGGAAAATGAAGAGCTTTGTTTCGTGCTTCACCTGGAGGAGAAAAATAACCCAGAGAATCTCAACTGGGATGTAAAAAAGACCCAGTCAGATATACTTCATTTTCACAGCCTCTGGCAGGTGAGAGAGGAAATAGTGAGGGATCTTCAATGCATCGATTGTATCAAAACCCATACTATTTTTTATTACAGTAATTAATATTTTACTCATTATTATTGATTAATGTATGTAGCTGCTTGCTTAAAAATGTTTGTTCTCTTTCTGTTGTTTTTTTAAGGATACTTCCACTTTACCCTCTATATCTGCAATAGTAGTAACAAAGCAGGGTCTTGATGGTGCACATGCAGAAGAAGTGGCATCAGCCTTGGAGCACTTTTTACAAGTAAGCTGGCACACAGACACACACATCTAGAATCAAAGAAGGTTTTATCAGTTGAAATCTTTTCCTCATTTCTCTTCAGGAGGTGGTTTCTGATGCACAGCTTGGTCACACTCAGCCTGTGTTCCAGTTCTTGTGTCCCATTGTACAGCTGCTGAGTAATAAGGACCATAAGGGAGGTGTCTGGAGTTTCCTGAATGGCCTTGCAAGCTTTCTTAATCCTAGCCAAGATGAGGATGAGGTAAAAACAGATTTAGGTTAATAGCTTAATGGAAACCTCATGATAAAACTGATGAAAAGCTACAGTTCAAAAATTTGGGGTCAGTTAGATTTATTTAAAAATACTTTTATTCTACAAGTATGCATTACATTGAACAAAGGTTCAAGAAGGAAATATAACTTTTTTCAACATTAATAATTGGAAATGTTTGAGCATCAAATCAGCATATTCTAATGATTTCTGAAGTATTTTTATTATTGTAATAATATTTCACAATATTACTGTTGATATAGTATTTTTGACATTTAAAACTCTTTGAATGGTAGTATATTTATAACAATATTTTATATAATTGGATCAATATAAATACAGCTAGATTTGAAATCTTGTCCAAATAGAGCATTTTCTACAGGTCAAAAGTTTAGAGTAATTAAAATTTTTTTTTTTTATTATGTTGTGTGTTACCTACCACAAACCTTATATATTTTTATCAATATTGTATGTAATTGGATCAATATACATGTATCAAGATTTGATTTCTTATCCAAAGAGCTAAAGTTTGTTGATTTATAGTAGAGGTATACCTTTAGATTCAGCAAAATGCAAATTATTGAGAATACTGCCACCCTCTGGTGATACTATGTGTTTTTTTTCTCAGTCCCATAATCCCAGAGGAGAAGAAAAGGTTGATGGAGCAGGATCCTCAGGACATAACAGTGGACAGTCGACAGGACAGCCAGCCTCCATCAACACAGATGAAGAACCAAAGGGGGGCATTGTAGAAGGACCAGTGGCTACACGCGTTAGGTTTTATAACCCCAGTGAAGAAACTGAAACCTTCAAAAGTACAGAACCAGATATAGAAGATCAGACCTCTGATGAACAGGACGTGGTTTCAGATTTACAGGAGAGTCTTGCTGAAAGTTTAGATATCTTTGTTAATAGGTCAAAATTAGTCAGTCCTTCAGGACAATTGAGTGATATCTCAAGCTCAGTCATGAACCACACTGAAGGCTTGCAGTCTGACTCAGTAGATGGCTTCGCAGGTGCTCAGTCTGGGGGCAAAACAAACAAAAAAGAAAAGATAACTCAAAGAAAGTCAAATGGATTTCAAAAGGCCAAAATAAAAGAGAAAATGGGACAGCTCAAGGACGAGATGGCAAATCAGCCTCAGGCACAGAAAAAGGAACCCCAGAACAACTGGGACAAAGTTGAGGCCACCAAAGCCATATTTGAGCTAGTTAAGGAAATAACTGGTATGATGTAACTCCCTTTTTCTGTTTTGCTTTTATGATCACCAAGGACTAAATCTAAAACAGATTTTTTTTGCCATTCATTATTTGTCTTTACCATCTTCAGGTAACTCAGTCTTCATTAACATTGTTGATGCTATTCTAAAAGCAGTCCAGCCTTTGTTAAAGAAGTAAGAGTCCCATTTCATATCTATTCAAACACCATAGATATTCAACTGTAGATGTGAAGATAAGCATAAGCTTTCTTCCCATGCAGGAAAATAAACAACTTTTTAAAAAAGATGCATCCCACTGAAGCTCAGATTGCATCCTACATTGACAGTTTCCGGGAGAAGATATGGCCAGGAGTAAACGCGCCCTTCCAGCCGCCGTGTGACAGTGAGGAGAAACAAAAGACCAGGGAGAAGGCTTTGCAGCTTATAAATTCTAAATGTATGTGTAATTTTTCCCCATGCCTTAGACTGCCCACTTCATTTTTACAAATGTTTCTTTCACCCTAACCAGTATCCAGTAATTGTTATGGTGGTTTTAGATTCAAACTCTCTAATTCTCAAGAAGACTGATGTTGAAACTGTGTTCAAGATCTTCCAGGACACTGAGGAGAACAAGAAATTGGTTTATGTGAGGACTCTAGCTAAGATTCTTATGTGGTTAAATCCATTTAGAAACAAATATCCAGATTAACATTTTATTATTTGTGTTTATGTGTCCATAGATGCTGCTGTCATACATTCTTGGGGAGTTCTTACCTGGAGAGCCTGCCTTCAGTGAAATAGCTAATTTAACTGTGAAGGATTTATTTTCATAATTGATAGATATTTATTAATGTAAGTTGTCTAATGTTTTAAAATGTGCATTATTTAATGTTTATATTCTTTAATGTTTATATTATTTAAGGATGGATTGTGATATACCTCAGACATGTCAGCCTTTTACTTTCACTTTGAGCAACGCAAACACTGATATTTTTTTAATTGAACAAAAATGCCAGCCTGTTAAATGTAGCATTTTAACAAATGTACTGTAATTATGTCTCACTTCAATAATGTCACCAAAACTTGGGTGTAAATTTTAATTTGCCATTAAAAAAAATTTCATTGTATATGCAAGTTCACTTTTTGTTTCCTATCTTTAAATTGTACACTGTGAAGAACTGATTTTCTATTTTAATAAACAGCACAGGTTACTCAGGACAAAACAGATAAAGTCATTGTGATACTGATGATCCTTTTTTATAAGACTTAATCAGCACATGGTCTGTGAGGAATGTATCCGAATAATAATAATGCCAATAAATATATTTTACTACTAATTGCGAGTGATTTAATTTCTTGCACATTAGTAAACTGTAAAAATGTAACGGAGTTACCGCTGTGTAACATATATTACCCCACTCCAAATATTAAACGATCTTGTAACTACCACGACTGTCAAACCCATGATGACGTAACTATGATGGGCTGCTACAACTATACGTGTTTGAAGGGTTTCCTGTAAACGGCTTTAAATATATCTGTATTTCCTATTAATCGAAATCACTCGAATTATTAAAGCCAGTCACAAGTATTCTTTACTAATGATTTCTAAAACACGAATAGGTTTACAGTTGTGTGAACGAGCTCACTTTTATATCATCCAGCAGTTGCTTGTCCCCCACTTTGCGTCGATATGGTCCAGTCCCAGAGAGACGGGTTTAGAGAGGATCCAAGCAAGAGAACGGCTAACGTCGGTATTTAACCGAATCGACGAAGCCGACGTCCGTTGAATTAAAATAATTAAAACCGATTCAAAATAACAGCGTTGATACCTTATGTTTACGTCTTGGTTATCCAATTAAACCATGTCAACCCCAGCAAGACGGCGTCTGATGAGAGATTTTAAACGGTAAGCGACACAGAAAATGCTAAAGGCCCTCGGTAGCTTTTTGCATGAACACCGGCTGGACTCAAGTCTTTAACATGGCGACTTTTCCCCCCACAATAGCAATTTAAAAACGTCATTATTCCTCTCCGACCATGTATTTGGATGCTATCTGTGCAGTATTTAGTTTTGTCGTACTGTTTGTGTAGTATATGTAATGTAACTTCTCCGGGTAACTTATTTTTCAGTCTCCAGGAGGATCCACCAGCAGGAGTTAGCGGAGCCCCGTCGGAAAACAACATCATGGTCTGGAACGCTGTTATTTTTGGGTTTGTATCTTGTGAATTTTTTGACAGCGATGAGCAATGTACAGAACACACTGGCAATTTAGTTTATCTCCGACTACTCGAGGGCTGTGAGATGACATCCAGCTTGTTAGCGGTAATGTAAGCAGTTTTAAATAGGCCAGATGGCCAGTGGTCCCCCATAAGAGGTGCTTGTTATTTGATCTTTGAAGCGACGGTGTCCTGAATAGAGCTGTGCGTGTGTTGTTGTGGTGGAGAAAACAGGTTATAATGTCATATCCGTAGACTATGTGCCTTGTTATTTTTGGATTACAGTAAGGTAAATGCGCAGGTCTGCTGCACCTTGGCTGGTGATTTTGGCTTTGTTTCTTGCTGTCATGCCAAGTGTTTTGTATAACCTGACATGTTGACCCATTTCTTCTGCCTACAGCCCTGAAGGAACACCCTTTGAAGATGGTAAGGCAAGAAAACACAAACTATTATATGTTAATTTCATTATTTTTCCCAATTTTCCAATGCAGCATTTGAAAAAGTTTAGGGTCAATTAAAAATATTATTATTATTATTATTATTTTCGCTCATAGACAGCTTTTATTTGATAAATAAATTCAGTTAATAATATTGCAAACTATTAGTACTATTCAAAATTAATGACTGTTTTCCAATTAAATTTATTTCTTTGGTGGCAATGTTAGATTTACAAACATTACTCCAGTCTTCAGTGTCACAAGATCCTGCAGAAATCATTTTTAATATGCTGATTTGCTGCTCAAGAAACATGTCTCTATGGTCCATGCTAAAAACAGTTGTGCTGTTAATATATTATTATTATATATTTTTTATAAAGGTATTACTTATCTTTAAGTCTTTACTGTCACACTTGGTCAGTTTAATGTTAAATGTTATCAGTTTCTATTAAATAAATACTTATTGACTCCAATTGACTCTTATACTTTGGTATAATGCTATCTTTAGAAAAATATTTCATAACAATATTTATTTATTAAAATTTGTCATCAAATTGTCTATCATTACAAATGTCTTCACTGTCACATTTGATCAGATTAATATAATGTAAACCTTAATTTAAACCACACTGACGGCTGAATAAGGATTGCGCTTTGGGTTCCTAATACAGACAACTGATTTTATTGTATGTGCCACTGTATAATTGTGTACTAGCATTTGGCATGGTATGGTTCTTTTTGCTTGCATGTGGCAAATGGTTTTGCTTCATATTTTCTTTTTCCACTTGTCATAGGAACTTTCAAACTCACAATAGAATTTACAGAAGAATATCCAAACAAACCTCCCACAGTCCGGTTTGTCTCCAAAATGTTTCACCCTAATGGTAAAATATATATTTCTTAAATCCTAGTATTGCATTGATGAGGTTTGATTCAGTGGACCATAAAATCTAATTGTATTTCTTTGTGTTCAGTTTATGCAGATGGTAGTATATGTTTGGACATTCTTCAGAATCGCTGGAGTCCAACATATGATGTTTCCTCAATTTTAACCTCAATACAGGTATGACATGTCTGCACTTCTTACCAACAAGGTTCCTCTACAGTATGGAAATTTATGAAATCTGATTTGACTATTTTCCACATCATGATATCAAGTATAGAAAAAAAGGACAACCAAGGTTTTAAAAACGTTTTTGTGTTCTATTTTCTATAGTTTTATTTTCCAAAATACAAAACTAAAAAAAAATAAATAGCATACAATTTATTTTTTTATCAGGTGTGTCACCATTACCCTATGCTTGGTGGATGTTTAGTCTCACTCCATTCCTGTTGAGTCATTTTGTAATGAAAAGTATTTATTTATTTATCTTTATTTTTTATATATATTTTTTTTAATTAAAGAAACTAATTAGCATAAGTAATTAAACATTCTGTTTTTCTTCATTCAGGCTTTGGTTGTAGTAGTCAAAAATACCAGTACTTCTATAATGATAGATATTTTATAGATTGGTGGCATGTGTGAACACTTCTGCCAATCATTTGTGTAGAGTCAGAGAATTCTACTCAAAACTTACGAGTTTTTATTCAGCACAAGGTTTAAAGTTCTGTGTGCTTTCATTATTACTTATTATTTCTTATTGTAAATTCAATATTGTGAAGAGGAGTATGGATTTTTTTTTTATCTAATTAACATGACTTCCTTTTTTTCTTTTGCTTGAAACTTTTCTTTATGCCTTTTTGATGTCTTTGTAAAAAATGTTATTACATTATTCAGGTTGTTAACTTACCTTTCATTATCACAGTCTTTACTGGATGAGCCCAACCCAAACAGCCCTGCCAACAGCCAGGCAGCTCAGCTGTATCAGGAAAACAAGAGAGAGTATGAGAAGCGTGTGTCGGCAATTGTGGAACAGAGCTGGCGTGACTGTTGACCATCCGTACAGTTCACATATGAACAATAGTCTGCCTCGCCAACAAGAGGAAAACCACCTTGCAAAGAATAAAATACAACACATCGTGTATTCAATCATTCTCTACGTACTCAGTAGAATTGTCTGTTCTGTAGCTGTTGCAGGATTAGAGTGATGTTGTGTTGTGGTCTCCCTCTTCATGCAGAACCTTATCCTGGATGAGGATAAAGGTTTTACAAATATTGTTGCTAGGGTTACTTCCTTTTATTTGGCCTGCCCTCATTTTTGTCATCTTATTTCTTTGGTTTTATGAGTTGCTCCTACACTGTAGGCTTATTTCATTTGGGGTATTAACATGTTTGGTTACTGTTTTCAGTATGAATGCAAGTTTGAGTATCCTTGGTTGAATCCAGAGTTCCAAGTGAAACTGCAAGGACATTAAAGATGGATGTTTGTTAGCATATAAATTGTTTTGTATGGAAAGCTTACGTTTCAGAAACACGCCTTTTATAACTGCACTTGGAAAACCTGAACTTTTAAAACCAGTTTGAAAATTGTAATGTACCAAATGCTGGAAATGGCCCTTTTTAATCCAGTGCAAGTGGTTTGTTCTTTTAATATGGCAGTTCTTACTGTTGTTTAAGGTGTTTTCTATTGACACTGTGTAATTGTTTGAAGGTACACAGTGATCTGTCTTTCCCACAAAGCCAAATGCCTGAGATTCAGAATATTACAAATTTGCATAGTTGAGTGTGTGTTGCACCCCAGATGCATGGTTATTTTTCTGATTTTCTTAAGTTCCATTTAAAGTGTCCATTTATTTTCACTTTAAATTGCTTCTCCAACCATATGGATGTGAATCTGTCATGCAGTATCCATTTAAGCTAATCCTCTTTTTTTTTTCTAATTTACCAAGAGTGTCGGATTTGCACTAGTAACCCGTGGAAGAAACTGTACATTTTCTCACTTCTTGTAAATAAACAGTAAAATAAACTCTATGGTTTTTTTTTCTTGAACAAAGATAAGAATTTACATTTCATTAAATGAACTAGGAAATGGACAACGACCAGACTAAATTTAATGTCACTACAAGCAGACTGGATGACAATATTGGCAATGACAACTTCACAGAGATTGCTGCTTAGGCATTTGCCAGACAGAGATTTAAGGTTGAGATAAAGATTTAATTCTACAAACAACCATAAAATGTCAAAAAATATTTACTGTTTTGTAGTTACTTAGATAATTTTATATTTCAAGTGTTTATTTTACAACAGATGAATGACATGTGAATGATATATTGTCCTTTGTGAAAACATAAAATGGAATGTCATTTCAGAGAGGAGCACATGCTAATGTGTAATGTCTGTTCATCATATGGTCTCAAACTAACCAACAGCAAATCTGGAAGAACTGTACAGAAATACATGGTAAATAGTGGCAAAGGGTACACACTGTTGTCATTGAGAACTGACAGATTTTCCAGTCCATCTTCCGTTTTAAAAAAAAATAGTTTATTCTCTTTGTAAATAAATTAACGGGAAACAAGTAAAACTGATTTGCTTTTATCAATGGTCATCTGTTGGTTTCTCAGAGGCCTGTTGAGCCTAGTCATTGTGAACTTTGAGGTTTCACAAGCTCATATCGTCCCACCTGCCCCTCCTGCAGTAGCTGACCAATCAGCTGTTCCTTCTGAACTCTGCGACTAACCACGAGGAAGCGCTGTCGACCCTGTCCGTACGATTTGCTGCGCAGCCCGTATCTTTGTGATACTTGGTGTATCTGTCGGCGCTCCTCATTGTTGAGCTCTGTGGAGAATCGCAGGTCATCTTGACGGTCAGAACTTGCATAATTCCGAATTATTTCCTCAATATCGCGCTTAGTCATCTGATTACTCTGCCTGTCCATGTCCATACCGAGTCCTTCCCTGGTAAACTGCTCTTTGACCTTGATGGGCTCAGCAATGCCCTCTCCTTCTCTACCCAAACCACCACCCGTCCAACCCATCTTCCGGAGTAGCTGGTTACCAATGTTGTCCTCCTTGATCTCTTGCTGCATGGATTCCTCACCAGAACGAGTCATAATTTGATTTCGGCTAATCGCATCAACATGGCTTTCCTTCCAGAGGTTGGACTTCACCACAGCTTGTGTGCGCCGAAGTGTGGCGAGGGCCTCCTCTGCTGCTATGTGCTTCACTGTCTTTTTGGGGCCAATGCCTGCAGCCACATACTGACCATCGAGGTAAACTTCACATTGCCAGCGATGGTCCGGCAGGACAGTGAACTTGTAGTCAGCAAGCACTTTATTAAATTGAGCAGTGTCATTTATTATGCAAATAGCGTTATCTGAGTTTTCAAGGATGACCAATTCACCTCTCTGCGCTTTTTTGTTGCTTTGCTGGGCGAAGCGACTTGCAGGCTGGTCAGAAGTGTGGTTCCCTCCAGAAAAATTCTGTTGCTTTTGTTGCTCTTGTTGACGAGTGGCCTGGTTCATTCGCAACTTCCTTACTGCCTCCTCCGCCGCTGCGTGTTTTGAGCTCTTCTTGGTCCCTCTGGCTTGTGCCACCAGCTCGTCCTGTAAGTACACACTACAGAGCCATAAACTGCTGTTGGGAACCGGGTCAAAAGTATAATCAACTTTCATTCGGTTGAACGCAGCAGAGTTGTTGAGTATACAGATGGCATCGTATGCGTTCTCCATGATTACAAATTCTGTCCAGTGTTTGCTTCGGTCAGGCTCATACTGGCCCTTGGTACTAGGGAGTGGCTTGTCCTCTGGGTTGCGAAGAGGTGGGGGAAGGATTGGGTTTGGAGTGTTTACCTGGCACACCACCATATCATTAACGTAAGTACGCTTGTATTGCCGTTGCAGGACACGAATTTCCACCGGCCTCATGAATAGTTTGACAGCCTGTTCTGACGCTCGGTCTCTGGCACCGTTTTTGCTCCCAGAGTACCCAGTGGCAAGGTACACAGACTGACACCGGAGTTCACATGCATATCCATCAGAGGGTATTTTTCTGTTTTTAGGAAGGTCAGCAGGTGGAATATCTCTTAAATTAACATAGATGTACTCTGGGTTTGTCTTGCAAGCCTGAATGCTGCGGCTGAGTATGAAATTGTAGTTTGGCATGTCAGGTCCACTGATGAACGCCGGATCTCTCAGGGTAACGACAACAGTTGATGATACTCTGGTAATCAGCCTCAGTTTTTCATCAATTGTTGATTCATGGAGAGAAGACGTCGGTGAAGGTGTTGGGAGAAGGCCAGTGCCAGCTTTGCTTGGGCCGTTGTATACCCTGTTGGAAGCCTTGCTGGAGGTCGGCCTATCCTGATGTCCAAATCCCAGTCCACGCGATCCACTATCCCAGGCTCCAGGACGTCCAGAACCTCTGTATCCATTAGCTTGGCCTGCCTGTGAGTATGAGTCCGATTGTCTGGCAGTATGCGCCTCATATCTAGCAGTGTACTCCTGCTGCACTTTGCCCATGAAGCTCGGGGTGGACCCTCTGCTGCCATAGCCAAGGCAACTTGTGCCGCCCAAGGCCACATCCTTACTTCTGTGCTCAGGCCAAGAATCATAACCGTACCTCCCAGTCTCAAGGGAGCACGAGGAGGAAGAGGAGCCATTGCCAGGGCTACCATTATATGGTGGATGATCTGGTTCCCTTTGTCTTAAATCATTCATCTCACCCCTCCTGCGCTCCTCCTCATTTTCTTTCTCATCCATTTCTCTGATTCCACTGCCACTGCTTTCACCACTTACAAAGTGTACTGGTTCAAATCGAGGTCTGGATGTGAATTTTGACACGGACATCTTCTTCATGGGCTCTTCAGCTGAGATGTGAAATAAAACATGATTAAAATATCAATTTGCATGCAAATATGATTGCCTAAAAATTATTCATAAAATATTTACTTTGTTTATTTTGGTTGCAAAACAACAAAAATGTTTCAAAGCTAAAAACTATATTATAAAAATGTTTCTGTGACAGATAGGAAGATTGATTGATCAATATACAGACAGATAGACTGTTTTCAAGCATTGACAGACTTACTTCCATCAGATGAATATGGCCTCTTATTTGCGTCAGCGTTTGGAACTAATTCATATGAGGGCATTTCACCAATATCAATCCCTTCTGCCATACCAAGCACCTTGTGCATCAGTTGGGAGCCATACCTGGTCAAAGAAAGAACAGCCATAATGTTGACAACATGCTTTGGTTAGCATTACTTATGTATAACTTTGAAATTAAAATGTAATTTAAAAAGTATTCACTCAAACTACCACCAAAACAGCCCAGTTCTCACATCCTATTCTATTCAAAACAATCCCCACCTGCATCCCATGAAAACATGGTTAACCCACGCCATCGACAGGGCCAGTAGCTTATCAAGAGCATTTCCCTCGTACTCTTCAATGTGTTTCACAATGAACTGACGTCTAACGGACCACTGCTTGTCACTCTCGTACTGCTGCCGGTAATCATCGATATTACAGTTCCAATGACGAAGACCAGCGGGTTTACTTGAAACACACGGGCCCGGTGAATGAGGTCTGATCATCCCGGTGTTTGACGGTAGCCAGCAGCTAACCGGAAACAACGTAGTGCGCGCAGTGCATGCTGGGAACGTCACACTGCCCAATAATATTATGATGCACGATACAGAATATGTGGGCTTGCTAAAACAGTCACGCAGTTGCTATTTAAGTATGGAGTCAGATGCTGCGTGGTATGGATTCGTTTGCGTAACAAATTTAACAATTCAATATGCTCTGTCTATATTTGCCCAACATATTTACTGTTAACATATGACAACAAGATTACAGAGATGGCTGTCATACAGAGTTAACGTTACAATATTTCTGGACATAATGGCAAAGAATTTGTATTTTAAACAGAAAAACCGCAGCTCTTTAAAATACAGCGTTTGTCAAACACGCAATCTGGATTACGTTTGTTGTTTTCCCTTTATGGTTAAGCTAACCAACAGTTTAAATAAGATGGCACTTAAAGTGACGCAGTAGCGTCTTCTTTCTCTCACACTGTTCTTTGCCGTTTTGTGGATACACGACGATGTACACGAATGTATAACATAATACTAAGTAAAGCTTACCTTTGTCGTATAGTTTGTCTGTTTAAGGGACCTTGAGTGTGCAAAGACGCTGCTATTTGAGGTGAATTCAGACGAACAAACGAATATGCAGTTTAAACTGACACTGCTAAAACTAATCCACTGCTGTAACCAGGAAAAGTGTCATTAATTAATTCGGAAACCGAGACTCAATCATTACCAGTGACATTCACTGCACTAATCTGTTAATAAATGATTCATTACATCCATTTAATCAGAAGCCTACATTGCTTCTCTTATGTAAGTAATGTTACAGGTACATGACACATTGTTAATGTTTTGACTTTACATACACATATACATATACACGTCACTACAATACACACATATATACATACATTACCGTTCACAAGTTTGGGGTCAGAACGATTTTTAATGTTTTTTTACACGAGTTTCTAATGCTCATCATGGCTGATTTTATATGATAATACAGAAAAAAAATTATATAAAATAACGTTTTTCTATTTTAATATACATTCAAATCATATTTATTCCTGTAATGCAAAGTTGAATTTTCAGCATCATTACTCCAGTCTTCAGTGTCACATGATCCTTCAGAAATCATTCTAATGTGCTGATTTATTATCAGTGCTGGAAACTTTTGTGCTGCTCAATATTTTTTTGGAACCTGTGATGACTTTTTTTAAGGATACTTTTATGAATAAAACGTTAAAAAGAAGAGCATTTATTCAAAATATAAATCATCCTATTATAATATACATTTGTATTCTTTCTTTTTTGTTTTGAAAGAAATTACAATTCTTATTCAGCAAGGATGTGTTAAATTGTTAAGAAGTGATAGCAAAGATTTATATTGTTAGAAAGGATTTTGAATATATTTTGAATAAATGCTTCTCTTTTAAAAATTTTAATCATCAAAGAATCCTGAAAATAAATAAATAATAAATAAATATTTGGCAGCACAACTGTTGCCAACATTAATCATTCTAATAATGAATCAGCATATTAAGAATAATTCCTTTCTTAGGATCATGTGACACTACTGTATAGTGGTTGTGGGTATAATTTTAGGATGATTTTTTTTTAATTCCCTGCATCTATATAATGTCATGATGAAGAATGAGGAAAAATTTGATAGTGGTCCAAATAACACTTCAATGTTTATTAATTTCCACCATCACCACATACAGGAAAAAAATACAATTTAATACAATTATAATAATACATTTATCGTAAGTTGTTAATTTTTTACATTCACATACAAAAAGAAACTAAAACATTAATCTGAGATCCCATTATAAAGGCAGAAGAAACAAACATGACATCAGCATCAGACCAATGCTTGATCAGTGTCATTGAGTTCCTCTTAGTGCACAAGGCCTTTAGCCCATTTTTAACACTATACAGGTAATTCCTTTTACACCGATATTTGCAACAAGAAATCATCTATGGTCTACGGCTCATGAAATGAAATTATTTGGAATCTGCATCTATTCCTGAGTGTCTCTCCTTCTGACTTGCTCTTTTCCATCACTGGCTGTTGAGTCTATTCAAGGTTGATGTCTGTCCTGCATTTTAAAAAAAGTTTCATTTTTGTTAAAGCCTCAAAGTCTAAGTGTCAAAATGAAAACAAAAATAACATTCTGTCTCAAGATGGGAAAAAAAGTTTACATTGATACTTACACTTCTGCTCAATTTGAGAATAGACAAGGATGCAGTTAGAAAACAAGAAAATTATGCTCTTTAGAATGTTTCATAGCAGTGCCACTTTATAAACTGTCTAATTTGTATTACTTGAAATTGAAGATATGTTGTGGTCACAAATACAGAACTATCCTTGAATAACTGGGCTGTATATACCTCACACACCCAAGCCACCCTCATTTTAGATATAAAAGAACAGAAACCTCACCTGCTGGTTTAGGTGCCATCAGAACCAAGGGGAGTTCAGCAGTAATATCACTGTGTATGGAAGATAAACATGTCTTGAGTACTTTGACTACTCACAATGGTAAACCACATCACACAGTGTACTGCTGGATTTATTTTCATTGTTGGTTAATGACAAGGTAACTCTAAGCAGACTGTTCCTCATTAAGCAGTGTTTGGGCATTATCAAGGGAAAGATCTTCCTTATTAACACAGCAAAAGTCATTATAGAGAAGGAGGTAAAATGCTCTCTATGTCTCTTCACTGAGACATTGAGATGAGAAGATTTAGGGATGTCAAGATGCAAACCTTGATGTTAGGCTTCCCAAGAGACCACCTCCCATCATCAGGGTAACTTTAATTTTGTAGGAAACAACAAGGCCTTGTATTTTTTTATCCATGTTGGGGAGCAGACTGCAGAGAGATTCAGAGATTCAGACAAGTCACCTTGTTTATCTGCCTTGCATTTTTATAAATACAAGTTTTTTATACTTTATAAACATACAGATATGTTATTTGGACTAAGTGCATGACTATCTGCCTAATACAGAAGACTTTTATATTTTCCAGCTATCAATGTATGGATATACTCAAACGTTGTAATAAAGATTAACTGACATTGTTGAAGAAGCCAAGTTGGTGTCTTCATCTTTCAGTTTTCCATCCAGTGAAAGGCCACGTTTCTCTTTGTTATTAGCAAGCAGAGGAGTGACTCTATATTCCTTCTCAAAGGTGGAGTTCGCATTAATTTGGTCCCTGTTTCAAAAAGGGGGTTTGTTCACCTCTCAAGAACAATGTTTTTTTTAAAGATATGAAAAATGTGTACAATTATAATATTATTTGATTATAATATTATTTAGAATTATTTATTAAATGTGGCACAAAATAATACAAATACTATACATACATAAATTATACAATACAAATTCTCACTCACGCAAACTCTTCATTCAGAACACATTTGTGGTATTTGTCCGCTGAGTAAAGCAGTACATCTGTAATTTGGTGAACTGAAACATACAATTAATTAAAGTTTATTGTGGATCATAGTGAGATACAATTAATGATGACTTAATAATGACGATTATCGAATAACGATTTTCAACCACTAGATATCGCAAGGGAACACCACATCTCAAACCAAAATAAACACAAAGTTTTTTTGTGATATTGACCTTTGGGCTGGACTGGTTTTGTTACATAGACCTGGCAACACTGTCAAGTAGTGTGTTTTTTTGTGGGTCAAATGGACCCAACCCCCCCCCCCCCCCCCCCCCATCTGTATATGCCCCTGATTATATCCAATACAATTCCCCATTAAAACCATTACAAATTCTATAAGGGTTTCTGTTTGTTTTTTGTTAGTTTTGTTTTCAGCAGGGTACTTAGAAGATTGGTCTTTGATGATTGTATATATTACTTTTAAATGCTTTAAATGGGCGAAAAAGTGGCTGTTTAGTTCTCTAATATGAATTATAAAAATACTTACTGCTTATTTTGATTTTCTTCACTACTTTACTGGTCTCATTATTCACTTTCAGTTTGATAGGAATGGGATCTCCATGATAGTAGAGCTGAAGGGCGAGAAATCCAGCGTGAATGAATATACATAGAACTGCAAATGATGAAAACATCACAGTTTCATAAACGATCAACAACAGGCATTTAAAACACTACCTCTTTCTCCATGGAGGCCTCCACGTGTATTGGTTTGTCTGCAGTGATAAACTGTTTGTTGAGATCGGTTTTGGGTCCGGGTGCTAGCTCATTTGGTGCATACTGGATTTTACGAATAATCAGACGGCAGGTATCCCTATTATTGGTAGAAATATTGGAATCAGCATAACAATTTATTCATTTTGTTGGTGAGTATTTTTATGTTAAAATGGAGCAGTACATACTTCTTGACAACCTTTTCATCTGTCTCGTCTTCTTCATTTGTAATATAGGCTTTGACTTCATAGTCAACCCCACAAGGCTGTAAAAGTAGACATATTGCATATTAAAGAATCATAGTTTTATGTTTGTGAGTGCATTTGCACATATGTATGTTTTTCTGCTGTACCTTCCCGGCATCCTCTGGTCCTGGCTGAAGGGACACTGAGCATGGAAGATGTACTGGAATCTGAGACAGAACAGAAGAGACACCAATGAAGGACATCCTTGATTGTTTTCACAGTGCCTAATGCATAAATGTGAATTTACATCAAAAGTGAAGGGATGTCCTTGCTCTCCAGCTTTCTTTAAAAGCGCATCCTGCATTGGAGTGTTTGGGGGCTTGGTACCCTCAAAGGGATGCATCTGAATGCGCTTTATCCAGATATCTTTTCTAAAGGAAACTCCAATCACGTCCAGATCCTCTCGTCCATAACGGAAGGCACATGCAAGCTGTATCCACACTACAAAAATTAAATAGTGTCTAAATAAATGTAATAAATGACATGTTTTCATCATGATAATGTTTTAAATGAATTCATACCTTTCTTTCCATTGAGAGCTGAAGGATCAATTTTGAGCACCCCATCTGAGAGGGAAATTACAAGTCTTTTGAACTAGAATAATGTGTGTAGATATACATGTAAACATTTAATTTTAAAAAAGTTAAAACTTTACCACAATCTTAAGGAATAATCTAAGTAAAAGTAACCAAGAACGTACCAACTGGGTCAACATGTTCCACATGGTCCACAAAGTCTCTTCTCCCCAAATAAAGACATAACTGTAATAAATGATTACTTGATTATCAAGTGTGCTTGTGTATTAGAAATATATTTAGAGCAGGGTTGCCAATTCTGTGGTTTTCCCAACTTCCCAACTCAATAAAATGAAAAGGTTACACATATTATATTTGACTGAAATACTTAAACTGATATATTGTATTCTACTAATGATAAAACTATGCTAGTTGATGAGTTTTGTGAGGGATGGGAGCCATTGAACTCCTGTGAGGTACTTTATAAAATTGACTGTTTTAATAATTACTACTAGCCTATATATTAATTTAAAAATATGTGTAATGCATAATATCTACTTAAGGTCTTGGAGTGGCATGGTTTGAGTTTTGATGTTTGGGCTTAGGTCATTGGGCTAGTTCTGATACTCAGATGTGGCAATCGTTGAGAGCATGTGCATACGGAGCAGATTAGCTAGAAGTAATGGGCAGTATAAAGGGAGCCTTACCATACCATTGCCACTATTCTTCTTGTAAACCCTGTAGAAACAACATAAATGCCTTGATATTATAATCATCGAGAGAGTACAATATACAGTGGGTACAGAAAGTATTCAGACCCCCTTACATTTTTCACTCTTTGTTAAATTGCAGCCATTTGCTAAAATCATGTAATTTTAATTTTTTCCTCATTAATGTACACACAGCACCCCATATTGACAGAAAAACACAGAATTGTTGATATTTTTGCAGATTTATTAAAAAAGAAAAACTGAAATATCACATGGTCCTAAGTATTCAGACTCTTTGCTGTGACACTCATATATTTAAATCAGGTGCTGTCCATTTCTTCTGATCATCCTTGAGATGGTTCTACACCTTCATTTGAGGCCAGCTGAGTCCACCTTTCTATAAGACCTTACAGCTCACAGTGCATGTCAGAGCAAATGAGAATCATGAGGTCAAAGGAACTGCCCGAAGAGCTCAAAAACAGAATTGTGGCAAGGCACCAATCTGGCCAAGGTTACAAAAAGAAATTCTGCGCAGTGGCCTCCATAATCCTTAGATAGAAGATGTTTGGGACGACCGGAACCTTTCCTAGAGCTGGCTGTCAGGCCAAACTGAGCTATCGGTGAAGAAGAGCCTTGGTGAGAGAGGTAAAGAAGAACCAAAGATCACTGTGACTGAGCTCCAGAGGTGCAGTCGGGAGATGGGAGAAAGTTGTAGAAAGTCAATCATCACTGCAGCCCTCCACCAGTCGCGGCTTTATGGCAGAGTGGCCTGACGGAAGCCTCTCATCTGTGCAAGACACATGAAAGTCCCCATGGAGTTTGCTAACAAAAAAACCTGAAGGATTCTCTGGTCTGATGAGAACAAGATAGAACTCTTTGGCCTTAATACTAAGCGGTATGTGTGGAGAAAACCAGGCACTGCTCCTCACCTGTCCAATACAGTCCCAACAGTGAAGCATGGTGGTGGCAGCATCATGCTGTGGGGGAATTTTTCAGCTGCAGGGACAGGACAACTGGTTGCAATCGAGGGAAAGATGAATGCGGCCAAGTACAGGGATATCCTGGACTGAAACCTTCTCCAGAGTGCTCAGGACCTCAAACTGGGCCGAAGGTTCACCTTCCAACAAGACAATGACCTTAAGCACACAGCTCAAATAACGAAAGAGTGGCTTCACAACAACTCCGTGACTGTTCTTGAATGACCCACCCAGAACCCTGACTTAAGCCCAATTGAGCATTGCTGGAGAGATCTGAAAATGGCTGTCCACCAACGTTTACCATCCAGAACTGGAGAGGATCTGCAAGGAGGAATGGCAGCGGATCCCCAAATCCAGGTGAGAAAACTTGTTGCATCTTTCCCAAAAAGACTCATGGCTGTATTAGATCAAAAGGGTGCTTCTACTAAATACTGAGCAAAGGGTCTGAATACTTAGGACCATGTGATATTTCAGTTTTTCTTTTTTAATAAATGTGCAAAAATGTCAACAATTCTGTGTTTTTCTGTCAATATGGGGTGCTGTGTGTACATTAATGAGGAAAGAAAATAACTTCAATGATTTTAGCAAATGGCTGCAATATAACAAAGAGTGAAAAATTTAAGGGGGTCTTTAATACTTTCCGTACCCACTGTATTTTGCATGCTTTTAATATGTTAGTCTCCATGAGGTGATTAGTCATCTGCATATGCCAAGCTTTGCACTGTTACTTTTAAACTCTTGTGGTAATCCTGTCAATCCACTCTAAAAGGGATTTCTTATAAATCCAGTAATCCACTAGGATTGAAAACCAAAAAGACCACTACAGATTTAATACTACTAGTAAACAAGGTGTAGGCGCATTACATGAAGGCTGCTTAATCTAGGTGTCATAAATATGAATAAAATATTGAATAGTCTGTAGGAATAGGATACAGAGAAATTATCGTCTTAAATGCATTTAAATGTTGATTTATGATGTTTTAATGTCTTTATGACTCCTATTTCAAGTATTTATAAATTGTTGGAAATGCATAGACTTACTTTGTCATGATAATGGAAAGTCACCTGAGGCTTTCTGAAATGACAAGGGAAAAAGTTGGAGTGTAAAATGTGCCAGTAGAAAACAGTCTTGTGATTGAGCAACATGAAAAGTAACCGAATTAAAAATAGTGTTTGGAAAACCATTCGTGTTTGTATTTTGTCCTGCTGTGATTTCAATCCACTAGAGCTAATCAGGGAAGAGGAGATTAGCATAACGATAGACCGCTTCATAAGCCTCCGGAGAAGCAGCACTCAGGATTAGCTCTTATCTGTTTCTAATGTGTCTTTGTGAATGAGGCCAACTAGTGGCAATGTACGTTGAATAATAAAGCACTATGTTTGAAAAGTGTTAAGTCATCTTTGCCACATGGTGCAAAATGAGTTATACTTTGCTAAATACATTATAGAAATGGGCATGAACATTTTAACAGAAGATAAGTTAAATTATTTCAAATGTGGGACTGCATGGCCTTTGGAGATATTTAAAAAAATACACATTTTTAATAATATTGAAATATTTCAAACAGGAGCATACCCAACAGTTGAGATTATTAAATTACTATTCATGTGTAAATGAATATGAATAAATCACATGAAATGTAAGGCACTTATTTGGCCAGGAAAATTCATCCATCATGCTCTTGTTTAAAAATCACACTAGATTTCTATAGTATGATTTAGTGTGCTGTATGTTCAGTTAAACTGATTCGCTTGTGTGGTTCAAAGGTAGTAAAACGAAACCAATATTAAACTTTTTGTTGTGCTATAGAATTTATGATCACAATCTTTTCTCAAGTGCAATCAAGATGCAAGGTCTAAGCATCATATGTCACATTTAGCTGACTATCATTATCGACTATGGATATTCTTGATAAAGAGTTGACCTCATTCCTTTAGGTTAGAGTTAATCAATTAGCATAATGTTTAGTTAATTGGAAATCAAGACACTGAATAGCAAACAACCGATGCTCCTCAGTGTGTAGTCTACATGATAGCAATTTGTTATCTTGTATTTAACTATCAGAAAAAAAAGATACAAAGCTGTCCACAAGGGCAGTACCCAATGTACAATTTATGTACTAAAATGCATCCTTTAGGTGTAAATGAGGTAAAAATGTGTTGACAACTTCTTCAAGTGAATAGGGCGAGACACTGCAGGTGAATAGGGCAAAAAAAACAAAAACTAATAGTTATCCCCTTACTTACCCAGTTGATTGATTACATTGATTATTGCAAAAGAATGTTATGTTTAAATATGCAATTGAAGCATTATGTAATGAACTATGTCTAGTACAAAAATCTGAACACTAGATGAAGTCAGTTTCAAAATTTTTGTTAAATTTTTTTTGACATATTAGAATCAAATGTTTTTACAGAGGGAATTCTGGTTATCTTTTTTTTTGTCACTCCATAATTCAGAAAATACTTTGAACAGCCAGAAAACAATATGTTTATCCCTCTGTAAAAACCTTCAGAACATAGACAGGAATAAAAATGTCAAGTTTGGTGTGTGTAAGTGCTACTGAAGTGGAGATTTATGGCTCAGTGTTGAAGAAAAAACTCATTTTGAGAAAACGGCCTTTAAAGATATGTATTGTACTTGAAATCTATTGACACAAACAGATAAAGTGCTATAAAAGAAACACTTAACAGTGTCTTTTGGATGTTTTCCTTCCACTAGTTTGAAAAAGCACTTTATGAAAAACTAAAAAGCCCAAAATCTCAAAATTGACAGGTGCTTGAAAAAACAGTGTTTTTGGCTGCAGTGTCTCACCTTAATACAAATTTTTTTCTGAAAATGTACAAATACTATGCTACATTTCAATCTTCGTAGTGGACAATAATGCTAGCCTTCACACTGAATAATCTCATATAAATGGAACGCAAGTCAACAGCTAACCTAAAGTGTGATGACAGTTCAGATCTTACCTGGTTTTGAGAGGACGTCTTTTGCTTTGCTCTTGACTGTTGCACGTGAGCACTGTTCTGTAGCAAGTGTAGATAGTTTCCTAGTGTGACTCCCAGTTTGTCTTGTCTTCCTTTATAGTGCAAACTCTCCTCCCTCTCTTTGGCTTACACAGCCTACGTTATAAAATGTTAATTTCACTGCCAATCCTATTAGTTGATTAGTACTTGTCTTTTTCTGGCTACAATATGTATAAAAATAGACACAGAATTGGACTTAGGAATTAGTTATTGAGAAGTACACGTATGAGTGAGAGTGTCAGCCTCAGGGTCATTTGGTTGGACAACAGAACTGTGATAATACGCTTGGATCTCTTGTCTGTGTTCAGTGCTCCACCTCCAACATAGCACGTGTCCCTTTAGGGAATGTCCTCACCGTGGCATCACTTTCCCTGTCATGAGGCAAGAATAACAGTAACAACTGCTCCCAAAGCTTCATAACGCAGAACACATTCATCCTAACAGGATGAGTTTGGATAGACATCAAAGTACAATCAGCTTGTAAATGTGCTATACAAAAAAAAAAAAGAACTTGAATTTGATTTCTTAGGCATAACTTACCTGATATTCACAGTGAAAAACCCATTTGCTATTCGATAACACTAATTTTGTTTGCATTGCTTAACAAAGAGGTCTATCAATCACAATTACGAAGCAGGAGGTTAAAGAGGTCTAAATGCATCTACACTAATGTTGAATAACTTCAGCTGTGTGTATATATATATATATATATATATATATATATTAGTGCTGTCAAAATTAGCGCGTTAACGCATTCGATTAATTTGAAATATTTAACGCGTTAAAATAAAATAACGCAATTAACGCGGTTGCAGTTTTTTTTATTTCCAGTTGTGGCCTATGTGTGTTCAACGTGCAAAGAAATATGGATAAGACCAAGGAAGGACTTTTAGACGGAAAGTTTCAGTATAAAAATCTGCCGGATTACTCTTCAGTCTGCCACAAGAAACATTACTCTTCATTTAGTCTGCCACAAGAAACAGCAACATTAAAATCATGAACTCAAATGTCATTGTTTAAAAAAAAAAAAAAAAAAAAAAAAAAAATGACTGTAACAGTGCGTAAATCAGACCTTTCTGTAACGCTAACGTTAATAAGCTTAAACGAAATAATTGTGTAGCGGAGTATTTTTTGTACACAGTGCCGCGAACTGTCAATCACTCCTGTGCGCGTGCATCACTGTCCTCCTCGCAGCTGCAGCAACTTGCGCTCTCTCTCTTCATCAAGCTTTAAAACAAAAAGGGGACAAAAAGATCATATTGTCTTTGTGCATAGGCTATAGATTAATTAGATAAATAAATATCTAAATTTGTGCCTTGCCGTCTACGGTATTTTTTTAGAACTTAGAAAAAAGATGCTGCAGCCAATGAACAGCCAGCGGGGGCTGCAGGACGACTCAACCTCCGCAGACAGTTTTTAATGTTTATCAGACAATAAATACTCAAGATTTTGCTTTAGTATAACTCACAACGAGTTTCACACACCTTCTCCGGCCACGTTGAGTTGTTGACACTTAACAGCGGGAAAAGCGACACATGCGCTATTCACTTGTATAACTTAAGGGTGAATGGGTAATGTAGTTTCTGCCCTGGGTGGGATGAATTAGGAAGCTTGCATTGTGAAGGGCGCTCTGAAAATCGGCGGTGCAGGTAAAAGATTAAAACCTCTATTAAAACAGATGTCCAAATGAGCGTACCGGTACGCTACAAGCACGTTCTGGGCGCACGGAGAGGTGGCGGTACGCTCAAGAGCTATATTTGGAAGTGGCGGTAGGCTACTGAGTACCGGTGCATACCGGCTCACTTAAAGCACTGGCAATGACTATACTTTGGAATTTTTTTGCAGTCCACTTAGAATTCAACATGGAAATCATTTTTGTTTTTCATTGGCATTGATTGTTTTGAAATTCAAATGGTACTTACATGCCTGTGTTTTTATTTCTGTAATAAATATGGCTTTCAAGCCAACAGTTAATTTGGAGGATATTGATGGTTTATTGCAGGTATGTTGTTTACATGAGAAAATCTGTGTTACAAGTTAAACAAAAATTCCAATAAACAATCATATTTTGAATTTAAATATTTTGAATTTAAATTTAAATGTCTTGAGTTTACATTAATTATTTACATTTTACATTTACATATCCAAAAAGTTTCAGTCTTTTAATTGCGATTAATCGCGATTAATCGCGATTAATTTTTAAAAATTGTGCGATTAATTAGTTAATTTTTTTTAATCGATTGACAGCACTAATATATATATATATATATATATATATATATATATATACACATATATATATATATGACACAAGCGGAATGCACAAACTTGAAAACCCCTCTTTTATTAGATAATTTTGCTTGTGGAATAAATTTGGCATGACTGCCATAATGCACAATGTCACTGCTGATCATATTTTTCAATGACAGTGCATCCACGCCACTAGGTGCCACTATGAGTTGTTTTACATAATGACCCTAAAACACAGCTGAAAAGGTTTGTTATTAGTCCTAACTCTTTCTTACACAACCAAAATTAGAAAAAAGGGTTTGTTAAAACAATATGTCAGTATAATTTATATATTAAAGCACCTTTGTTAAGGTTATTTTATTTTGTTATTATGTTATCCTTTGAGGGCTTCATTTAAAGGGCGTTGAATGGCAAATGCAGTGTTGAACATTGTTATTATAAGTAGACTAGTGACTGGTGTAAACCTTTTTCTGAGGATGAAAAAGGATCAGACTGGGACATCTGGGCTCTCATCATGCCTCACACCTGCTGTAACAGATGGTCTAAGTTTATAGGGCTTGTGGTCTCTGCTCAAACGGCATGCAAAGGTGTTTTGATCGATATTATGCTTTGTTCACTCTGACACCAATTATGAGTAATGAATAATTCTGTAATGAAACTTTAGATGGCTGATAGGCTCTAACTCAATCTGATATAAACACTTCATCATTCACATGGCACAACTGTTTTTTTTCCCCTCACATCAGCAGCCATTGAGCTTGTTATTGCAGTTTCAGCGCGCTTCAGAAACCCTCCACCTTCCCCAGCTCCACCTGTATATATCTGTTAAGGGGTAGTTTCCTGTACTTTATATTTGTGGAAGTAATTTCATGTATGTCATATGTGCAGCAACAAGATTACTTGGATGCTCACAGTAGCATGTATGTGGATGTATTAGCAGTAGCAAGTCTCAGTTGCTCTGCCACAGCATAGCAGATCTATTCTGCCAAAACCAAACACATTAACATTGTCATGTGTTGTGAACATGTAAGAAATACTACTGCTGCACATATAACATATAGGAAAACCCCCATATGTAGCATAATGAATCACCTTGTAGCAGACCTATACAGGTGGAGCTGGGGAAGGTGGAGGGTTTCTGAAGCGCACTGCTATCACAATCACTTGCTGTATTCAAGTAGGCTATTTGAATGTTAAGCAGAATATCTTAATGGCTGCTGATATATATATAAAAACAATAGCTACACCATTTGATGATGTCACAATGTCAGACTGAGTTGGACCTATCGGACTGCGCCATCTAGTGTTTCATGACAAAGCTTTGGAGAGCTTCTGTCTCTAACTGATGGCAGTTTAAACAAACACACTCCAAAAGTCAGCATCCAATTGTGCAAATTATGTGCAAAAATATTTTTTAGGCTTATTTTGGTTTAAGTTATTGATTAGACACAATCACATATGTATGTGTATAATATGTTGTATGATGTTTTTACTTTCAAAATTAAGACTTCACTTAGGAACATTGCAAATATGTTATTTTTTTAGTTTATTTGTCATAAAAGGAATGTTGAAAATGACATTGTTTCATTTGTCTTTTTGGTTCAGAGACATATTGAAATTGGGTGGTCTAGATGACAACACGTGACTTTGCTATCTCCAAGCCACAAATACTTTTACTGAGGTTCACATCGCAGAATTTCCAAACCAAATTCTGTTTTCAACTTTGCACTAAACATCTTGGTTTCATTTCCTGTGTTCTCATTCGCTTAGTCACTCCCCATATGACTAATTTAAATGACTTATCTAACGACTGCAGATATGCCCATCACTTAAAAAAAAAACAAGAAGAAATCATGTTTAATTAGAAAAAAATGTAGTTGAGTTTAGCTATATATATATATATTTCAAACATTTTCTTTTAAAATTAACTACTCACTCATAGAAAGTAGGCTAGACAATGTAATATTATTTTCATAGGTGTTTTTTACTTAAGCAATTTAAATAGCCATATATTTTTCTATTTAAGCATGAGGGATCTATCTTTAGAGAGGGCAAATCCTCTTCCATCACATGTTTGTTTCACATAATACTTTGGAATAAGTAGGTAATGCTCTTTGCTAGTCTGATTTTTGCAAGTCTTAATGGCTCACTCTGAATTAGCAGCCAATGCAGTCAAAAATTAATGTGATTAACATAAAGCTTAAGCTCTGCTTGGGCTAGGATTGAGGCGTTTTAGTGTGCGGTTTGAGTCATGATCCATCTAAACAGTTTGCCAAAAAAAGAAAACCTGCAAACAGTTCTTTGCCCGTGTTTGGTGCTAACAAAGACCAATATTCCCTCAGCTGGAAGAGAAGAAATATATTCTGTGACTGTATGAAAAGTTGGACTCTGAGAGCATGTCTTAGATGGCTTAGGCTTAGTCAGAGATGGATGTAATCCATTGTGTGTTTTGTAAACATGCCTCAGGGGGTAATTGGATGGACTGTACCTTCAGAAAAGAACACAGAAAAACTGGCAGGTTAAACCATGTGACCTTCATATATGTATCCATGACTGGCCATCTAAAGAGTTTGGATCACACTCAGATGCTTTAACCAGGTTTACACTGCAAATAAGACTTCATGACCTCATATGTTTTTAATTAATCTCTTTTATTTTTACTTAACAATATCTAAAATGTTCAATCTGTGAAATAAGACAAATTCAATTGGGAAGCCAAATTTCAAAATATATTTTCATTGCTTTTGGACAATGTATGATTAATAAAAAGCATAGTTCATCTTAATACACCAGTATTTTTTTTCACTACAGCAAGACAAAATAAAAAAAATTTGGAGGTAGATAGTAGTACTTTAAGAAATATGAAAAATCTTGATGTTTTCTGCATTCTGTATGTCAATTTATATTTTTGATATTTTAACTGGAAAAATAAGATAAATATAGTATACTGTATATAATACTTATTCATTCATACATTCACCCACTCACTCACTCACTCACTCACTTCTTTATTTATCTGTTCACCCAAAAATATTTATTTCTCCTTAGACCATCACAGATGTTGTTGAATTTGTTTCTTCATTTGGGATAGATTTGGGGAAATTTAGCATTACATCACTTGCTCATCATTGGATCCTTTTGCAGTGAATGGGTGCCATCAGAAAGAGAGTCCACACAACTCCAGTCCAACAGCTAACATCTTCTGAAGTGAAAACTGCATTTTAACCTTAACCCGTGGCTTCAGTGTATTATCCATGTTAACACTTCCTCCAGTGGAAAAATAAGACATTCCTGTTGTCCTCACATATTTGCTAACTGTGTTTGATCTGTATATATTTCACAGTAGGTTGCTAACAGCATTTCAAGTTGACTTCAAATGCAAAATGTAAATGCAAATCAGATCCAGGTATCAAAGCAACAGCAAGAGCAGAGCTGGAAAATTGTGCACGAACATTTCAGGTTTACATATTCAAGGGGATAAAAAATAAATGTTATATACATTCTGTGATCGTTTGTCTTCACTGGTGGTGCTCTAAATGTTGGCACCTCTGTGGTCTATTGCCACAACACTGAACAGACAACACTACGCATAAAGGGTGCAGTAGAAACTTCTAGGGACTGACTTCCTTCATATCTACTTAATAGTGGAAAAACAATGACTTTTTATAGCCCACTCACAACAAACAGAGATTTGGGGGTGGAGTGCTTTATTTGTGTTTGGTGGTGAGGTTTGCAGACTGTTTTTTGCTGAGTAATGTGGGATGGTGTTAGTCAAGCAGCTGGAAACAGAAAGAGAGAAGAAAAGGAGGGCAGGAGGAGGAGAAAAAGGACAAAACAAGAGACGCAGAGAAAAGGGGATGATCGTATCCATATGGTGGAGCTTGTGTTCTTCACTTCCTGGACAGAGAGAGGGAGACGGAGAGAGAGGCTAGAGGAAGAGGGAGAGAAAGCTGGAAAACCAAAAAGGAGTGAGAGAAAAACAACTGGAAGTATAGCACAGTAACCCAGATCTTCTGAAGCTGTGAGCGGATGACTGGGAGAGAGCTGTAGATTCTGACTCAAAGCATGTGACTATAATTTAGTTACAGCTTGATTGTGAATGGGACAGGATAGGTTTTTCTGAAAATCCCTGGGAGGGATAGAGAGAAGAATGAGAGAGACTGGAAGTTCCCAGAAGCGCTGCACTCCGCTTCATGCATCACTGATGACGTGAGGTCACTTAGAGGAATTCAGGATAGTGTTTTCAGTTTTTCTGATCTCTTCCTCCTCTGCCATCTGGAGCTGTGAAGCACTTCCTTCCATTCTCCAGGGTTCCAAACATTCTGATTTGACATCTTCAAGATGTTAAGAACTAGATGACTTCCAGGTCTAGTTCTTACCTTAAGGCTTGTTGGTGAACCTCTGGCTGGAATTAACTGTCCTTTAGTAGAGTTTGCAGACATCAGCTGAAGTTCTCAGAGGGGTGTTGCCTTGCCCTTATAAGGCAAAAGCAACCGAGTGGAAAAGTATTTGAATTTGCGGTGTTACTGCTCCACTGCTTTTTCATATCTGCAAAGTCTGGAGCTGGTGCTTGTCTTCACTCTTGGTTCTTCTTCTTGAATATGTTTGCACAGAGGATGTTTGCTGCCAGACAATAGGAGTGTTTGTCAGTGGGTGGGCAGCATGCATATGGACGCTCTGTCATCTACCTCAGTCTCACTCTCACAAGCGGAGTTGGCGCAAATCACGAGAGGAGTAGGTCGGTCCTGTATCTGCCCTCAAGCCAAATACGCATTCTGCCTTTAGAACACAAAAATGCTCACTGGAAGGCAAACACAACAGACAGTGTAAACAACAAAGCTTTTGGATATCGTAACACTCTCAGGAACTGATTCTGCATGCTCATGTTATGACAGAGAGGGGATGACGGTATGGACCTCTGGTTTTGGCATCACTGGAAATCAACAGTATCAATATGAGATCTTTCAGCTCACTTGTATCAACCACTCTGGTTTTTGGAAATTAGTCTGTAGAATACTCTGCTAAGAATCTCTTTTGAAAGCACCATGACAGCAGCAGCATGGTACCATCGGGACATCACCCGTGTTCGAGCCGAAGAGCTGCTGGCCTGCGCGGGGAGAGACGGCAGCTTCTTGGTGAGGGACAGCGAATCTGTGCCTGGAGCCTACGCCTTGTGTCTGCTGTGAGTAAAACACTTCAAGAATGGAATACACTACACAACTTCTGCACAGAATTGCAGATGAGTAATGAGTCAATGCTAACTGCCAAAAGACAGAACCAGTTTGCAGATTTTGGGTGGTTAGAATTAAAGTATTCATCCAAAATTAACATAGTGTCTAATAAGGTATTCAGACTATGCTTTCTATGCTAATATATATCTAGCCAGATCTGCACGACATATAGTCATGCATCTTCTAGCAACAAAGTGTATGTTTTGCATGAGTTTGTGTTCAGCACAACATGAGATTTGTGACCCTGGACCACAAAACCAGTCATAAGGGTAAAATGTTAGATTTATAATATATTTCATATTTATAATATGAAAGCTGAATTAATAAGCATTTCGTTGATGTATTGTTTGTTAGAATAGGGCAGTATTTGGTTGAGATGCAACTATTTGAAATTTTTAATAGCTTTTAAAGTTGTCTGAATGAAGTTCTTAGCAATGCATATTACTAATCAAAAATTAAAATTATATATTCATATATGTAAGGTAGTAAATGTACAAAATATCTTCAAGTAACTTAATCTTTACTTAATATCATAATGATCTTTGGCATAAAATAATAATTATTTTTTTTACCTTTACAATGTATTGTTGGCTGTTACTACAAATATACCTGTGCTACCTATGATGGTTTTTTTTGGTCCAGGGTCACATTTGATAGTGTGTGATCGTCAGTCGTTTGTGTATGGTGGGTTAGGGTTAGGGTTAGGTTAGGTGTATGGTGCCTAGCTTTTTAAAAACAGTTCAGATTTTAAAAATTCATATATTGTATTCCAGTCTTTTACACACACTTGATTGAGATGTGAGTTATTTATCAAATGGGTTTAGCACCACACCCAGCTGTCTATTCACACCACTTCCTGGTCACAAGGACCTTTTTAAGTAAATCACAATAGTTACCAGGTATTGCCAATAACATAAGTCAGTGAACTGTTACAGTCATTTTCTACAGTCTGTAACTGTGAAATGGATTTTACAGCCACGTGTCTGCCTTCACCATCAGGTTTCAACAGAACTTTGGCAAGATGGTCACCTTTCAGCTAGTTTAGTACTGTCTATCTCAATGCACATGAGCTCCAGGAGACAAGATCCGGTCCACATCAGTCCCTCTAGGCCCCAGCTTTATTCAGGACTTAGTTTTCCCTGTTTTCCTCCTGTCTCTGGCCCCTGTAGGAGGGAACAGGCTTCAGTGACCGCACTGCTTTCAATCCACTGCGGCCCACAGCCAGACACATTCCTGAAGGCTGATCCCTCCAGCTCCAACTGCTCTCCCTACTTTCTTACTCTCTCATTCATTCTCCTTTTCACTCGTTGTCTAGCTCTGGCTCATTCTTTCCCTATGCTCTCTACCTCATCTCTTCTCTCTGAGAAGACATTTCACATGCAAAACGTCTACTCACACAATCACACTTCCTCTCTGTGCTTTGTTCTCTTCATAGATTACCTAGAAACACTGAGCTTTCTAATTGTGTCTTCATTGGACCCAGTTAAATGCATGCAGGCTGTGTGGCCAAATGCAAATGAGCACAAATTCTGGTTTGTCTAACCTCCTACGGGCACAGAAATATGATCTTTTATGATATGACACATACTGATGGCCTCGGTGACCACATTAACAGGCTGTCTTTTATTTGACTGTGGCCTTGTACATGGTATAAATTAATTTTTACCCTACTTTCAGAATTGAATATGCTGCCCTGTGATGACCATGGAAACCATCAATGTCAGGCGTTCACATATCGTTTCATAAAACCACATAATGTTCCATTTATGTTGTTTGGCTAGCTATTTTCCACTAAACATCAGATGAGAAGTTTAGCAGAATGTCTGAGCTGATCTCTTCTGTACAAGCTGAGGAGAAGCGCAGAAATCATTATAAATATTGTACACAGAATGTGCAGTCTTATGAAGCCTTATGAGTTTAAAATAGACTGTAGTTTAAGTTGCTGTTCAGTGAAAATCTTGCTTGACAGTCTATGTTACCCTTCACTTTCATTGTATGGTAAAAGGCAGCATGAACATCCATAGCAGAAAGACATTCGCTACATTTTGGTTGACGTGACAGAATGTTTTTTGGTGAACTTCTGCTTTAAAATGATTTATTTCACTGTATCTTCAACAGTGTGTCTGTCTTATCCATAGGTTCCAGCGACATGTTCATACATACCGAATCCTCCCTGATGCAGACGGGTTACTGGCTGTGCAGGTGAGCAGACAAAGGAGTTTGCTAATTATATGCAAGAAAGAAAATGCAGGTGAAAATTATGCCGTGTTAGACAGGATACCTTAAGCGATGGTATTACCTTTGAATGAATTTGCAATTTCACATGGAAATTACTTGACACTCATCTAGTTACTTTCACTTCTTCTTTTTCTTCAAAAAAGAAGCCGACTTGTTCTTGTCTGCTGTCTGAAGCATGCAGCTGCGTGGTTTCAAATTGACCTCGGTGGCACTTGCTGTCAATAAAATGTTTCACACAGATTCCTCCTGTACCCACGCTCCTGATCCAGTAGGGAATGACTGGAATGGGTTTGTCTGTCTGTGTGGAGATTAAGATATGTGTGACATAATTGTTTCTGTGTCAAAGATTCTGGCCACACAGCAGTACTAGATCCATTGTTGGTCTTTTTGCGAATTCTTTTCTATGCATGAGATGAGATACATTATGTTAGTGTGTTTCATGTAAAACGCAGAATGAATAACATACATGCACAAAAAGAGTCATATTAAGTTGCTTTGTGTTGTGAAAAAGAGGCATTTTCTGTTTTCCTTTAATCGCTTTTCAAGAGCTGCGCTCTTGGAAGGAAAACATGCTGCTATTTGGAGATTTTAGGGGAAATAATGAAATGTTTCTGCCAAAACGGTTTCATCAACCATGCTTTGAAAATACAAGCTTCTAAAAAAAGGCATTCAAAGAGCGGGTTATTTTATTTGTCATGATGCCTGATGGTTTAAGTAGAGAGACAGAGTGTGTGTGTGTGTGTGTGTATGTGTGCACTTGTGCACAGTGGGTAGCTGGCTAGTGGCTGTTCGCGGTATGCAGAGTTTGGCAGATGCAAGAATGAGGACATCATAATGTAATTGTACCTTTGGTCTGTAAAGCGGAAAAACTGTAATGTTTTGGGAGTTACCCTATACCTAGACCAACTTCTTGTTGTGGCAAACCTAGTAATTCTGCTATTTCTGCCTTCCTTTTATAGTTTATGCAGGATATAGTGTCTCAAATTATTTTTTGTGTGTACAAGAATTCCAAATATTTCTTATTTAATAAAAGTGATTATTGAGCTGATTATTATTCAATTATTGAGCTGAGCTGTGAAAAAAAAAAAGTTTAAAAACGAAAAAGTTCAAAATCTTTCGTCATCACACTTTTTCACACTTTGGATTGTATGATTTTTCTTGTTAATCTTCTAAAACACTGATGTTCCCTTTGCACTTTCCCTTAATCAGGATATAACTGTGATATTTTGTAAATACTTATGTTGTACTGATCTCTGAATCTGTTTGCCTGTATGAGTAATTGAGACATGTGTTTTTGTTTCAGGCCACACAGGGAGTGCAGGTGAATTGTTTCCGTACTCTTATTGATTTAGTTGTGGGTTATCAACACCCACACAAAGGTCTGGTGGCCCCTTTGCTTTACCCTGTTATGCGTGAATCAGAGCCCAACGATGAGAGCTCAGGTAAGATGGGATAATAAAAGCCTTAACCCACAAAAAAACAATCTCTCAATAAGTTGTTAGTAGTGCTTAAAGGGTTAGTTCACCCAAAAATTTAAATTAGGCTGCGTTTTACTCACCCCCGACCGAGGCATCCTAGATGTATATGACTTTCATCTTTCAGACAAGTCCAGTCGGAGTGATATTAAAAACTGTCTTTTATCTTTCAAGCTCTATCATTACGGTCAGCTGGAGTTGCATTGCTTCAGTCCAAAAGATTTTTAATAAAATGCGCCCATTCATAATCAAAAGTGTCTTACACGGCTCCGGGGGGTGAACAAAGGCATCAATCAATGCATTTTTGTAAGAAAAAAATCCACATTCAACAAGTAATATAATTAACTGATTCTAGCTGGCGCTCACTGTTGTAAATGAAGTAATTCAAGAAGAATGATTTATGAGTTTAACTTTGCCCATGCGCCGCTCAGAAGTGACGAACACGGAAAAGCAGCAGAGAGACCAAAACAAAACAAAGGATTTGTAAAGAACAATGTTGGAGGATTTCAGTATAAGAAGAGACTGATTTTAATTTGCTAAAGTAAGAAAACTTTGCTTCCTTTGCTTCAAGACTCACCGGCGCATGTACAACACTGATCTCATATGTCATGCTCCCAGAGCTGCTTTTGTGTACAACTATTGGCACAAGCTAAATTAATGTGATTATTAGGTTTTGAATATGGATATTTTTCTCACAAAAACGCACAGGAGGCCTTTGTTCACCCCCCAGAGCCATGTGAGACACTTTTTTTTAATGGATGGGTGCTTTTTATTTAAAATCTTTTGGACTGAAGCAGTGCAACACCGGCTGACTGCAATGATAGAGCTTGAAAGATCAAAGACAATTTTTAATACAACTGTCTGAAAAATGAAAGTCATATACACCTATGCCTCGAGGGTGAGTAAAATGCAGCCTATTTTCATTTTTGGGTGAATTAACCCTTTAAGTTTAGTGTTTGCAGCTTTGAGCTTTAAGCATTTAACCAACATTCACTCACTGGATGCTGTGAGCTGTGAAGAAGGGACATTTCGGTAGCTATGTAGATTACAATGATTCACTGTAGTTTATACAAAATTATAGTGTTTTGGTTGTTTTAGTATACATTTATTACAAATTGTGTGATCCTGGTTGTATTTGTGCAATATCGCTATTTGAATGATTTCAGAAAACAATGATTAATTAAATACAACAATAATAAAAAGTATGTTATTTATAACTATCTTTATTATACATATATTAGAGATTAAACATACCAATGTATTTCAACCCTAACATTGAGAAGGAGTCTATTGTGAAAACAAACATCTCCGAAAGATTCACTGTTTGAGTGAGTCTGATTCAAACTGCTAGTGAATCATTTTGACTGACTCATCAGAGAACCAGTTAAAAAGAATAATTTGTTTGTGAATTGGACATCATGGATTTGCCCACTTTTGTGACAGAAAACCATATGGACGGAGTACACAAAGTATTCCCAAACAGATTTAAACTTATTGTCGCTCATTTTTATTTTGTTTGCGACTGTTTTAATAGCTAATCGGAGCACACGTTATTAGCCTGTATTTTGTGTGAGGCTGCTAATGCACACTTCATCCCACAGGTATAACATTCAAATGTTTAAGTTCAAACGCAGGTGTCTTCTTGGTGCAGATGGTGATGATGAGAAGCCAGGTTCAACATTTGCCACCCCTCCACCACGTGCAAAGTCCCCTACAGGCCATCCTCCACCCTCCAGTTCAGGAGCCCCTCATTTACTGCTGCAGAGGCTTCAGGAGCTCAGCACAAATAGGTACATTCATTCACACATGACATGACCTATGGATCAATATCAAACTATTGTCTGTGCCTGTATATAAAATGTTAACGTACCAATTTTAACCACTGCAGTGCAGGCTGTGAGATCATCATGTTACTGGATGAGTATCTGCATGGTAATGTCTGTAAGGACCTGGAGAATGTGAAAGGAGGCGCATCAGGACTGCAACACTTTCAGTGCATCCTCAGCCGTGCATGCGACAGTCTGCACAGGTGCTGTTTCTCAGACACCGCATGTCCCGTCACACATTGCTGCAATCATTTGAAATATGAATATCTGAATAATGACTGTTACATTTGCAAGAAAAAAGTTATTCATGATTTGTTTACAATAGTGAGATTGACCAGACGCTGTCCAGTTTGGAAACCTTAGCAAAAGTGTTTGATCATCCTAGTGTTCACCTCAACTTCTCCACAATGCAGGTACAACCCCCCTAAATGTTATTTTTACAAATACATAAGGCTTATACAGGCTGCTATTATCAAAAAGACATTATTAAAAAATTGGCTTCACATGCAACATTGACTGAAATATGAAGCATTTCACTCTGTGTGGCTCATATAGGGAACCACAGATTCAAAGATTTATAACATGTTCAAACAGGAATGGGATTTTTTTTGGTCTTTATTGCACAGACAGGCATAACTATTACTATTGCTCATACTTCTTATTAGGAATTTGAACAAAGCCCCAAGCCTAAACCCTAAGTTTATAAGTGCATAATGTGTGTATAATAGCTCAAATCATCATTGAAAAAAAGGTTTACTGTTGCTTTTCTAAGTGATCTGACTGACATAATTTCGCTGGTGATTAAACAGGTAGAAAAAAACCTTAGATCAGTGGTTCTCAACCATATTGATATTCAATATTCAAAGGCCCCACAATATAATGCAAGTTAATTCATATGGTATTTCTGCTGTAAATATGACAGATCTGCTTGTTTTCCAGCTTCTTTAATTAAGTGTGTTCATATAAAAATGAACCACAATTAATGCTGGGTTGTAAGGAAAAATAGTTCACTGTACATCTTGATTGTATATTATAAAGCATTTCAATACAATGTTACTATTAATTGTATTATTACTATAATAATTATATATAAATTAAAAACAAATGCCATCCTGCAGCGCCCTTGGAAGTTTACTGAGGCCCCCTAGTGGGCTTAGGCCCCCAGTTGAGAACCCATGCCTGAAACCAGAATGTCATAAGATAAATTGTGCCAGGAAACAATCCCATAGCAACCACCCAAAATACCTTTGCAACACCCCAGATTGTCTTAGCAGCACCATGCATGACCCACAGCACTTCTGCATTGTGTAGGCGACTTCTGCATGCAGTGTAAAGGCAACGACCTGTAGAAGCAGGTTTTGTGCCTATAAGGCTCAGCTTCTCCTTCATCTCATATATTCCATTTGTCTCATAAACTTTATTTTTGTTAGAATACAGGGAAGAGCCCTGAAGAAAACATGGATAATCTACTTCACAAGCTCACTACACTCTGTAACCTGTTGTCATCGCTGGAGAAAAGGGTAGAGACACATGACAGTAACAGCATGCAAACACGCACAAACCACATGCATGTCATCCTTTTTGCACTGCTGTTTTTATAAAAATGATGATGATAACAATGTAATGTTTTTTTTCAGGTTCTCAAAGCTTTACAAGAAGCTGTTACCAATCACAACTTATCTTTGCAAGCATCCACACCTCCTGAATCTGTCACAGCCTCCAAAAAACAGGCCAGACCTAATTCTGTCCACAGCTTTCAGGTAGCACATTCGTTTTTTTTGCTCGCTGGTAATATGCAAGTTTTTGCATTTTATTTATGTGCATGTGTTTGGATGTCCAGGTCAAGGTGGTCAGGTATGGCAGGCAAACAGTGTCGGTAGACATAGATGCAGGAGTGCTTCTGTTTGACAAGAAGACTGGCTCATTCGGTCTGGAGACTGTGACACACGACAGAAGTGAGTTTATCTTGCCTTAAAACCTTAGATACTTCAGTCTCTATTATTATCATTCAAGGCTAGTAAATGGAATCTTTTACTTTATGTTTTAGTCGTGCAGTTGGTGAAGATTCAGAAAGGCCCTGCCAAGCTGAAAATGGTCATAGACAGTCATCACAATCCGCCGAGAGAACTTGTGTTTGAAAGCATGAAGGTGAGTAGAAAGACTTGAATTGGCTTACCTTAAATGGTCTAAATCTAAGTACTGATGCGTCTCCCACAGAAGCGAGAAGCTTTCTGTCGGCTGCTGCAGCTTATGAAGACTGCTCACTGCCAGCAGTCTGAGCTGGATGTCATCTCTGTGTTTGTGGGAACATGGAACATGGGTATGGATGTGCAGTGTATCATTAAAAGTAAAACATAGTATGGCCTCAACAGTTGCAGCAAAATATTTCATTGTTGTTGTTTTTTATATTGCCTGCAGGGGGCACTCCACCACCCGGTTCACTTCAGTCCTGGGTTACTTGCTGTGGTCTGGGTCTTACCCCAGATGAGTCCATCGCCTCCCTGCCTCATGATATCTATGCAGTGGGTACTCAGGACAACCCACAGGGCGAGAGAGAATGGGCTGAACACATCAGAGCCACGCTTCGGAGTGCAACCAACATTGACTTCAAACAGGTCTGACTTCATGAAATCATTCTTCTTCGTATGTAATCACATAGCAGTATGAATCATTTGATTGTATAGCATTAAAGGGTTAGTTCACCAAAAAATGAAAATCTTGTCATTAATTACTCACCCTCATGTCCTCCCAAACCTGTAAGTCCTCCTCTCTTCTTCAGAACACAAATTATGATATTTTTGAAGCATTCTGACAGCTCTCTGACTCTCCCAGAGACAGCAAGGATCCTTACACAATCAAGGCTCACTTTTGCATCACGTCAAAGTGACGAGAATACTGTTTGTGCGCAAAAAAGAATGACTTTATTTTACAATTTCACCCTATATACGCCATTTTGAATTTGGAGGAGACCAATTGTTGAACAAAGTCGTTCTTTTTGTTTTCTTTGCGCACAATATTTCCGTAGCTTCATAAAATTACAGTTGAACCACTGATGTCACATTGTTTTTTGTTGTTTTTTTAACCATCTCTTCCTTGCTACGTTTCTGAGCCTTGATTGTGTAAAGATCCTTGCTGTCTCTGGGAGAGTCAGAAAGCTCTTTTGAATGCATCAAAGATATTTTAATTTGTGTTCTGAAGATGAAATGAAGACTTACAGGTTTGGAACGACATGAGGGTGAGTAATTAGTGACAAGATTTTTATTTTTTGGTGAACTATGCCTTTAACGTTTGTTAAACTGGTAAGAGTAGAGTGTGTTTTTTGTGTTTCTCCTGTAGGTGGCAGTACAGTCCCTTTGGAATATCAGACTGGCTGTGTTTGTGAAACCAGAGCATGAAGGACGCATCAGTCAAGTAAACACTGCTAGTGTAAAAACTGGCCTGGGGAACACACTCGGTACAAGTCTGTCTTGCTTAAACAAACAAATAAACACACTCCCTAACTCTCCTTTTCTGCTGTCTTCTCATATCCTTTATGTCACTGTCTTTTAGCCAAGCAAAACAAATTAATAAATTAATCATATTGATATATTTTTTAATGTAAATTTTTTTTCTCGGTTGTTACAGGAAATAAGGGAGCAGTAGGAGTTTCTGTTCTCTTTAATGGCACTTCAATGGGCTTTGTGAACTGTCATCTGACTTCTGGTAGTGAAAAAGCACTCAGGTATTCACACATATCTTTAAAATAGAGCAGTGATTTCAAACTATTTTAAATGGTTACAGAGAAAAACTGGTCATCATACAGGTGGCTAATCAACGCATGACAAAAGAGAACATGAACGCATGACAACATATCAAAATATAAGATTATCAACTATGAGTGTTAACACAATCAGTTTATTCTGAATGAGTTTATTCTGAGTGGATGACTCAGTTGATTATTTTAATGTGTATTAATTATTTATTAAGATCAAATATTTTTTTTAACAGCTAGTAACTCGCAGACCACTGTTTGAGAACCACTGCATTTGTTACTCTACTTAAAGTCCCCATGAATAGTTTTTGGATTTCAGTATGAGTTCTATCTATAATTTTACATTTAGAAGATATAAGCATTCAAAACTTTCAGTCTCTCACTTCTGCTAATATGGATCAACAATTTTGATGATCAATTTTGATGATCACCACACAGTGCACGATACAGACAGTATGAATATGCTTTTCATTTAGGCAAATTAAGTCTGGTTTGGTGTTGTGTTATGCACACGGTGTGCTCCAGAGGCATGATAGCATGGATCCATATGCACATATCGGCGGAGACGTTAGGAGGAGAAACTGTTTTGACTAACTCGATATTAGAACCAGCACTGATGAGTATCAGATAACACCGGTGCCATTTACCAATATATTTTCAAACTACACATACTCAGCATGATTATGATCACCACTGTTTTACTTTAGTAACAGTTAGACTGCAGTATTAGCTATTAGACTGTGGCTGCTATACGCAGTCAAATGTGGCTTTACCGAGCTCAACAGCTTTGGCCTGAGACTTCATTGGAAATTATGTCAAATAAACACAGGATGAGTTTGCCCAAATACACATACTTGTGGTCTTTGCACTTGACCACTTGACTACTACTTAAATGACGCATTTCCTGTATTTGGCCCAAGTGTTAAAGTGGCCGTAAAGACAAGTGCATGTACAATTTTCCATTATCCGATGGACACACTTATAGTGTTTTCAAAATGCAAGTGTTTACATTGCTTTATTTAGATTTTCAGTACTTTGCATTTAAAAATACACTTCTAAATTTCCGTTTAGTAACCTCTATAACAGGTGACACAATTTAGTAATCATGGTGCTTCTAATTAAATGATGAAGCAGTTGCTAATGATGTTCAAAAGAACAAACTAATCTATGGTTCACTACCAAATGATATGTAATATTTAATGTGAAACATCTAGATGACATTGTGTAATTATCTGTGGTACACAATCGTTCAAAAATTTGGATAAAAGTTGAATAATTCTATTCAAAAAAATACACATTGAATTGATTATAAGTGACAGTCTTGCACTGATATCAAATATTTATGTTTCAAAAAAACACTGTTCTTTTGAATTTTCAATTCATCAAAGATTAAAATATAAAGCAGCACAATTGTTTTCATCAGTGATAATAAGGAATGTTTTCTTGACAATCAAATCAGCATATTAGAATGATCATGTGACACTGAAAACGTTTGCCGTCATAAATTACATTTTAAAATATATTAAAATAGAAAAACAAGTACTGGTTTTGCTGTATTTGTGAGAAAGTAATTGCAGATTTCAAAAACATTTTACACACCCCGAATTTTGTTGTCTTAGGAGGAACCACAACTTCCAAGACATCCTCAGACTCCTGTCTCTTGGAGAAAAGCAGCTCGGCACTTTTGACATTAGCCTTCGCTTCAATCATCTCTTTTGGTGTGGAGACCTCAACTACCGCCTGGACCTGGATGCACTGGTCACATAACTTAAATCCAATTTATTTCTCTCTAGATATTAGTCACTCTTGCTTTACTTATTTCCTGTTCACTGCTTTTTATTTAACTGATCCATAGCCATTCAAACATTGCTCCAAGGAGACCCCATTAAGTGCATTGAGTTGTTTTGTGAATCCTTGTCCTCACTTGCTTGCATCATATATTGAAGATCATCTGTCCCTGACCGATGTCTCTCTTTTTGCAGGACATATTGAAGCACGTTTCAAAGCGAGAATTTGAGGAGCTAATGTGCGCAGACCAACTGACTAGAGAGCGGCACAGAAGAAAGGCCTTTTTTAACTTTAGTAAGAGCCACGGCTGCTGATCTCCTCCCGCGGACACCACAGACACATGAAATCAAATTTTTGTGTAATCAGTGATTGCACAAAAGATTTTGGACATTAAAAGACACTTTAATATTTCGTTTTTGATTTTGTTCTTGCTCTCTCTGTTTAGAGGAGGAGAAGATTTTGTTTCCACCCACCTATCGGTATGAACGTGGTTCTCGAGACTGTTATCTATGGCAGAAATACAAGTCCAGTGGGGTAAAACTTTTTGTTGTTAATGACATCATATTATCCTGTTTACACATTTAGTGACCTGTGAATCAAAATGAGTGATATTACTGGAGTCATTAGGTGTGACAGCATAGAATATTATAGTTACACATCTCATCCTTCTTGTTTTGTATTATTTTGTTTTATTAAAACTATTCAAACTTTCCTCAGGTGCAAGTCAACGGGCCCTCATGGTGTGATAGAGTTCTGTGGAAGTCCTACCCTGAGTCTCACATAATCTGTACCTCATATGGTGTGTTACTCCTATTTCTTTCGATTCTTATTCTCATTAGTGTAGAAGCTTTCTAAAAAAAAAAAGTTATGTGAAATGTAGTCTATGTAACCACCATGATCTGACAAAATCCTTTGTTGGTTTGCACTTTAGCTCGAGGGAAGTAACTAAAACACTGAACTGCTATTTTTGTAGCTTTTTGGAACGAGATGTGTGTAGCTACCCTGCACTACAAAGGTTTACTTTGGGTATGATTGTAGGTCTGTGGTCCACCATCAAAGTCATATCCTGTCCGTCTGCTTCTCAAACATGTCAATTCAGCCTCCTCAGCAAAGGCCTCCAACAAATATTAAGCTAGCAAGCACTGACCAGACGCTTATTATTTCATAACTACATCACATTAGTATGTTTAGTAACTAATCTAAATTGCAGTATTTTCAATGGAATGGGAATTTGATGTTTGATTAATTAGGTTATTTATTAATGGGATGTTACTAATGTTTATGTGATGGTGATGGTTTTATGTTTTTAGACTCGTAAAATAAAAAAAACTTTTACAGCTTTAATGACAGATTTTCTTAGCATGCACCCCAAATAGGCACATATTAAACTAATATTTTTACTTATCATATCAGGATGCACAGATGACATCTTCACCAGTGATCACTCTCCTGTTTTTGCAACTTTCGAAGTGGGTGTGATATCACAGTCTTCTAGAACAGGTATGGGGTCCTTTCCAGCTGAAGTCTTTGACTCTGGAGTTTTTGACCTTTGGGTCATTGCATAACTCAGAGAGTTATATTAGAGGTTGCTGAACGTGCATTTTTAATTAAGGAACCACCATTTCCCCTTGCTACTGAACACATTTTTTTTTTTTACGAGGCTGGTACATTTTAACAGCACCAGCATGATTAAGCCTAAAACAGTTTAACTTTTAGATATTTCTTAAAGGGTTAGTGCACCCATAAATTAAAATGTATAAATTAGTCATCATTTACTCAGTCTAATGTTGTTCCAAACTCATTGTTCATCTTAGAAACTCTTAAATCAAAATTTTTAAATCAAATCTGATACTCAGAACAAACCACATTGTTTGTTGCGCAAGTTTAAAATGTGACAGTACATGAGGACAAACCTCACTGGTTCTCATGTCAACCAAACACATTTGAGCTTCCATTTACTGAGTTTGATGTGATTTATGTATGTGCTTTGATCAATGTTTATGTGAATAAATCATACATTTAATTTTCTATGCAGTTGTACCTTTTCAGAAGCCTTTGAAATGTTTTGATACAAATGGATTTCTTTGCAATCTTTTTAAACCTAATATAAACATTTAAGATTTCATTGGAAATTTCATTGGAAATTAATTTGTGTTTCAAAGATGAACAAATGTCTTAAGGGATTTGAATAACATTAAGGTGACAGAATATTTATTTTTGGGTGAACTAACTCCCACAGATACAATCAGCTGTCATAATTGAACAAGTATTTTTTAAATTGAGTATTTGTTTAGCGCTTCTCTTAGTGTCATAACTATCTGACTGTCCTCTTTGTCCATCTCTACAGATGTAGAATTGGGTTCAGAGAGAGCCAGCATTGAGCTGGAAGCGATTGAGGTCATAGTGAAAACTGCTAGCAAGGCCAAGTTCTTCATTGAGTTCCACTCACGCTGTCTAGAAGGTATCTTTTGTGCAATAATCAATGTTTCTTTTTACCAATCTGTTTCCTTTTGAAATGTCAAGAGGTCGTATGATAAATGTGAAAGTTCTTTCTTCTCCTTCTGTGTAGAGCCTCGTCGTTCTGCTGAGAATGACTCTCAGTGCTGTGAGGTACCAGGGTTTCTCAAACTTGGCTGGTCTTCAAAACAGTTCCCCAAGGTTGATACTATTTGGCTTAATGTGGTCATTTGGAGATATATTCAGTTTAATATGGATTTGACACTCTTGGTTGGTACACCAAGTGAAATTATCTTTTTTCTTTTTCAGCTCCACCCAGTGTTCTCGGATCTAGAGCATCTCCGGGATCAGCACTTGCTGTTGTCTGTGAAGTCTTGTGATGGCTTTGAGTCATATGGTACAATATCAAGCTCATCATGTCTTTTTGAATGAAGTTTCAATAATGGTTTCTTAGAAACCATTACATCATTAACTGGAATATACACATCCTCTTAATTTCTTGTGAACTAAAGGCACTGTTGAAACATGTTCATATTGAGCTTGTTTACATCTGGTCACTTCGTGCATTTTTTCTGAGAGGATATCTATTTGATTTGTTCAAACGGTTCCATTTACATTTGGCCACATAAATGCAAAACGGATATAAATCCGATCTTCTGTTCCCATGCTCTATGCAAATTTAATGGAGTTCATGTCAACGAAAGCAACAGATATTCACAGCGTTTTACTGATCATCAGCTAATTTCAGAATCAAAGACCGCAATGTTAGTCTTACTACTTTTAATGAAGATGACTGTGTGTTGAGTGTCTGTGACTCACTCTCAGTTTTATTTGTGGCAGTTTGCACGTCGAGTTGCTGAAGGTACTCTGTTAATCCTCCCCCTCGTATCTGGCTATGTCATATAATACGGTGGCCGAGAGAACTCAACACTCTGCAACTTAAGAAAACACATGCAAATTGAAAAAACACCAGCAAATGAAGAAAACATCTTCATCAGTTTGACAGCACAAGTGTTGCATATCATCACAACACATGCATATAATGAAACGCACTGTAAATCCTCACAACACATGCATATAACAAAATGCGCTGCAAATTAAGAAACCCTGCAAATCCTCACAACACGTGCATATAACGAAACGCGCTGCAAATCTTCACAGCACATGCATATAACGAAACGTGCTGCAAATCCTCACAACACATTAAGAAACTATTAATGACGCATTGCAAATTTATTATCATTAAACTTGAAATTATATTTAGCGGAGGATATTAAAGTTAGCCATCTTAAGTAACGTTTTACATTTAATGATGTAATTATTCAGCTTATTTAATCTAATAATATCCAAAAGATAAATGAATCATGCAATCAGGGTGTTTAAAAAAAAACAAAAAAACCCTAATCTTACACTGACCAGTAGTCACTGCATAATAAGCAAATCCCAGCCAGGTCCGACACTTTTTGGGGTCTCCTTGAAACATTTCCATTGTGCTATTTGCAGCACGTTTGTTAATTTGCATGTGTTGTGAGGATTTGCAGCGTTTCCTTTATTTGCATGTGTTGTGAAGGATTTGTAGCGCATTTCGTTATATGCATGTGTTGTGAGATTTTGCAGCATGTTTCGTTATATGCATGTGCTGTGAGGATTTGCAACACTTGTGTTGTCAAACTGATGAAGATGTTTTTTTTTAATTTGCTGGTGTTTTTCAATTTGCATGTGTTTTCTTAAATTGCAGTGCGTTGAGCTCCCTCGGCCACCCTACATGTAGCCTATAACGTTAATTATTTCAACATTTTGGCAAGAGTAAAATTTACATATGTGGTTTCAACAACCAGATGCATTGAAACTTGTCCAGTTTCATCTGGAATGCATCCCAGACCACCTCCTGAAGTCGGCTGAGCCATCAGATTTAAATCCATCTCGAAAGCGTTTTGGAGGTTATTTACACCTCGTCTTTCCATGAAACGCATGAAGTTACCCAGTGTATACAGGGGAGGCCCATAGATTGTATATGTAATGGGAGTTCTGACATTTCAGGTGAGTGCTGTGTGGCTCTTCGCTCAGTAACAGGGAAATCATCGGATCTATTTGAGACATGCTTAACTCACAGAGGAGAAGAGATGGGTTCTATTCGAGGACGAATTGAGGTTTATGTACCACCAGACCGCCGTAGGATCCGGGAAAGGGTTTATGGTGGGTTATCCACATGATCTCACTCAATCATTTCCTCAAATATACACTGTTTTAGTTTCTCCTCTGCTTTGGCTCTATTTTCACTTTCCTATCTACCATGGCTTCCTCTTTTGCTGCTATGCTGCCTGATCTTGTCCAGATGCATTCCGAGACCTTCACTGAAATATGACCTTTAACATATTGTTCACTGACCACCCAGTGGCTTTGTCACAGATGACTACAATATTTAAACATTTAGACATGAGACATATCTTCTGCACATTGCAGAGTGGCTCTGCATGGAGAAAGATGAGAAGGAAATGATGAAGGATCATTTGTCTCGCCAGTCTTCCTGTGCATTCTCAAACCAGTGAGTAAAAGATAGACCTAGGTTACTTTATCTATGGTACATAATTTTTATTCACATGCTTGTTCAGATGTTCCTTTTCTGATACCTTTTTCCATTGAACATAACTTTTATAACACTCCATGTTCCATCTGCAGAGCACCATCATCCTCATATATGGCAGCACCTAACAGCTACACCAATCCTGCGTACTTCATCTTTGAGGGGGTGCCTGTGTTGCGAAGAGTTGAAGAGATTCCCTCATCCGGCCATGAATCCCAAGTGGTATATGCCAAAGATGCTGTGATACAGCTCCCTAGAGTGACTGGAGGTCACAGCCATGGCAAAAGGTCTGCTCGGAGGTCAGACTTCACAGAGATTGAGATTCCTGGATCTTTAGCACCCTATAAATCATCATGTGAGAATCAAAGCGAACTGGCGTCAACTGCCTCGTCTTATCAGCTTTTCCCAGGTCCAGACATTCCTTATACATCCCCAAACCAAAGACACACCACCTCCTCGTATACATCTTTACTGTTACAGTCCCATAAGAACAATAAAACACAGGATTCAGTAGTATCAGTTAAAAAAGTCACAAACTCCTACATGAACAGTTCTGTTTTTTCCCGGGACATACAGGCGCCACTCAAAGAAAAAGTCAGAAAGGACCATCAAAGGCTACACCAAGATCTGCCCCCGTCAATGAGAAATGGACCAAAGCTGTACCCATATATATCCACAAGGGCTTCAGTTCATGAATCCTCAGTACCCTGGATAGTAGAGCAGCCATCTACAGCTTCAGGAGACAACTCGCTTACAGCCCTCCAAATTGCTAAATCACTAAGTGAGGTGGATTTTCAGACAGTAGACAGAAAGTACCAGTTTAATCAAATGCCGTCTCAGCAAAGGCATCATGGATATAACTATGGTTTAGATAGTGAGAGAAATTACAGCTGGGAGAAAGAGGTAAGTTGAGTGGTTTTCTGATATGGATTATGTTGTTTAGTGCAAGGTGTAAATATAGATTTTAGGATTAGCTTTGGGGTTAAGCTTTGTTGAATAGAAAAGCAACGTGTGTCCGCAGGTGTCAGTCTTACATGGAGCTCCAGAAACAGTGCGGGAGCTGCTCAACACTCTGGGTTTGCAGCGCTACACGCTGGACCTCAGCCGTAATGGCTGGGATGATCTCGATTACTTCAGGTAAGGCTGATGTGATGTAGCCATCTTACACAGACTTCTTCATTTGCTTCTGTTCTCAGAGCCATTTGCTTCAGTCAATGATTCAGAAGCAGCAACAGCGCTTCATGAACATATATATATGTCAATCTGTGTGCTTTTCTCATGCAGTGGTATTACAGAGGAGGAGCTGTGTGCAGCAGGTGTGTCTAACCCATCTCATCGACGAAGAATTTTGGAGAACCTTCCCAAGATCTGGGACTGAACTGAAAAGACTTATCAGGTGTCTTATCAGGAGACCATAAATGACAAGTTCAGTATTTGTATTATTATTATTTTTTTTACTCTTCTTTGTAATTTTCAAGTTTAAATTCCATTAATAATAAAGTTAATCACACAATGTGTTCATTCTGTCCCTGTGGTCCTGAACATACAGAGTGGAATAAACCACTTACAGTCCAACACTTGCTTCTAACAATCCAAACAAATCATATCTATCACTAAAACACACTCTTTAATTGTTTACTTTAGCATTGAGCATATTGATACTCATGCTTAGTTAATGTGTATATAATAGCATGACAAGTCAACCTTGTCTTATCTGAGCATTAGCTGTGAAATGTTCTGCTTTAGTACCTTGTCACAGCTTGCCTATATCCATGTTTTTAGCCTAGTGTATTTATTCCTAGGAAACCCTTTGCTATAATTACCCTTTTAAAAGTGCATAAACCAATTGTTTGCTAACAGAGTCATCTGCTCATTTTAAGAGGAATGCATATTTTACTATTTACCCCAGGGATTTAATTGCAGTGATGCTGTACTCCTCTTTACTTAAAAGATAAGCTCATGGATTTGTAATGCTTTATTGAACAAACACAATGATTTCCAGTGTGGTCTTACATCGCTTGGCCGACTGTAAATATAACCTGCAAAAATGGAATAAGTACTGTTCACATTTTTCCTGAACATTGTAGGTGTAAAATTATGTTCCACGGGGATTTTATACACATTGTAAAGTGTTGGTCTATTTGTTTTTATTCATATAAAGCTATAAAACCAACTGGGTATGCTTAATTTATGATGTTACCTTGACGTTAACTGAATTATCCTCCACTGCCCTAAAAGCCTTTATTCTTGCAATTGTATAATGATAAATTATGTAATATTCACTTTAGATTATGGTGATGGTTTTATTAAGTCACAGAAACATTTTTTACTGAAGGGTGCCATTTTTTTTTTACATTTGAAATCTACTATTGAGGGTCAATATTTGATCATCTTTAAACTTGAACAAAGTTTGGTACAGAAGGTTGTTTGCATATATAAAGGATCCTTGGGAACTTTAGTATATACATTTAGGATATAGTTGAGTCTTAGACATATCAAAAACAGTGAGTCTGGAGTGTTTGTAATGACATCAACATGTCCTAATGATGTCCAGAGACATGTTTTGCATAAATACGGTAATCTGATAGATGGATGGATGGACGGATGGATCTAGATGTACAGATGTACAGAGAGAAAAAATATGAATTGGAGAAAGTTCAGTGTGAGTTCACATCCTGTGCACTCTTGGCTGTAGAAAGCATCTCAGTGAGTCTGGGTATTACATCATTTAAACGATACATTACCTTATCACAAACAAACTATCTTTTGTGCTCTGCTTTTTAATCACTCCAGTTTGTGGTTCTCTTTGACTCGTTAAATTGATTTGCTTTTTAGTGACACAGAGGAAAGTGGGAGTAGTAGGCGTTTATTCTGCACTGGCCTGCCTGACTTCACCTGACAGATATCAGATTATACGTATTCCAGAGATGAAGAGTGAAACTGAGCTGTATTCCCGGTGACCAACAGGTTACATCACATTTCCTGAATCACTGTCCCACTCATATTCCTGTACAATTTACGCAATATCCCATAACTCCCTTTTGGATTAACCATCAGGTCAGCACTGCAAAGGAAGTGGGTTTTACCTTACCGACAATGCAAACTAATCTCCCCAGCCTTCATACAGCTGATTTATTTTTTATTTCATGACACATTAAATTTTTTTAGAACAACCTAGATGTCAGTGATATAATACTAACACAATGTCAAATAAATTTGAAAACCACATCACAGATTATTTGATTTCAAACTATGTAGTTTATTACTGCAGCCAACATCATAAAACAATTGCAAGCATAGCAGTAATGCACCCTAATGGCACTCCAACTGATCACTAGCAGTTAAAAATCTTTCTTACAGTAACCTTTTGTCCTGTTTATTTAGCTTTCCAGACACCCAGTCTTCCATTTTTACATTGTATGCCAAACACGGATCATATTATGAGTGGATGTATAAACGTTTGTGATTATTTAAATGGTTACTAAAGAATCAGTTACAGCACATGAGCATTAAGGTCTCCTCTCTAAGGCAGGTATGCACTGCTAACCTTTCACTGGTCAAATAGGACTGTGTTTCAACTTTTTACTAAATATTAACTTTGCTCCAAACAAATAGGTCTATAAGCTCCCCTAGAACTCTTGGGAAACGCATTTCTTTATTTCCGCTGTTACTGGATTTGGAAAACCTGGAACTTCTTTGGAACTGTACTGCATTATTATTTTGGAATGTAAAGACATAACTTGCACATGGTATGTAGCACATACAGTCACATGGCTTGCTGGAAGTGACATGACAAAGAGAAATAGAATAAAGGAAGGTCATTTGCGGGGAAAATTAGAACCAACTAAAACGTTTCTAAAATCCTGGAATTAAAATATTAAGCGTAGCCTATCTGTCTGGAGTTGTTATGTACACCGGAAAGAAAACAGCACCATGTGTGCGTGCGTTGGGGGTTAAAGTATCGTATGATGTACCGTCAAGGATTTTATCATAAAAACTGGGCTATATCATTTACTATTACTAAAGCCAACATGTAAAGTTTAAAGAGCATGTGAGATGAGCTTCGATTGTAAATGACTATCTGTGTGACGGGAAAAGATGTCAGAAACTGATAAGCACATGATATGAAACTAAGAGGAGTTCAAGCAATTAAGTTTGGAAAATTACATGAAAGAGTAGAAAAAGAAGAGTTCCTCTTTTAATAGGCTATTTGAAACCAAGACTTTTAATGTTTTAGCAGGTTTCTCGTAGTATTTAACAAAAAAAGTGACGAGATATTGACCAATGCCTGTCACTAATGTTGGTGAATTGGTTTTGAAGTTCCGAGGGGAGAAACTTCCCCGCCCCTCAGCTAACTCTCTCTCTCTCTCTCACCCAGTTCCACAGCCACAGCAGATTGAGCTCCCAGTACGTTAAATCTGGAGACCTAAACCATTTAAACAAGCTGATTTTTGAATCACTAGCATCAACCATCTAAGTGCATGTTTTGATCTGTTAAGGGACGTTTGTACCTCGTTCAAGCTGAGTGAACGGTAAGTTTTAGCACGTGAAAACAACTCCGCGTGCACCCCTTTCTCTCTGTGTTTTCCCAAACAAATTCTCGTGTGCGCTAAATGTGTGCGAAAAAGTTTTTCTTTCTTTTTTGTGATGTATTATAAAACAGCATAGTACTCAAACGTGAGATAGTTTCGTGTGAGCTTATCTCGGAAGTTGTCATGATTTATGAGAATAAGTTTTCTTGTGGATTTTGAAAACATTTTTAGACTCCTTTTTAACGAGTTCTAAGACTTATAATCACACAAAAGATTTTAGCTTATGACAATGTTATACACTTAAATCAACTTTACTTTGTGTTGCCTTGTAACTTGCTGTTTCTAAAAATTGCTATAAACATATTTTGTTGTTATTTTAACAGAGACATGAATTCATTCTTAAGGAAAAGCATCTCAGGGAATGTGTCCCTTCCGCACACCACACTGATACCGACATCTGAGAATAAATTGAATTTCAGCTGTCTCTTCAATGAGGAGTTCAAGTATATTCTGCTCCCTGTATCATACTCCCTAGTGTGTTTCCTGGGACTGATACTTAACTCTGTGGCTCTGTGGATTTTCATCACTAAGATGAGGCCCTGGAAACCCAGTACAATTTATATGTTCCATCTGTCCCTGTCGGACACGCTCTACGTGCTCTCCTTGCCTATGCTCATATACTACTACGCAAACCGCAGCCACTGGCCTTTTGGGGTTTTTCTCTGTAAAACTGTGCGGTTTCTTTTCTATGCTAATTTGTACTGCAGCATCCTGTTTCTCACTTGCATCAGTGTGCACCGCTACCTTGGTATCTGTCACCCCATTCGTGCTATGACTTTGATCAAGCCACGCCATGCCCACATGGTGTGTGGTTTTGTCTGGACTGCTGTGATAGCCTGCCTGGTGCCCACACTGATTTTTGTCAGCACTTCTCAAAGAGGAAATGACACTTTGTGTCATGACACCAGCCGCCCGGATGAATTTCACAACTATGTTACCTACAACTCGGTGGTGATGGTCCTGCTGTTTATCCTGCCATTTCTGGTCCTCATGGTGTGCTATTGTTTAATGGCACGGGCCCTTTGCCAACCCCGAAAGGGCCTGTCCCAATGTCAACAGAGTTCATCCCGGAAGAAGTCCATTAAACTTATCATAGTGGTGTTGGTTGTGTTTGCGATTTGCTTTGTACCCTTCCACATCACCCGTTCGCTCTACTACGCCTACCGTATTCTAGACGCAGATTGCAGGTTGCTTAATATCGTTAACTTTGCTTATAAAATCACTCGCCCACTTGCTAGCATGAACAGCTGTTTGGACCCCATCCTCTACTTCCTGGCAGGGGATCTGTACCGCTCTAAACTCCTCCGAGTGTTCACTAGAAAGACTCCAAACACTCGTTCAACTGCTAATGTGCATGATAACAACATCGGGCTGGCCGTTAAGAATCCAGATGCCAAAGCTGGCACTGAGTTGAGACTCTAGATACACATACCCAGACATTTTGGGTAATCTTTTAAAAATCAGTTATGGAAGACTGCTGCAAATTTTGTAAAGACATCCCAAGCATTCTCTGTCAACAGACATCGTTCTGCAGATACGCATCCAGAAAAAATCAGGACACTCTTGTAAACACTACAGTGAAGATAAAAGTAAAGGATTCATTTTGCTTCCTTTGTGCACTCCTAATGTTTTTTTTTTTCTTCTTTTTTCTTCATTCAGTTTGCACTCCTGGTTACTTGTAATGTTTAAGTTTCTCACTGTTGGTCAAGGACAGTTTGACAGTGTTGGGTTTCTGTCAACACTGAAAACAAAACCTACTATAGAGAAGAGATGGACTCTGGCCTGTGAATGTTATTACAGAAATGCCAGTACAAAGCCTTTTGTGTCTTATGTTATTTGAAAAGGTCCTATGGTAAAAGTGAAATCCTCCTGCCAAAAAGTAGGACTTGAGTTTTCATAGTATTTAACCAGTGAAAGAAATTCATTTGTATTGATTATTAAAGAATACCCATTTTATCCAACTCTCTTTGTTGATACTGAACACATGGTAAAGATAAAATGAAATGCTGTTAAAATATCATTTATTTGAATCAAACAGGAAAGTTGGAAAGGCACTTTGAGTGAAAAGGTGAATGGTTGTGGGGGAGGCTGAAATCCAAGCTGCAGTTGTGCAGTTATCCCTGCTTGGCTGGTTTTATTCCTCGTACATATGTTTTTCTCCTTTGGCGGAGCAGATCTACAGCTGTGTTGCTGCATGTTTGAGTATTTATATAGCTGGGCTGAATGAAGGAAAAAAAGATTGAAGGAATCAGATCTGTTTTGGCGTATTGAGGAGAGATTTTTTTTTTATCCAGATGTTACCTCTGTGGGAATGTTTAGGAATTTATGCATTTTATTATTTCATGTTAAGTTTCTTTTAAAATAATGTTATATTTTATGACGGTTCTCTGGTCATGGCTTTTGTTTAATTTTAAATTGCATTAACATGTGTTTTGTGTTTACTTTGGCTGAGTTTTCTGTGCATATCCTGTGTTTTATTTGCCCCTCTCTGATACAAACAAAATCATAACTAAAATAAATCTGAAGCAGAGACCATACTTGCTCACAAAATACTTAAGTGAATGAAAGGATCTATTTTATTGACAGCATGCTAGATAATGTATTGTAAAGCAATAATTTATGTCTGATATGTTCAGACATATATTTTTTCTTTTTTGTTTAATTTGTATTTTCATGTATTTTTTTTATACTGCCAACATTTATTGTGCACTTCAATGCATTTTTGTATAACTATTTATATTTAACCATATATACTGTACAGTGTGAGATTGTGGGTGTCATTTAAGGATACAGAGAAAAAGATTAAACTGAAGTTTAAAAATTTGACAATTTAAATTTTCAAATGTCATTATAAAGAAAGTGCTTTTATAAAAAAGTAATTTTTATATATTTGTGTGAAATGGCATAATATAGCACATGTTGCATTTGATTTTTTTTTTTTTTTGATCGTGAAATAGTTTTTTTTTCTTTCGGTCAGTAGAGGTCCCCAGAGCTGTTTTCAAATGTTTCTGATAAGTAATAAGTGCATGGACTTAATCCCCACATCTCCTTGAGCTCAGTGCCTTTGACTGTGATAAATGGACCTGTTGGCTGCTGCTTTTGTTGTGGGGTTGTTCAGGTCATGAATAATTTAATATGCACAGGAGATAGAAGGTTAATATCACCCTTCTTTTCTTGTTCGAAAAACACTGAATATTTGGAAACAAACGGCATCAAATAAGTCAATGCCCATACACAATACATGCATATAAACAAAAAGATATACAGTGAAGCCTAAGTTTACTCTATGGATTTTTGTTCAAAATGGCAAAAAACATCTGTAAATAACCTCTGTGAAAAATATAATTAAAAGCAAACAAACAAGTGTTTGAGTGTTGCCAATTACAAGTTTTTTTTTTTTTTTTTGAAGTGGTAAGCCTTTTATTGTAATACTTTTACGGGTAAATATTATTCCTTTATATGTTGTTGTTAAAGAAGGTGAGTGATGTTTTAAGTCTGACATTTATTTCTCTTTAATAGTTCTGATTTTCCCTCCCTCTCTGTCTCTCATGTCCTCAACTGTTTTCATGCTCTCATTCTTGTGCACGACCCAAGGACAAGGCTTGGGAGAAATCAATGTTGTGAGCACCGCAATTCAATACTCATAAAAGACATTGAGCAAAAAAAAAAAGTAACTGCCAAAGAAGCATGGTTTTTCCCATCAGTTCTAGCAATAAGTAACCTTTATGTGTTTTGTGTTGTTCACTGACATAAGGGCTTTTACACAGTCTAAAGATAATTGATTTATTTGGTCACAAAAGCATGTTTTCGATCAATCACTATATAAAAATATATATATAGCTCTGTAAAATGATAATAAAAAGGTAGTATTTCATATTAATCTATGAAACAGCAAAACAAAGTGTGTGGTGTGTATACACACGTACACACATAATATACAATAGTCAACTTTTGAAGTGGATCAAAAAAGTGAATCAAAGTTAGACCTTAGACAAGAACGCATTTTGGTTTTAGGACAACTTTCATGAAAAGCTTTGATTCACTTTCAAATGTTGATGACTAGCTTCGCTTCACAGGAATAAATGTGATTTTAATTTATATTGTATATTGTTATTACAAAATATTTATATTTAGAAAACATAGCTTCTTTTTGTAACTTTTTATTCATCAAAGTATCCTAAAAAAGTATCACATGTTCTGAAAACATATTAAGCAGCAGAACTTAATTATTATTATTACAATAATTTTAAATTGTAATATATCACAATATTTTAAAAAAATTCTGCATTTTTGATCAAATAAATGCAGGCTTGATGAGCAGAAGAAACTTCTTTTAAAAACTTAAAAAATAGTAATGTTTCCAAACCTTTGGTCTGTATCTGTTATACTGAATTACAACAGAACATTGTTTTGCCCGTATTTTAAATTTTGTATTTTCATAAAAGTTATTTGAAACATTTAAATTATATACTTTTCTTGCATTTGAAATGCTCCCTATGTATATGAAATCACCAAAATATATATGCATACTGTATGCACACACACATACATGCAGTTCAAGTGTGTTTTATTTTGCTTTTGCTTTTTTAGAGAAAGGTGACATCGGATCTTCAGGTAGCTCATCAAAAAGGTGTAGTGATAGCAATGTCTATGTAGACGATTGTGTAAGTTCACTGACATTCGATTTTTACATTGCCACATATGTTTTACATGTATGCAGTCAACAACAATAAACATGATACACATTTGCAAAATCTGCATGTTAGAATTAACCCTGATTTATATAAAGGTAGATGAGGAGTTAAGGCTGTACTTTCCTATCATACAGACGTTCTGTTTCTACCTACTGAGACGTACTTTTTCTAAGCAAACTGTTCAACCTGGGATGCATGATGACTTTACTTTCATGGTCTCTCTGTTCTGTTGTTTGTCACATTCAAGAATAAACGAATGATTTCAAGGACGTGGACAAGGACTGAGATGCTGAGAGTGGAGAGGAAGAGTGACATAAAGAGGAAAGAAGTTCATTACCCAGCTGAAAAGGAGGCAAATGGCTTTCATAGTCGCCATGGGAACAGGGCTTTCTCTCTCTGACAAACCTATAATAAGGTACTTCACTGGCCTAAACACAATTATTGCATGCTAAAAAGGGAAATATTGCTTTCCAGTGTAATAGGTGGTAGATATTGATTCACATGGGTGTTCAAGCAGACCTTCAGTATAAATGTTTAATTTGCCTCTTAATTCAGATTTTGGCCACATAAACATTTTCACAAAATAACTTTTCTTAATCATATTACTAAACAAAGTAATATCATATTATATGATAAAGAAGTGAATGCATTTTTACTATGATTTCCAGAAAACAACCACTAAAAAGTAATTGCGTGTAAGAATCTTGTCAGACAAGTTAAACACAAGAATTAATTTATGACATAATAAAAGACTAAATAGTTTTATCCCAAATATTAATGTCTATTCAGTAAAAAAAATTTGCCCACTGGAAATGCAATAAAATTTAGTGTGCTTACTTATTATTTTAAATATGTGAGTATGTACAGGTCAGAATTTAACTTTTTACATAAATATAAGTGTTACACAAATGACAATGAAACATTATTACCACCACGTTATGATATTTTAATTCTTCCAAAATGTATTTGAAACCTTAAAATTAGACCCTTTACTTGCATTTAATGTGCTTTCTATGTATATAAAAAAAGCTTTTGTAAAATCTATTTTGATTCAGACATTTAAATGTCTTTGAATAGAACATTTTAATAATATTGCTTAATTATATATAGATGAGAGAGAAAGTAAAATAGAATGTTTTTATTTATTGGAGTTCTTTAAAAAGATTCAAGATTCAAATAAATAATATTAACAAACGTTCATTAAAATAATATTAGCATTTATTCATTTAAAAGTGTCTGATAAATGAAATAAATCAATGTAATGTGGACTTAAATAATTGAAATAAGGCATGTGAAAAATCTTCAGATATTTCAAAGATATCATAATATTATATAAAAAATATATAAGAAATAAATAAGCCTCCTTCGGAGTTAAAAACTGCTAATAAAATCCTAGACTTGAGTCAGAGCCAGAGGGTTACTGATCAATCTGCTCCGGGTGCAGCAGGGATGCTGGAGGCTCACGGCTGTATGTGGCTGATGATCACACATATAGAGCCGGGAGCTGTGTGTAAGGGTTACTGGGGATTAAACAGCCCAAATCAGCTGGGCCACCCCGACCTGGGCAAATTGTTTTAAACCCCATTACAGCAGCCACACTATTTCCTTCTTATCAAGCCCCCTGCAGCTTCTCATTAATATTCTAGATATATGGTCGTGCACTCTGTATCATTGTCTATTAATGAGACAGATAATCATTCATTCAATTATCAGACCGTCAGCCCACGATCGTGCCCACCGGGTTAGCCTCGTTTCTCAGTCGCCGGGCAGGCTGGAACAGAGGGGTGCCAGTCAGGAGGTGAGGGTGATAGCAGGGATTACACCACATTAAAGCCTTTAATAAAACAAACAGCTTGGGAGGGTTAATGCGGAGCAGGTTCCGGGAGACCTGATATCTGGCTTCTGTTTGTTTTTTTTAGAGAAACTTTTGAACAAGAAATATTTCTGATTAAACGGGCCCAGTCGACACTTTTAAACCGTCATGTGACTTGTGTGTTGACATGCTCTTTCTCATCTTCAGGATGACTCTGACCTCTGTTGGTCAGAAGTTGCTGAGAGATCAAGTGCATTGTTGATTCCTGCTGAGCATCTCAGATCTGTTCTTCTGCTGTGAGTGCAACCGCCTGGGCCACGACAAACCACTTAGGACAGTGATAAACATGTCTCTTAATTGACATACATGCACATAAGTGTACATCAGACCAACCAGCAAAGTGAGTGCACTCACTCTCCTTGAATGAACTTAACTTCTGTATGCACCAAGCTTTTGCTGTCGGTGGAAGGCTGGGAGACGCCGGTCCGAGAGGGTCAAATGAGAACGTGGAAAAGATAGGAGGTGAAATGTTAACAAAATCATAGAAAATCCTGAGTTTGATAAATTCCTGCATTTTAAATGAACAGAGGCGGCCGCGGCTGTGGGAGAGCTTTGTCGCCGTCCCATTTTCCTCAGCACAAGGCGCGCAGTGCCAGGGTCAGCGAAGTTACGAAAGTAATTAAACCAGCTTGATTCACCGCCTGCTGCAGAGAAAAGAAAGCAAGCTGTCATTCTGATTTAGAAAAATAAATTACAATTTTAATAAAGGGGTGTGGGATGGGGGTGTTGCTGTGTCTGGGAGCTTGCTTGCTTGGATGGGGAAGGTAGCAGGAGGGGGTGGTCTAAGGGTTTCTAGCTGCCTACTTATCAATAGTTGCAATTTTTTGAAACCACATCGGTATTACATTGCTGAGGCACAAGTGCCCTTAAAAAAAGAAAACCCGGGGAACATTAACATACTGATTTCATGCGCGTGGCAAAGGGTCTGTGCCAATATCAGAGAGGACTCAGCACTCCTATTGTCTGCTAGAACTCTGGTCTCCTCTGATATGAAAATTCAATTATATTATAACTAGATCTCGCGCTGCGTTTTGACAGTCGACGGTAGCGTTTTGCCAGCTGCATCAGTGTGGGGGACCAGAGGGTCCTGATAGCGCTGAGGCAGCCTTTCAGCCATTGACATGTTTTCGGGGGACAAGATTACTTAAATGTGTCGCATTTAAGGGAGGAGAGTTAATCTAATGCATTGCCATTATCTCTCTCAGGTAATTCCAATACCACCCCCAAACTGCGTGTTTACGCGCATGCACATCCTCTCATATTCCCACTTACACTTAACTGCCAACAGATTCGCCGCTGTCTCTCTGCTCGACACAATGTGTGTTTATTTATTTATTTTTATCTAGTCATTGCCTGTAAATAAACAGGAAGTTTTGGCTGACGGGAATCGTTTTCTCAACGGCAAGCACTTTTGAAGCGACAGCTTTCATGGCTCTCTGAGAACTCGGGTTATTCAGTCTGAATGCCCCCGAGAAGTGAGTTAAGTTGTCATTGAATTACTCACATTCATTAATTCTTTCTCACAAGAGTTGCAGAGTGTGGAACTGTACCTTGTTAAAATGTATTGAGATGTTAAAATACATTGCTTCATTCATTTTACTTAAGGTTTCTGAGATGTATTCTTCAGAACATGTAAAACTCCAAAGAGAAAACTCTGTGAACTTTGTACAGTTACTTTTGCAACATTTCCTGTCACTAATAACTAGGGGTAGATTAATAAATGTGTTTTATGTTCAACAATGTCATTTTTTGTGTTCTCCTGTCAGTTGAAATGTTTAGATGGTGTACTCACTGTTTTGTTCAGGTCAACTTTAGGCCTTAAAGGTACAGTTCAACTTAAAGAAGATATTTTGAAAGCCAAATTGACTTTAACTGAATGGACAAAAAAAAGGGGTTTATTTTCTCGTTTTATATACCATGGAGTAAAGTCACGACGACATGAGGTAAATTATAACAGTTTACATTTTTGGGTGAACTATCCCTTTAAGATGTGATGGTGATATTTGAATATAGGAATAGAAAATAGTATAGATAAGGCTAGGGAGCACAGAGCGAGTTGGAGACTGTAGATATACTAAGAATCTTGATTGAGTTTCTTTTCATTGTGTGTGTGTGGTTCTGTGTGAGAGAGGCCAAGGCACAGGAAACGCCCCCCTCTTCAGCCCACAGCCCTGAGACCTGAGAGTGGACCCCCCATTAACCCAGCACACAGCACACACATACCTGCCTCCCCTCATTAGGCCGTGTTGAAGTACATGCTCACCCAAAAGAAGAATAGAAATCCTAATTAGTATTCTCTGCAGGGCCACAACCATTAGCACTTAATTAGCACAGAGAGCACCCCTCTTTCCGGGTGTGGGGTGGGAAGGGGGGTTACATTGAGTACAATATTTCTGCATATTCGCTGTGTGCCTTGGCCATGAAGAGTTTGCTTTTGTTTCGCACATGTGTGCTTGTGTTTGTATGCACATTTATGTTCTGTGTTCCAGCGGCTTCGTATGGTTGCACATGATCCGTTTAGTAAAGCGGTTGCATTTTGTTTCATTGGCCTAAAAATATGACCGTTATGGATCACATCTGGATTTATTGTCATTTGCATTTATGATACAAAAAATAAACAATATATACATTGCAGTAAATGTAATTAGGTCAGTTACTCTCTTTTTAAATATATTCATTTATTTGGAAAAATGCAATTCATATATACTATTAATTTTTTATATATCTGTTTTATGAATTTAAATCTGTATTTTTTGGAAGGACATGATTATATTATATTATATTATATTATATTATATTATATTATATTATATTATATTATATTATATTATATTATATTATATTATATTATATTATATTATATTTTATTATATTATATTATATTATATTCACCTAAACAGAAGCACAGTTATTGAAAATTTTGTCCACAAAATTCAGCAACCAAGTCGATCTCTTAAAATTTCAGATAATTGGCCTTTCCTAAAGATATGAAATGTATGAACTATTAATTTATGATATCTGATATTCCTTGTGTAGATTGGCACAAAATGTGGATGCAGTGGATTTTCTTCTCTTTCCCCATTCCTCCTTCAACTGCTTTCAGTCCTCGGCTAAGCCCAGGGCCGGTGCCACCTTTCACTTCCTGAAACCTTAGAGGTGGAGAGCCATCATTTGACAATTTGGCCTGAATGGGGCAGCCGGTGGATTGAATGTCATTTTCCCACCAGGCTTCCCCATCCAGCCCAGCGTGGAGGGGGTTGGACGAGGAGGATTGGGTGTAATGTGCAGAGTAAAATTAGCACTTTGATGGCAGGTAATGATTTGAGATGAGTGCCACTGACGTAGATTTCCAGGAAGATCTCTCTTTCTCCCTGCAGCTTGCTCTCTCTTCCCCTACGCACCTGTAAGATCAGACCGGGCCGGCCTCTGCTGTCAAAGCTGTAATTTGTCCCTGTTCAATATAATTACGCAATTCCAGATGGACAGTTTTCTGGGTGACTAATCCCATACTTTAAACCCTGGGAAGTCACACAGACCAGATGCAGAGCACACCTCCAGCAGTCCAAATTAAGTTCCTTTAAAAGTCTTGAGTATTAATTACTGGAAAACAAATGCATAATAAGTGGCAGCAGTTAAACTCCATGTTTTAATATAGTGTAACAATGTAATTTTTGTGAAACAAAACTGCCCCCTGTGGCATGTATGGTAATAATGTGGATAACAGCCGTCTGTGGTCGGTGGGGTGTGAATGTGATGATGGCTTTTAGATGGGGCGATGGGCAGGGTCACAATAGCAGTGATTCTCATCTTTTCTTAATGAAATAGTCATTATTCCTCTGGGAAGCTGAATTATGCCACTTTGCGTAGAGAACATAAATACAACAGAAATTCTTTACCTCACATATTTAATTATAAAATCAAATTAACCTATAAGAATTCCCTCTATATGTCTGTAAGGCTTCATTTGCCCAGGGTCGCATATTAACAGATGGGTGTTGAGGGCTGTGTTAAATGTCTTTATTAATCTATGCCTGTCATTTTGACAAAGATGGAAATAAAACACCACTTACTGTCAGTAGCCTTCAAGACGATCAGAACAACAATTAAAGGCTGAAATGGATGAGCACAGAAAGCTCATCATTTATAGGGTTATTTAGGAACGTGTTTGCATTGCTTCAATTTGGCCGGCATGCTTACTGTTTATCCTTTGCAAAAATGTTTTTTCCTCTTTTCTTTCAATAATTACTCTATATGACTATATTGTATAAAGAATATATAGACACTATTCATGTATTCAACTCTATATTGACTTTATTATATATAATACTTAAGTTTTACCCTTTTAACAAACCTCAGTCAAGCTGTAACCGTGAGCACTGGGCATATCGTCTAAGCTTCAGAAGTAACGTGTTTTGTTTTATTTGAGATTCTCTCAGTTTCACAGCTTCTCGGTCACATGCTCTGGTGTTTTTTAGGAGCTCCAGGTCAGTTTCCCTACCAAGTTTTGTGGTCTGCCATGTTGTCCATTCTGCTCAGCTATTTAAAAAATGTTGAATATCAACAATGGCTTTCACTGGGGCATTGTCAACTTTTGTATGAAGCAATCTTGGCTGAATGCGATGGCTCCCAGTGCAGGGCGGGCTTGGCGCGTTGCTGCTGCGGAATGGAAGACTGCTGCTCGCCTGCCCTTCTCTCTCTCATCTCGGCTCAAAACAGCACATTTTGAGACTCTTACCCGGCTCTCTCCAGCTAAACAGTCTACAGGACCCTAAAGATGCAGAGGGAAATATTTAGAAGAGCGGCTGTGCAATGGTGAGTGCCTTTCTGGAAAGCTGCAGCTGTGGGCTGGAGTACATTTGGGGGTGGGGGGGGCTTGTTCAGTGGTGGGGGTGGGGGGATTTTATTAGCATTTCACTTCAGTCCAGAGGCTAAACAGACTAAACTGTTTAAGGATTTTATTTTGACACAAAAAACATGAGTTGTTTGTGAGACTTCCTGTTATTCATCCGTGCCGAATTAAGTCATGGGCTGTCATTCTGTTAAGTCATCATTTGTTAAAGCCGTCATTCTGCATCAGTTCTGCATCATGAATTAATTATTGGTTGATAGTACTCCCTAAAGAGTATTCATAACCATTTCCTTATTTAATCATCAGGCTTGAGTGTTCAGATTGAAAGACCTCCAATATTGTAATATGCAATTTAAATTCCAAGAAGTTATTTTATTAAAATTGTTGAGATTACAGGTTCGTTTCTAGCCTAATTTGTTGGGATATTTTGACAAAAAATAAACAAAAATTATATAAATATAACAAATTTGGACCAAAGAAAGGTTTTATTGATTAAAAAGTCCTTAAAGATATGGAGCAGTGCTTTGTCTGTGCCACATACAGTCTGTACGTAGCTCTGAAAGGTAGTCCAATGTCTTTGTCAGGCTGTCACAGAGAGGAAGCAGTTAGCGTCTGCGAAGTGTCCCTGCCAGTGCAACCGCAACAGCTTGTATCTGCCATTGACATGTCAGTTTCCAGGGCTTTGAGCTGTCAGCCCTACTGCGCCCTTCTCACCCCAGCAGAAAGCGAGAGAGTGGAAGAAAGAGGGTGTTTGTGTGCAGGTTGGCAAACTGCCATATTAGTGGCAAATGAGAATGCATGATAAAAATAGAGAAAGACAGTAATGCACATTTGCTCCCGAAGGACTTTAAAGTGGGTCATTTTAAGTGCAGTACAGATTACAAAATAACTGTAAACCGTATTGACAGAACAACTTAAGTAACGAGTTTAATAAGCATAAAGATGTCGGTGGACTAGACCTATGAAGTTATTTTTAAGGAGAAGCATTCATTGTAAGCATGTGGGACTGTGCCCTATGCAGTGTACACTTATGAGGGTCCGGTCTCCACCGTGTCTCACTCTGGCAAGGTGAACAGATTCATGCCCAGGCACCCAATCCATTATCCTGTCAACAACAGCAGGTCCCTGCCACAGTTAGCAGCAACACTGGCTGTAATGAAATCATCAGTAATCCCAAAACTCATCTCATCATACCCAAGGTAATTAATGCATTTGGAGGGCGATGGCTAACTCTTAATTAAATTATGCTTCTTTTAATGAGGCCTTTATGTAGGGTAAATTTATGGCCAGTATCTCCATTATCAAGTGCTCGGCGCTCAAGAGAGATTTGTCATTTTCACCTCAAATCACTCGCAGATTAACGTAATGAAGCCCATGATTAATATATCAATTTATACTTGTTTGTTTCTTTCCTCCAGATTTAATGAATTACCCGGCGTAATTAGTTCTTCAGGATTTTGCCACAGCCAAAACCTCAGTTCTCGCTAAATATGCAGAAAGTATTATCGTTTCGTATTAATTTTAGAATAATTTGGAGATAACAACTTTGTGGCATTAATCATATTACAAAATTGGGTGTATTTAATTAATTAAAGATATACCCTGCAAATTAATTGTGCATTTTCACAATATTATCTTAAGTAATGAAGGTCTGACGAAGCGACAGTTTCATTTTTAAAAGGCACCAGATTAGTGGGGTCTTAATTATGTTTAAAACAAAAGCAATCTGCTTGCCACATTTGGGGCAAAGCAAAATCAGACAACTCAGCATTCTCTGCTAAACAAAAAAGAGAAAGTTTCTATTGTTTTGGAGAAACTGTAATACATGGAAATGATTCAAAAGATACATGGGAAATAATGAGGTCTGTAATTAGCCAATGATGGCATTTCAGTGATGGCAAATCTGATCCATTTCTGCAAGTCTGACTGACAAAAGACAACATAGAGTTAACAAAATGCTTTCTGTGTATTTTGCTCAGGATGTGATATTTATTTATATGGAACTTTACAAAATGTAAATGTTCGTTTTTCATTTTACTTTAATTATATTTATTTATTCTTGTCTCGTGTTTAAAAAAAGAAAGAAATCCGCTCTAGGCATGACACCCTTATCGTTTGTCTGACAGACACTTATACTAGAGACATTTTAAACATTATCACATTGCTGACGTGCAGGAGAGAGAGATATAGCTTTAACATAATAAAAAAAAAATCCTTCACAGATACACTTAGCTAAAGCTAATAACACCTCCAAACTCAAAGACAATTGCTTGTGCTGTTAGAATTTGCTCAGTGATTTAATCAAAACTATATTTATAGTAATTTTCTGCTAAATTAAATCAGTGGTTTAATTGAAATTAGCTTTCATTGGGATAGAATAAATGTAGTTAAAACTATTTTCATTTAACGCATCATGTACTAAATGTGGTTTTATTAATGTTTCGCTTAAAATTTTCCTCCTGAAAGTTAAAGATATTGTAGAAAAATGTTGTCATTGGGGAGCAAATATAGGGACTGTGTATTCAGACCATGTGCTGGATGTCTTAATGTCCCTGCAGATGATGTGTGCACATTAGCTTCATGCTGCATTAGATCAGAAATCCTATTCATCACTGGCTGGGCTAAAGAGCTTCTCAAATGTGCCTTTATTCTTCTGTTGCAACAACTTCTCTTATGTACTGTGTACTTACTGGGAAATTATCCTACTCCTTGAAAATATATACAAAAGTGGAATAAAAACATATACATACAACACATCTGAATAGGGCACATGCTTTAGACAAGCATGCCTTGCTTCCAGTAAATAAGGACTTTCATTTGAAAGCTTACCACAATTAGGTGACTAAAACAGGACAATAAAACCACTTAACTAAGATGGTAAGAATGTCATTTGCATCAGTGTTTATATATATATATAACCTAGAGTGTGACGGATATATAATTTCTTTTTCAGGTAAAAGTGCATATTTTATTGGACTGTATGATAACATGAAAAAACTGTTAAACAAGCTGTGGACCTCAGTGGAAGACGGATGCTCGTCTTCAACGGTGAATTACCTGTAGTAGCTCCATTTTCCTGCAGGAAAATCAAAGAAAATCAAAGAAATTGATCCATGCATTTTCAGTGAGAAATCTGATTCAGTTTTTACATTGTGAAATGCTGAAACCATTTGATTTCAGATCTATTTTTATTTCCTGCCCCAGGGTCAGTTTTTTTTCTTTGATTATTATTATTTGTCTCATTCGAGCATTAGTGCCATTAAGTCCCATTGTTATTCAATCGGTAAGCTGTTATCCTCTGCAGGTGACTGAGATAAAGTGCTGAAGCGCGCTTTACAAACTTGCTGAGAATAGACAGTGTCTTGTAATATTTCTCTATTTAAAGCTGGTTTAATTAAATATGTATTAGTCATATAGTTTTTTTCAATTGCGCCTATTAATAAACTTTTTTAAAATAAATAAAACCGTAATATAGGATAAGGAAAATGCCTAACGTGACAACGACAAATAGCACGCTTAACACGTATTAGTGACTCAAAATACCTAAAATAAGTTAGGTAAAAATAGCATTGTCCTTTTTCAAATAAATTTACTTTACAGCACTGCTGATTTAAATTTAAATACCGAACTCATATGCTTCAAATAAAACAACAGGATATCATCCAGTAGTTCGCGGTGACATCTGAAAGAAGGTCAAACTCAAGCCTCTTTTCTTTAATTGACCAGTGAATATTATTTTACCAGTGTCAGAACCAGAGGGGACGCAACCATTCAGCCAAATACAATAGGAATAACAGAGCGAGCTGAAATTGCATCTTCATTTGCATACTCGGTTCAAAAATCATGCAAATCCCAATGAGACGGTCCTTTATTGTGCCTGCAATTGAAAAATCATTCTGTTAACCATGGTAACTCTGGCCTTATTCGTGACCAGTGAGTTGAAACAAAAAAGTTATTAATTCATACGGTATGACGTTTAAATGGATTCCGGTGCAATGGTTAATGGTTCGGCGAAATATAGCCTCTATTTGATCTCATAAATGGCAGGTGATGATTCAATTAAAATTAATTATTATTATTAGTAGTAGTATTTTTGTTTCGTTTTGGCTATGGTGTTTAACGTGTTATTGTTCTATAGACAAAATATATTTAGCCTAATATTATTAATAATATTATAAACTTTTCCCCCAAAATGTATTAGGCTATTCACACGCCTTTCTATGAATTTGATCTTATGTTTGTACTTTTTTAATCAAGTACAAATGGTAAAAAAAAGTATTGCTTTATAGCCAACAACAATGTTACATAAAAATTATTTATTAAAAATAAAAATAATTTCAAATAACTATATAGTTTTTCCGCATAATTTTGATTAGTGCTATTGTATCTGTGTCGCGTGCAGATTATTGGACTATCAAGTTCACTTATTTAAACTGTAGAGAGCAGTTTAAATAAGTATAAGTAACTGTATAAGCAACCCTTATTAGAGTAGAAAAACAGTGTCTTTTTGTAGCTCTGTGTGCGCTTTGCTATTATTTACTTCCACTTTAATTGTTTAGGTTGAGCTAATTAACAAGTGAATCCAGGGCTCTGGAAAAAAAAGGACTTTACACGTCGATAAAGAATAGAAGTCATGTGGTGATTTATTGTTAGGATATTGTTGGTCTCTCAATAGTTCAGAACGAGTTGTTAAAACGTTCAGCTAATAAAAATCTCACAGCTCAAATACGTGACATAAGTCAGTAAGGAACTGATATTTATCAATGGCACGGATAAATAGTTTTATAGGTTTGCACTAGCGCTTATTTTTTAGTGGAAGCCTAATTAACACACAATGGCCTCCTTATTGTATTTATCTGCTGCACAGTGACTATTCGGGTCATTTGAACAGTGCTTATTGCCTGCTACACTAATGGACAATTCACTGCTCGGCCATCACACACGTGAGTGATTTTCGGTTTTGAGCTCAATGATGTTGAACACTGGGAGGCTTTCCTGGTGGTCCTCGGCCTTAGCTCTCGTTAATTGGGAAATTTGGAGAACAGAAGCCCTCATTACCGAGCTCCGGGTAACTGGGAGTTTTCCTTTTCCTGCTGTCTCCTACATTTCCATAAGCAGATTACAAGAGGATATGTTCCTGAAACCACTCGGATAAATCACCGGTTTCGTGGAACAAGTCTCCAAAAAGAACTGTTGTCATAACTGCCTCTACATCGCTATTTATAATAATCTAATGATGTTCTAAATTATGATTTTTTTTACTACATTGAAAACGACGGGAAAAGAGAATCCACTGTTTTTGTTTTGGGGGATGGTTACTTATTTTTATTGAAAATTAGAATTATATTTTATTTGACAGTGATTTTTTTATTATTTCTAGCCTACAAATCACATAAATGCATGTTAGTGTTTTATTTGATGTTACAAATTAACTTAGGCTAGCTATAGAAAAAAATACAATCAAAATAAAATCGTAGCATAGGCCTACTATAATTCAGTAATTTAATTGGGCAATGGTATATTATTATTTTTATATATTATAATGCTTAATTATAAAGATCACGCTTTCATATATTGCCCTATGATGAATAATGTATGCCCTGCTTTACAATTGCAAACCTCGTGCCTGAATATCAACATCGGGTAACAACACTCGTACTTGTTAAGAGTAGTTTGGAGAGTAAATAACGGAGACGTGTTGGTGTACGAATGCTACAAATCGGTCACACACACGGTGAAACTTATCTAAATGGCCAAGTCGTTAGTGTGTGGTGTTAAAAGCCCATCGTGAATATTCAGTAGGCTACTGTAATCGTTCAGTCTCAGTGGCGTTGAATGTGTTAAATGATGATGTTCTCGATGGGTGATGTGCTAATACTGACCTACTGGAAGGTGTAGGCGAAGTTCTCCCCGGGAGACAGAAAATCTCCCAGCAGAGACACGTCTAAAGACATTTGTAAATCACACAATAAGACACGGAATGAGTGCAGTTGACAGTAACTGGTGGTATATAAATGTAATAATCAACGTACACTCAACACTAGCGTGGCAGTTCTAAAAAGTCGTTTTTAGAGAACTTGTTTGTAGTTATTGTCACTCATCAGAATTATTTTTTGCTTCAGGACAATATACTATTGTTCCACAGGGGGGCGTTACTGTATTAATTTTCTATTCACGAGGTGGTCGCGGACGCTTAACCAAAAATGCGAAGAGTGTTTCTAAAAACAACTATTTTTGTTGGTTGTTTGTCTTTACGCAATTATTGTGTTATAGTGTCATAGCAAACTATTATTCTGTTGACTTATAAAAGTTATAAAATAAAGTATGAGACAAAGAATGTAAATAAATTGCTTTTTTAAAATCGTACTTTTAATCAGTATCACTTTTAAGAGCTTTAATTCCCACAATAGGAGATTATCTTGAAAATAATAATAATAGCTAATTAAAAATCTATATTAATGGTGAAGCAAAAAAGGTAGCATACCATTTGATGTAGCTAAGATTTTGCATCAGTGGATGCAAGTTTGCCCTTTCTCTTTAAAAAAATAAATCAAGCTTTTAATTTAATTATATGCTGAATATTTAACTAGGCCTAACGATTATTTTTGTGCCTTTATAGTGCCATTACTAGATGCAAAGTTTATAGTTGATTCCATTAACTAGGATCTAACCTGATTCTTGTCTTTATTTTAAGCAACAAATTAAACATGTTTTTTTTGTGCTGTATTACGATGAACAGTTTGTGCATTTTTCGGGGGAAAATTCGAAATCCATAACCTATTCTGTACTGAAAAAGTAGGGATTGGCCGCTTTAGAAAAATATTTGCTAAGTGATCAATTTTGTCAGAAGTGCACAGATGCCCCTGATGTAGTTATTTTATCCCACTTAAAGTGCATCCTGAAGCACAGTGCACAGGCAGCGCGCTGCTTGGATGGCAAAGTGTGAGGCGCTCTCTGATTGGTCGGCGCTGAGCTCATTGTTATGCTGTCAATCCAAATCACATGGCCGAGCCTCTATTAACAGCTGAGCTTAGCGCACAACTTTGCAGAGTTCCGTGGCAGAGCAGAGCAAGACATACGGGACCGGTGAGGAGACTTTTGAAAGAGTTCGATGCTTCTCATTTGATCAGAGTTTCATCTCTTCGAACTTTTTACTGACTACAGGCTACTTAATAGGGTGAGGCTCTTTAAACTTCAGTGTTTTCGTAAGAGTGCGCGGCACCACTTCCAAGTCGTTTGAATGTATAGCATGATGGAAACCGAGATTAAAAGCCCCCTTCCGCAGTCCAACACGGGCTCGGCTGCGGGCGGCAAAAACAACAGTTCCAACGACCAGGACCGGGTGAAGCGGCCTATGAATGCTTTCATGGTGTGGTCCCGCGGTCAGCGGAGGAAGATGGCACAAGAGAATCCCAAAATGCACAACTCTGAGATCAGCAAGCGCCTCGGTGCTGACTGGAAACTTTTGACTGACGCCGAGAAGAGACCTTTCATTGATGAGGCCAAGCGCTTACGAGCCATGCACATGAAGGAGCACCCGGATTACAAATACCGTCCCCGCAGGAAGACCAAGACCCTGCTGAAGAAAGACAAGTATTCCTTGCCCGGGGGACTCTTGGCACCCGGTGCCAACGCTGTCAACAACGCCGTGTCAGTGGGTCAGCGGATGGACTACACGCACATGAACGGCTGGACGAACAGCGCGTACTCCCTCATGCAGGACCAGCTGGCCTACCCTCAGCATCCCAGCATGAACAGCCCCCAGATCCAGCAGATGCACCGGTACGAAATGGCGGGGCTTCAGTACCCCATGATGTCCACGGCCCAGACCTACATGAATGCCGCGTCCACGTACAGCATGTCACCAGCATACACGCAGCAAACTTCCAGTGCAATGGGTTTGGGCTCCATGGCTTCAGTGTGCAAGACGGAACCCAGCTCTCCTCCTCCGGCCATAACCTCTCATTCCCAACGTGCTTGTTTGGGAGACCTGAGGGATATGATAAGCATGTACCTGCCCCCCGGAGGAGACAGCGCCGACCACGCCAGCCTACAGAGCAGCCGGTTACACAGCGTCCACCCGCACTATCAAAGCGCAGGGACTGGCGTGAACGGAACGCTACCCCTAACCCACATTTGAAAGACTCCTAAAAAAAGACTTAAGTAGCCTACTTCGGATACTTGAACATTTTGATTTGCAAAAAAGAATCGAAGTTCAATTTCGTTTTTAAAAAAGAAACTATTTTTAATCTCAATGAGTTGTCCGTTTTAAAGCATTTTATGACGACATATCGGGGACTTCAGAATAAATTGTATTGCAGAGGAGCTTTTTATCATAAGCTGTAAAGCAATCAACGTCTGTAGAAGAATATTGGACTTCTGACTTATTTGCCGTCAGAGTTTGTCTGTATGAAAAGGGCACGTGGCTCCGTGAAGAGGCTGTATTTCAAAAACAAAAAAGAAAAAGAAATGGAGGGAGAGTAGTCTATGTTCACTCATAAATGTTTACACTTATTTTTTAGAATGTCGGTTTTGTCAAAAATATGTTTAGTCTTTTTGTTGTTCATTTATGAACTAGGTTTTATTGAAATGAAAGACTGTGCTGGTTGCAAGCGCAAAGTTTGTTTTATTTATAGTGAGTTTTTTTTTAAAGCTTGTGAACCATTGTACGTCTTGTTGAAATGTTAGACTTTTTTTTTTGTGAATGTTTCTTTCTGTGATGTTATGGCAGTATCAGGTTAACCCATTTTGTGGGACGGAGAGTTTTATTTAAACTGACGTTTCTACTCGAGCCCATCCTATTCCTAAATGAATAAATTTGTTGTACAAAAAAAAAAAACTTAATGGCTAGATATGATTATTATTATTACTTTTTTTTTAATTCAGTGAATTGTTTGGTTCTTTGAATCGTATGTCTACCAGAAAACCAGTGACAGAATTACTAATTCGCTTTAAGCCAAATGTGGTAATTTGAAGCGATCGGTTAAATGAAAAGTAAATACGCGAATTCAGATACGCCCGCTACCAATCAGATTTCAACACCCCGAGGATTGTTATTAAACCGCAGATATATTTGTGCCTTTCAAATGCCTAAAAATACAATCTGTCTGTAAATGAATCAAGTATCATTCTATATATTGGACCACTGAATTAAAGCATGGCGCCTAAACACTGTATGTCATTTTCCCTGAATTATCATATGTATATACTGTAAGCTCAGTTCTGATAATAGCCTACTACAAATCATAAAAATGAAACTTGTTTCAAAATATGCTGTTTTCATAAGATTTACTTGCTGTTGGTGAGACAACTCTCCTTTGCAATAATGTGCAACACAAAACATAATAAAACTGAAAATCCTAAATATATAAATGGAGGAAAATATTTTTTTTAACACACATGAACTGTCATGCATATAAACTGTGTAATCCACCCTCATGCATTTTCACTTGTTGAGTCCAGGTACATACAGTTCCTCAGAAGTAGTTTGTGGTTTACTATAAATATCGTTAATCCTTTGAGTTTGTCAAAACCTGACGATGAAACGGTTGATAATTTCTGACAATTATCTTCATAATTAGTGATTAATGCAGGGATTATTTGGTTGCTATTTCACTATTTCAGCTACTATGTTGTGGCGATGTTTTTGGGGTCAGACAGAGGTTAAATATTTGCTGTACATTATTCAGTGATTTGACTATCACACAATATTGTATTTTTGTCTGTGTCAAGCAACCATTTTTCCATACCTTTCTTGTAGTAGTTAGCCAAGAAAAAGGAGGCACATACAAGGCTGTTATGGACTGCCTCATGTAATTTAGGGTGTCATTTCAACTACTGAGTTCTCGATATATAATATGTATAATAGCCTAAATGTTTTGTCTAACATATGTTCATAAAGAATAAAGAATCTTCAATGTCTTTGCAACATCTTTGGTTAAAAAAACAAAGAAACAAAAAAACACACCCTTCTAATAAAGATACATTTTGGCTGGAAATGGTTCTTTGAAAATTTAAATATAGATGTAATTTTTTTGTAGATCAACATATTGATTTCTAAAATTATATATAAGCCTACTTTTGTAAATAACTGCTAAAAAGCTCTTTATGCTAGTGACCTTAAGTTTTCATATAGGATCAGGCTGGGAAACCTCTAATTTAATAATCCTTTACTTTTTTTGAAACTCTACGGATTTGAGAATTTTGAATTGAGCAAGCTTTTTTTTCTTATTTTTTTTTGAAATCTCAGATACTTGATTTAACTTGTTTCTGAAATATCCCTTGTTCATCCGTGTTCAATAATTATCCGTTCTGCCATGCACCTCACATTTTCCGAAGTCAAATCAACTCACTGATTTGGATCACTTGAAACTTCTCAACAGTAAAACTGTAAGGGTGTGTTGCATTACAAATACTATCTGTATTTACAAAAAAATTTAAACCCTTTATCTCAAACATTTAGATTTTTGCTTAAATTCTCAAGCAATAGATTTTTATTTAAGGAATACTTTTAAGAACTCAAATTCTTCAGTCACTTCAGATTTTTGCACACAGCAATATGAAACAATCTTTTTGAATGACATTGTCACACTGAGTGTGCAACAGAATTTCACAATATTGGTGCACCTGATAGTTTTACACTATAGGATGAGCTGCACAGCATCTCGGGGCATTTTATTCCCCAGAGCCGTTCAGTGCATGTACTGGCTGCTGTCTTTCCCACATTCACTGACAGGTTTGATCCATGTCTCATTGCTGTGCTTGGATTAGCCCTGTACAACTCTATGGATGCCAACAGATTAAACAGACCTCCCTGAAAGTAATAGTGTGTTGGAGACAGCCCATCATGCTTCCTAATTTTAAAAGAAAAAAATATATCAATAAATAATTAAAGCAACTATGACCGATGCAGTGGTGAATTTGTTGCATATGTCTGATATGAATAGTTTGCTGGGTACCAGATTTGTTTTTATTTTTTGACATTCACAGTGACACTATTGATATTATCAATTTCCAGTTCAAACAATACATGTATTTAAATTCACATGAGTGAAGCTGTACTGATAGCAGAATACATTAGGTCCCTTCCAGCACAGAGTGGGCCCCCCTCTCTATCTCTCTCTCTCTCTCACTTGCTCGCTCAGTCATGTGGAGCACTGTGCCCACTCAGCAAGTGCAGGCATATCCCCACTTCCATCTGCTTATGACCTCACTGGAGCTGTTTGTTTAACCCTTTTTCCAAACCAACATAATTGCACACTACCACAATCAAGCATGCTGGATTTGGAGTTAGATGGCATTAGAGACAGAAAGCTTTCTCACTTGCTTTCTGCTGTGGGTCTTTTTTATATGTAAATATATATTATTCAAACTGTCTACCTTCCCCTTTTTCTGAGTGTTATGATTATTCCTGACGTATTTGAATACATGTGCCAATCTAAGAATTAAAAACGTGGCACTAGTCCTGTATCAATTTTGTTCACTGAACCTGCTCAGCAACTCTCATTGCGAACTCCTCATTCCAAATCGCTAGGTGTTTTTTTAGTACTCCTGATCACGAACATACACAGATTACAGTACGTCAGTTGAAGAATGGGTGTGTTTGAAAAATAAAGTGAACAGGCTCTGTGGTATTTCAATGGTGCCAGACTGGACTTGCTGTGGTGTTGTGTACTAAAAACAGAATATCCTAGTATTGATTAGCAGGCTGGCTCAAGGCATTGCTGTTGGGCCTGTCCACTGGAGTGAGACTCATGTGGGCTGTGAGGACGGACTAGAGTCGAGGTGTGGGGGTGAGTTAATCTCCCTGAACTGGGGCAGATGTCGTTGACGAGCCCCTATTAGATCAGCTCCCGCCGTGGGAAAATGGCATCCAATCCTTACGGGGTCAGGACTTTAAGTTGACCCTCACAGTCTCATCCCACCTCAGAGAGCTGTCCATTCTCCTGCACTTTATCTAAGAGACAGGCTCACCTCTCCTGCTTTTGGCCATTGTCTTGTTTTACTATTGTATGTTTGCTGTTCTTGTACACATAAACCTAACCTCTTCCTCTTCTTGCAGCACGTGTCATGATTTTGGTTCCTCTCTGCATTTTATGTTCATGTATTAAATATGTGTTGATGCCTTGTTCAGTTTTGTTTCACTTTTCTCTTTAGTTCACACCAGTCTCTGTATCGATTTGCTTCATTGTTTGCCCCCAACACTCTTTTTGGGTTCCCACAACCTTTCATGCAACAGATCTTAAAACAACACATTTTTTTTTCAGCTTTTGTGCAATAGAAAGTTTCCATAGATGTTAAAAGTTCTTCATATGTTATAAATGCCAGTCATTGTTTTAAGGGAAGAAACTCAGGCATCAGGCATTTAGAATATGGATGTCATTTCTTATATGTATTTTTCTGAAAGTCATACATTTTAGGTACGAGTATTATCAGTATTATTTGAAATTTAAAGATGATCTCAAATCTAGTCTAGGTGAATGTGCCAACTTGTTTCTCCTCTCCAATGATTCTGATGTTTGTTGGTAATTATAGCCATGGTTGAATCTCCATGGCATTACACAACCACAAAGAATGTAGAGTGGGAGGTTTAAAGGGCGGCTGCTGCTCCAATTCAGGCTTGGCCCTGCAGTCCAGGTGCAAGTGACTTGCATTGATGTCAGCATAGAGTAAATAATTCGAATGAATAGAGTCTTAGCGCAAGGGGCCTGGCTATTTTATGGAAAGACTTTAGCTAATGAGATATAAATAGAGCAGTTTAGACACTTAGTAGGTGATATTGTGTTGTAGTTTGATTAGTCAGAATCTATTAAGTAATGTTGCCAATCTGTGGACCACTTGCCTTCATGGATATTAATGTACATTTTTTTAACATATTTTGTAGATGTTTATTATATGAATTTAGTTCAATTTTGCCCAATATCCATAAATTCCCATTCTATGTTCCCATTCTATACAACCATAACTTTTCACTGGTGCATCCAGTCTTGGCCACACTTTAAGTTAAACGATGCACGTTTGTAGTATTTGGGTGAGAACACGGTGAGAAGTGCTGGACTGAAGGGGAATTAGTCATGATGATATTTTAGTGAAACCCCTCGTAGAGCCGTGGAGCCTAAACTGAGAGTGTGGAAATTTCCCTGAATGTGGAACTACCCTGCCCTTAACGTCTGCACTGCTCTCTTGGGTGGAGCATGTGCAGGGAGTTTCTCTGACGCAGGACGGAAACAGGTTTTAGGGTGCCTGTCCAAGATAGAATTTGGAGGAGTATGAGTGACACTAGGGCAGATGGCACAATTTTGGGGACAAACAACCAAGTGAAAAATGTCAGGTTCAGTTTTTTTTTAAATTCAACCTGATCTCAAATATTTTACAAGGTGGCGATTTCATATGAATTTGTATGATGCGATTCATATTGAAATGTATATTTAATGTGTATTTAATGTGATTCTCTCTTTCTCTGTCTCTTCACCCCTCTCTTATTTCTCCCTCCTCATGGGCCATGTAAGCAGATTGTTTCAATTCATACGAGCCACTATTTCACCAAAAACATAATGCAGTTACAAGTTGCAATGAAAGTGGCATTTCTCCCCAAATTCTTTCAGAGAAATAAAAATGGACAAGAAAGTTGTTGCCATACAGTAAAATTATAGAGTTAAAACTAAAACTAACATGGATAGCATAGTTTAGATAATTTTGGTCATTATGGAATTTGCTGAGAAATGTTTCAGTAAATATTGAAGTCTAGTTGCAGGTTTAGCTGACTACAGTATGACACATTAAGATTTTTTTTACTGAAACTCTAAATGTGAGATTATTAGGGTCTTTCCCTCAGGGAAAAACAAAACTTGAGAAGCAGAAAACTTCAAAAACTGATTTGCTATCCATTTAAAGAAAAACTAACATCCCATCAGGGATTTTTCTTTGTGGAAACTTTTGAAGCAGATCTTAATAGAGTCCACATATTTTGGTAAATACTAGAAGGAGAAAATGTTGATAAGTGATACACAACCTACATGTGCAATGACAGTGAAAGCAGTTGGGAAAGTAGAGACAATACTTGCAGTGCAGAGGTTAAGGGGTTGGGGGCAGGGATGTGAAACTGGGGAGATTAGGCCTCTCATCTAGGCCACAGATATTGATTAGTGTAGGTTGGGTCATCAAGAAGAAACCGAGATTGACAGATGAACAATAGTATTATGCCTGTGTGATGACTCCTTGTCATGTCTGTGATGTCAGGGGTTTTGAGGATGCTCGGAAAGTACGTACATTAGTCCAAATCGCCAATGCCTCCTCTGTTATTCTTGAATGTCTTCACTCAGGTGAACATCTTGTAGTTCTCCAAGCACATGGAAATAAGACTCTACGCAGAAGCGCCTCACTTGTTTATTGATTAGTTGCCATTGTTAGTCAGTTATTTCTCTGAAAGATGTGCATTTGTGCACCAAAGGCTCATATTGGGGCATGTCTGGAGGGGTGTACAAATGTTACGCTTGTTTTCTTTTATGCTTCTTTTTCAGTAAGTGCCCCACTCCAGTTTCATTCACTTCAGTTTCATTGACTCAATAAAAGAATGATAATGAGCCTCAATGTTTTGTAATTTCTTTCCATTACATAACTTATACTGTAAGGTTAAATGGGTCATTTACTAACCCTCATTTTTGCATTTTTTAAACACTTTTTGTCTCGACAATGACATTCAAAAATGACAGAGACATTTAGCAAAATATCTTCTTTTGTGTTCCTCAGAAGAAAGAAACCCATAAAGGTTTGGAATGACATGAAGATAAATAATGGATCAAATTTTGTGATAGCAATAGCATAAGGAATTGCATTTAGGATGTAATACAGTGGAATTTAACAAAAGACAGATGCATAGTTGTATTTGTTTTGATATTTCATGTCATAGTCAGTCAGCCGGCATTGTGTCCTGCTTTTAAGTGCTGTCCTCTTTGGTTCTCCCCCATGTTTAGTCTTTAGAGTCTCAGTCACAATTGCATAATATGATATTTTGAAATTTGCATTCATCAACAGCTTTATTATTTTGTCCACTCCAGCCTGTCACTCAGAGCAGCACTCCAGTGTCTGTAGCATGTGAGTGAGCCTGTAGAAAGATCAGTAGCTGGTGCGACTAGCTACTTGTGAGGGTGAGAAGGAACACCAGCTAATGAGCAGTAGCCGAAGATAACGTAAAATAAACAAAACCCAGCATAAAAGCCTAGCTTTTTTCCCTTGCATTTTGGACGCTTTTCATCTCATTGAGCATTGTGTACGCCGATGTTGACTGCGCCTACAGGCCTCACTTGTCAAAATAATATTATTGTGGTGTTAAAGCTCATTATAATGCCCTGTTTTGTTGGAAACCAATCTTGGCTTTTAACTGTGGGTTAACGTGATATCCTTTTCACCATGCGCTCTATAGGTCAAATGAGACGTAAAGCTCTGAAATGCGTACTTTGTCCCACGAGTCGAACCCGAAAAGTTCATTCGCATCCCTCTCTCCAAACCCCCGGCAAATATCACACCTCGGATGCATAAACATGCCTGAGCTCCACACATCAAGCTACGCAGGGGGCCTGGCTGGCTATAGACCCGCACTGTGACACCAATCAGGAATGATGGCAGCCCCCTTTGTCATGCTAACAGGAATTGCCTCTTCTCTTATTCAAATGCTCTCCTTCTCTTTCTCCCTCCCTTCATCCCTCTCTCCTTTTCTCCCTCCTCACGGGCCATGTAAATCCATACTTAGAGAGTTTGAAAAAGAGGGAGAGCGAACGGGAGAGGGAGTGAGAACTCCCTGTCCCCAGAACCGTTGATCGGTGGGCCTCTCTCCTGGGGGTCAGCGTGGCTCTCGCAGCGCCGAGCTGTTTCCATGCCCAGCCGAGCGCATTTCATATTCAAATGCTCCAATCAGGCCTGTGACCCGCGGGGGGCTTTTTTACAGCCCGGGCCTTGGGTCAACGGGTCAAGATGGTGATTTAATAGCCAGGGCGATGGGATAAAAAAGGGAAAAGGGTGATTTAGTGACTGAATGAGTCATAAAAAAGCACTTTTTTTGTGTTGTCTTGGCTTGTGTCAGTTTGGCGCTTTTCTCTCTTCACCTGATTAGGCACCTGTTTGTGCCTTTAAAATGGCTGAGGACGTGTCAGAGATTGACAGTACGAGAATCAAAGGTTTAAGGTCCTTCTGTGGTGTGGTGTGTTATGGGGCAATCTTACCTGAGCATCTTGTTATTCATGTCTCGACAGGTGTGTTCGCTGCAAATTACACAGAGCTGGTATGTATGTGTAGGCTTGTTGTCATGTACTAATTATTCTGGAGACTGTCTTTGCATGTGAACGCTGAATAAAATCTGATGTTTAGTTGTCGTTACTTGGAATACGTCTGACATGCGGTGGTTTGCCCTCTGGCGTATTCCCCTAGAAGCTATTGACACAGTTGGTTTAACTTTCACAGAGTATTAGAACGAATTCCACTACACAGAAATATGTAAAGTAAACCAATCAGAATAAAAATGTTGATGATCAAGAAATCAGAAGGTATTTGGTTGATTTCATGTTTTAATTGACTGTTTTTAATTGTTGTTATTATTATAATTTATTTATTAATTCATACTGGAGGCCTATGTTTTGCCTTGAAAATTAATCAGAAGGTTGTTAGTTGGTATTAATTTATTTTTTAATTTAAAACTATTTAATGAAATAGGCTAATAAATTAAATGTTCCTGAGGTACGAGATAATGGAATCCAGTAGACTGGATTATACACTCTAATATGTAAAGTGCTGATGGTGATGGGTGTTAAGACATTTCTTGATTGGGAGTCGTTAGTATTTAGCTTAAGTCCGTTGAGATGTAAAAGAGGCCTGTGTGTGAGAGCTGCGCTGCCTGCAGAAGCTCAGTAGCTGCCACCTCAGTGACTGACAGGTGGGTCAAAGATGGGGATTTAAGGTGGCTCGGGGATTTGTGTGAGGCCCGATAGCCAGCCCCTTCTTTCACCCTGATGCAGTGAAGTTTTCAGCGCATGATGATGTGTGTGAGAGCAAGGGAATTAAAGAGAGTGAGAGAGAGACTTTGCTTAAAGTTGTGTGAGTGTCTGTGTGTGCATGGGTGAGTTTTAGCACAATCTTCAATGAGCACAGCTGTGTCGGTGTCTGGATGTGTTGTTCTTGTGGTCCGTGGAGAGAAAGAGCCCTTGCAGGTCTGCCGACAACCACCATCCTCCTGCCTGTCTCTCTCTTTCTGTCTCACTTTCTCTGGTTTATAGCAACAGGCAGTTGTGTGACCAGGAATATGGCTGATAATAAAAGTGTTATTCCTGTTCTCTCATCTCCACAAAAGATTGTGCATAATTAACTTTTCATGTCATATTTTCTTTTTCATTGAATTGTTTTGTCCATGGTTTTTGAGGATGAAGTCATGCCTAATTTGTTTACTTTCTGCCAAAATACAGAAATTCAGTTTGATTCGATGGAACCTTGACATCAACAACAACAGATATGGCAAGTGTTTTCTAACCATTTTAAAAGCTGACAAGTCTATTTGTTTTGTGATGATTTGCTTATCATTTCCTTTTTTTTTAAGAACGGAACTGTGACCCATTTTTGAGTCCCGATCCACCAGTTGCTGCTGCTCATGTAATATTGCCCTTAATAATTACTAGAAATACTTTCTTAATAATCCTTTGCAGCATTGAGGGTTTAATGCAGTTTGACAGAGCTCAAGGGATTTGTGCTCTAGACCCTCAAAGGCTTCCCGAGTGTCATAACCCTTTGTGTAAAGCCTTTTAATGGAAAGGACTGCATTGTAAGGCAGGAGAGAGAATCACTGAACACTTAGGGGAGGAGAGCCACATTTTCGGTGACTCTAAGCTGAAAACAGCCATACAAATGTTATTTTCTTAATCAAATAACTGTATTTTACTATTAAGATTATAAATACACTTCTCTCCACCTGAAATGATGAATAGAGCTTTTGGTTTGAAAGTATTATTTTGTAATAGTCAAGATTTTATTGAAAAAGTGAATAAATAAACAATAGAATTAGCAAAATCTAAATTGCAAACCATACATACACAAGATATATAAAAAAATGAAAGACAGTAACACTTTACAATAAGGTCCAAATATATCACTAAATGTTGAAATGAATATTGATTAAGATTAATTAATTAATTAATAAATGCTTTAAAAGTATTTTTCGTTGTTTTAAGTTCATTTTAATAAATGATAAACACTACATAAAACAGTGTGAATATTTAAAATGTGTGTGTGTGTGTGTGTGTATATATATATATATATATATATATATATATATATATATATATATATATATATATATATATAGAATAGGAAATCCAAAAGAACTGCATTTATTTGAAACATTCTGCACTGCCTTTACTGTCACTTTTGATTCATTTAATGTGTCCTTCTTGAATTAAAAAATTGTTTTACCCCAAACATTTGACTGGAAGTGTATTTGTATATTATAAATAAATGTAAATACACTGAAAGGTAGAGTTATAGCTATGGGTATTTCATCTCTACCTATATTTAGTAATACTGATAATAATACTGTGTCCTGTGTCCTGACTGCAAACACTTCTCTTCGGAAATGTTCCCATACCACTAGCTCAGTATAATCCTATGATCTATCAAATATAACTTTTTTTAGCTCTGTTACATGCTAGACCTCCCACGCAATAATACAGAGTTTTCTCATTGTGTGGTTTTCTCCAGAAAGCCTGTAAAATCTGAGAAAATCGATCCAAACAAGCCTTAATTCTGTCATTAGGTGAGAGAGAGCCGCTCTGTGATTGGCTGCCCGTCTGCTCCATATTCAGAGGTGCTGGATGAGGCAGAAGGCCCGCTGGGAAAATGGTGTTGTAATCAGGAGCCGGCTGTGCTGCCTGATCAGGTATGAAGTCAGCTTCCACCTTCCTCAAATTCCTTCCTCATCTTCCTCTCGTCTCACTCGTGTGGAGCCTGTTCTCAGGTACCATTACACTATATGACCGCGAGCTGTTGATAGCTGGAGAAATGAGGCTGTGAGAGAATGTATGTGTGGGGTTTGGGGGAGTATGAGATGTTAGTGCTAGTTAGTTGGGTGGGGGTACTTTTTTGTTCCCACATTTGATTATTCAGGTTGGTTGAACTAAATTTCTGAACCCATAAAATTCGGATCCCCTTTGGGGGCTATTTACATATATTTCAATCCCCCCCTGCTACAGTCTCCCCAGCTTCTGTCTTCTCCCTCCGAATGGGAAAAAAGAGGACAGAGCGACCAGGCCTGTCGGGTCTTTAAGATGTCACTGTGGTGTGAAATATAGGCGAACAAGCAGGGCTTTGAAACTCAAACTGAACCCACCCTCCAACCCCCCACACAAACACACACACACACACACCTTCTGTTTCTCCCTCATACACAACACAACAGACCACCCCACTCTCTCCATGCCGTCTTAGTTGGTGAGCACTGTGCCCACTGTGACAGATCCATCTCTGGGGTGGTGTGTATGCTTGTGTGCCCACATGTGACAGTGTGTTTGTGTGTTCAGTAGGCTGGTGGGGTCCAGGCACCAGACGCAGATGTTTGGGAAGGGACTGGCGGGGATGCACCTGTAGTCACTCCATCATGTGCCAAAGCCTCTGGCATCACTTAAAGTATTGATAAAAAACAAAATTTGGTTAATGTGTCTATATATATTATTTTTATGTATATTTTACTGCAGTTTTTAGCATTTTATTTGAGTTTTAAATTAAATTGTATTAATTGAAATACCTTTAAACCGTTTTGAGGCCCCCTTAAACATTTGCTAAAGCCCCTTAAAGTGGTTCCCAGCTCCCTGATTATATATAATGTATACTATGTACTATTTAGTATGGGGTAGTCCCTCATTTTAGTGAGATGTGTTTGTTGTTGTTGGTAATGCCAGTGTTTAAGTTAAAAGATGTTTTTTTTTGGACGTTTGGAAACCGTAACTCACCGTTAATTTTACATAACACAAACACATGTCTCCATGGATTGATTTGTCAAGGGGGCGTGAAATAGTTTAATTGTTTCAAATGAACATACTCGCGCCCCCGCATTGTGGATTAATTTTCTGCCCAAAGTCTCAGAGGGCCAGGTCTTATAATTCAACATGGGCCCGGTGCCCGACGGCCCACTGGAGAGATAAAGAGAACACATATGTAGCCAGGCTCAGTCACGCTCCAGTTGAGCCATCGCCGCACAGAGAGTTACAGCCGGCATGATGGGAACACTTGTTTGTTTAGGGTTGTTTTTCTGCCGAGTGCCATGGTCTGGTTGGATGGCACTTGTTTTGTGCGCTCCATCTGTGTATGTGTGTGTATGTGTTTGGTAAGTATCAGGAGGCTGGTGAGGGTGGTAGTTGGTGCGTGGGGGGGGGGGGGGGTTGTCAGGGTGGCATTTAGTCAAACAGTGTTCCTGGCCCCCAGTATCACCCCCACCCTCCCCCAGTCCCCCCAGCTTGGCCGTGTTCGCTCCCCAGTGCGCAGGCAGAATGCAGCGTCAGGAGCCCGAGCACTGAGCTCCCATTGTGTATGCTAAGCAAAGCGGAATGGCCGGGTGACAAAAGAGGGAGGAGTGGGGCTCAGGGCATACAAAGCCTGGGGGAGGGAAGGGATGGGGGGGGGGGGGGGGGCGTTCTGCTGCTGAGGGCTAAATAGAACCACTCAGCCCCCCAAACCCCATCCATAACCTCTGTCCCCACCTCCGAACAACGCACACCCCTCTTTCCCATTCCAAACCCTCTGGAGAAATGGGTGTCCACTATATGGGCAGAGCTGCAAACTTAAGCAGTCATGCTTGAGATTCATTTTGCACTATTTGGAACAGTAAAATAGGGTAATGCACAAAGTTTTAAAATGCATGGTTTCAAATAGAAAAATAAATTAAGTAATACTTGTTCTCAGCAAAGATTAATTAAATTGATCAAAATGGGCAGTTGAAACATTTCAGATCTATTTTCCGAACAAATGCTAATAAAATCATCAAATAATTTTTTTTTTTTACATTGATACTGTGATACTAAAACTGATAAGAAATGTTTCTTGAGCAGCAAATCAGCATAATATAAATTATTTCTGAAGGATCATGTGACACTGAAGACTGGAGTAAAGATGCTGAAAATTCAGATTTGCAATCGCAGGAATAAATCACATTTTAAAATATATTACTATCGAAATCAGTTATTTCAAATTGTAATTTTAAATTTTACTGATCAAAACACTTCTTTAAAAAACAAAAGCAAAAAACAGCTCCAACCTCAATATTTAACAGCAACTTAATTTCTCATAAATTGGGGTTTTTATATCTCATAATTATGACTGTTTTGCATGCTTACATGTTGGCATTACTCCAGTATATGCTTTTCGGTTTTATTTTGTCAGGAATTGTTGTGTGAGTCTAATTTATATAAAATTTCCAGCAGGGCCTGTAACAAATGCAGTTTTACTTTGCCATACGGGGTTTATGCATATATGGTGTAATTGCGAATAAAAGCTGATTTGACTTGATATTGCTTGTCTTGCAGAGTCTTGGACCCCGGGTGTACCTAAGCCACTATACCATTCATGTCATCCATTGGGCGTCTCTGAGTGCTTTTCTCAGTGATGATGTTCAAGTTAACATGCGAATGGCCTGTAGTCATGAAGAGCTCTGAATCTGCCCTGTGGGCTGGAAGTTCACAAAGCCAGGGGCAGGTCTTTGATGAACCTCTTCCTTGTTCTGCCCTCTCAGATGCAAGGTAACCTCAGCACATCAAAGAGAGACTCCATACAGAGTCCACTTGATGCTTTTATCCCCCCAAACACATACTCGCACTGCCCACCTCCACTTACGCACACATACACAGGTCAGCGCATACACTTTACATTAAAAAAATAAAGAAATACGAATCACCCATCACAATTGTTTGGCTATCTACTGGTCTCCTTGCCCTCTGTTTGTCCCGGTGCTGTAGGAAGTGGCTCGCTGGGTGACTTTTGTGATGTGAAATGAAAGGGAAGGTTTGCATTTGCTGCAGTAAAACCATCGGGGCAACCATTCAGGTGCCCAAGACGACATGCGACAGAAAGAAAGACGCCACTACACAAAGGTGTGTATGTGTGCCGGGCCAGAGGTGAGCCTGAATGTCTCTTGTCAGCCTAGCGTTCTCCCGGCAGGCATGACCTGTGGAGTCATTATCCCTCCAGGTAAATCACCTCGCAATCAGTGTGTCTGAAGCCCCCTGCTCTCCAGATGATTCCCCTGCTGATTGGCCTAACTGGACTCCTGTCTGAGGAACGATTACCCTTGCATTGTTTTCTTTATGGCACATAGATTGAGCTGTTGTTAGCATTCGCTTGCAGGGAGGAGGCAGCATGTGTGAGGCCGGGATGTGAGGATGTGCTCTGAGGTCGCTCTCTCTGCGCTTGATAAGAGTAACAGGAAAAGCATAGGTGAGCTTTTATTCTAATGACTTTGAATGAGTCCTTGAAATGGCAAACTATGATTTCTTGAACAGGAAATTGCAGCCAAGTTGGTCGAGCTTATGGCCAGATTCATCAACGGTGAACCTGGAGAATGAAATGATCAAGAAATAGTTGGAGCGTTGTTAGTGAGATTATTCGGCATTGTCTCAGGGCACTACTTAGACAATACTTTGCAAATTAGCTTTTAAAAGCCTGAGTTCCAGTAGTGGTCAAGCCTTTTTGTATTGATGTTTACCACTTTCGACCTAAACACAAGAAGATATATTTTCAATGCCACTCATGAGCTTGATTTTCCGTGTTGGGTTTCTCTTCTCTATTGGTAAATTGGATGCATTTTGATTTCTGTGATTAACTGTAGGTGAATGAGCATTTATATGCATACAGAATCCAGAGGTCTCATATGGCACTGAAGGATTCCAGTATTCAAAATTTAATTTGAACTAATTTAAAAAAATAAAGAAGAAATAATATTACATAATAAATATTAAAATAAAACATTCTGCTCTATCTGTAGGTATGTAACAAATTAAATCAGTACCTTTATAACATGTTTTGTTACTCTTTGTACAGTTGGTCACAGTTAGAGTGTTGGTCACAGTCTTGTTTCTACTGAAGCTCAAGATGCTGGGGAAACTTTTACATTTAATGTGTGCACAAAAAATGAAGACGCTTTGGAATTCATAATTATTTTCACCCAAATTTAAAAGTGTTTTCATTACTGGTCTCAGACATGTGAACCCTATAGTACATGAACATTTACATTTATTCGTTTAGCAGATGCTTTTATGCAAAGCGACTTACAATACCAAGTAATACCAAGTTTCTGGCTTTTTTTCCCCTCTTTTTTATGCTGTTGTTTATGATGTAGTCACGTGGTGACGAAAGAGATGAGTAATATTTAAATACATGTACATTTCAAAACAGCCTCCTCTAACTTAGTTTCATATTCACTCAACACTTAAAACTGAGTCTTGTAATCTTGCTGAAATGTAATTATCTGCATATTTCTTGCAAGTATATACGCCACAGGACAGGGTGTTTCCACAAAAGGAGTAAACGGCGAAGAGCTGCTTCAAAGAAAGAGGGTCTACACTTTATTATAAGGATTATGTATTCATTATGAATGTTTGTAGCCCTTCCGTCTTTCATCTTTCATATGCTCATAAAAGTGTGTGGAAAAGTCTCTCTCTATGTGTGTGTGTGTTTTTATGTTTGGGAAGGGGGGCCAGGGACATCAGGCTGGCTGTGTGAGGGAGTGTGTGTTTAAGAGAGGGCAGAAACCTGAGGCCACTGTGAAGCTGTGGAGACAAAGGGAGATCCACGTGAGACTCAGGCACATGCAGGCTTGGCTTACCTGCTCACCTGCTCTACCTCCTCCATGAACTTTTGGCCCTGAGAGCACAACCTGCAGCCTCTTGCCACTGGAGGCCACACCCTGTCTCCCTCACTTCCTCTCGCCCCCTCCGTTTCTCCTCTCCCGTCTCTCTCTTCTGACCCCTCTATTCTCCTTCTCCATTCACCCCTTCATTTCCCAGCCACTTCTCTTTCCCTAGGCTGCTCTCTCACCGTCCTCTCTGTTGCGTGTTTCTTTGTTGGTCCGTCCCTCTGTCCACTTCCCTCACATTTCTTCCTCCTCAGAGTCAGTGAACCTCATACTCTCTCTCTTTCGTAATCCCCAGTTCCCCAGTCGTCCTTATCTGTTGCATTCGTTCTCACTGGACAAACCTGACTTTCAGGTCTCGTTCATGGGTAATATCAACTGTAAATGCGCTGGCGAGAGAGAGATGAAGAGGTTGTGTTGAGTTTGGGCTCCTGGGTGGGGCTAAAATGCCACACAGCTGAGCAAACCTGGGCCACCACAACAACATTTTGTGTTTTCTTTTTTAATCCACACTTTCTCTCGGATGTCTGTTTGAGGAAGGAGTAGGAGGAGGAATGTACCAGACCCATTATGGGAAAATAATAGACTGAATGCTGATGGTTTTCTCTCTTTGTTAGTTTTCACCTAGAGTACATGAAGCAGGGCACAGACATCACAAACACAGAGCTTCTGCATCTGGTTCACATGAAAGGCCTGTGTATGGCTGAGGTAAACACGCCATGAATGAAAGGCCAGATTGACATCACGCTGCTTTGAAGTATTGTACAGATAGTTGGGAAGTGTAGGAAGTTTAGGATCACCATCCATTCACGTGGGGATTATTGCCTTTTTAGATTAATACTTTTTTTTATTTATTTTTTTCCTTAAAGACAGCAAAGGATTTTGAAAATATCAAAGCAAAATATCTATCTATCTATCTATCTATCTATCTATCTATCTATCTATCTATCTATCTATCTATCTATCTATCTATCTATCTATCTATCTATCTATCTATCTATCTATCTATCTATCTATCTATCTATCTATCTATCTATCTATCTATCTATCACTTCTCTATCTATCTATCTATCTATCTATCTATCTATCTATCTATCTATCTATCTATCTATCTATCTATCTATCTATCTATCTTTCTATCTATCTATCTATAACTTCTCTTTCATATCTATCTATCTATCTATCTATCTATCTATCTATCTATCTATCTATCTATCTATCTATCTATCTATCTATCTATCTATCTATCTATCACCTGTCTGTCTGTCTGTCTGTCTGTCTGTCTATCTATCTATCACTTCTCTATCTATCTATCTATCTATCTATCTATCTATCTATCTATCTATCTATCTATCTATCTATCTATCTATCTATCTATCTATCTATCTATCTATCTATCTATCTATCTATCTATCTATCACCTATCTATCACCTGTCTGTCTGTCTGTCTGTCTGTCTGTCTGTCTGTCTGTCTGTCTATCTATCTATCTATCTATCTATCTATCTATCTATCTATCTATCTATCTATCTATCTATCTATCTATCTATCTATCTATCACCTGTCTGTCTGTCTGTCTGTCTGTCTGTCTGTCTGTCTGTCTATCTATCTATCTATCTATCTATCTATCTGTCTGTCTATCTATCTATCTATCTATCTATCTATCTATCTATCTATCTATCTATCTATCTATCTATCTATCTATCTTAAGATACAAGACACATTCAATAGAGAGAGTTAATATGGGTTTAGTCAGCATGGTTGCTTGTTTTTGCAGTTCATTCATGGCATACATTACTTCATTCATCAAAATAAACAGTACAAACAGGATGGTTTCCACAAAATGTAGCCTGTGAAACTGCTGTTTTGTGTTTGGATGCTCAAAGGCTAACTCTCTGTTTGGGTGTGGGTCACTTCCTGATCTTTCTGCAGGTGGAGGCCTGACAGACGTGCCAGTCCTGCTGCCAACTGTCCTCCACCTCAGCCTGCAGACATGGCTTAATACTCACTCACACACACACACACACACACACACACACACACACACACACACACACACACACACACACACACACTTATGCAGACTTACACATGCATAGTTATTTCAACCTCATCTTTAAAATCACTCAATCATGCACCCGTGCCACAAACATAAATACTCACCCAACTACACAGACTACTGAAAACATGCATGATTGCCAGCCTGTCAGCCACATCATATGTCAACTACCTCCCATGATTCCCAGGCTGTCACACATGATCTCACACAGACCTGTTGGTGCATTAAGGACATCAGACAAGAATGCAGATACCCAAAAGCAATACGTAGTGTTAGATAACTATTTTTAAACTCTTACTATCGTGCTCTCTCTCTTATGTGAACACACCCATTTCTATTACATAAAACACCTTACTCAGCCCCCTTTCCCCCACCCTGGCCATGCATGAAAGATGAATGACAGCTTACATGTTCCTATCAGAATCCGGATTTGAGAAATGACTCTATCAACACATCCCTCCCTCCGTCCTCACACGTCACAGCATGCAATGAGCAGTGCGTGAGGACAGCCTGTGTTATAATTGCATGTTACATACCTGTTCAGGGTGTTCTCATACTGAAGATAACACAGAGAGTGTGTAAAGGGAAAGGCTATATGCTAACAGTATTGAGTGTTATTCTTCTTGCTTTATTGAGAGTGACTTTCCATTTTATGTTTACCATAATAATATGTATACCCTAATAATATATATAATATAATAATATATAATAATATAATATACTCTGAAAAAAATTGCAACCTAAAAATGGTAACATCTAAATTAACTGGTTTTATTTAAGTTGAAATATTATTAAATATTACTGAATCATAATGTAATAGGGACTGAACTTTTTATTTTATTTTATTTAACTTTAAGTCAAGTAGAAAATACACTTGAAGGTAATAATTATAGGTTAACAATTGTTACCGTGTACCAGTCAAAAGTGTATAATATATTTGTAAAAGCAATTAAATTTATTTATTTCTATTTCACATAAATGGTGTTTTCTTGAACTTTCTATTCATGAACCAATTCTGAAGAAATTGTATCACGGTTTCCACACAAATATAAAAAAGCAAAAAAAAAAGTTTTTTGAATTATTTTTTTAACACTGATAACAATAACCATTATTACTAAATCAGCACCAACAATAATTGATAATAATTGAGCACCAAATCAGCATAGAATGATTTACGTCACACGGAAGACTGAAATAATGATGCTGAAAATTCAGCTTTATACCATACAAGAATAAATTAAATCTTAAAACATAGATGTGTAGATTTTTTTTATTATTATGTGTATTTAATTATAAGAATTATTCAAACACAGAGATATACTGTAAAATTAAAAATGTATTATTTATATAATAATATATATATATATATATATATATATATATATATATATATATATATATATATTTTTTTTTTTACAGAACAGTAAAAACAACGTTACAACAATGATATATTTGCCCATACATGTTGAAATGTCCTGTGGTCTGCCTTCAGCCTCAATACATGCATCCTCATTTTAATAGTAATTATTTTGATGGAAGTTGTTGTGATTCTTCAACACACATATTTTTTTGTAAAATGGCACAGTGTGGGGTGTACACCCAACATGAGTCAGTTAAATTTGTTTGCTTTTGCTTCAAAACTAATTTCTGGATAAAACTGCACGTACGTGCATGCAGTTCTGTATGTTTGTTTTGGTGTGCATAGCTGCGCTACGAACAAAGTTGTGACTATAAGCAATAAGATTTGATTCCATGGGTGGGTAAGAGCGTGTGCATCAGTGCAGCTTTTGTCTGAGCATGCATCTGTGCGTGTGAGCATGCATGTGTGTGTTGTGTTTGAGTGTGTATGCATTTTGTGGCCTCTGGGTCTTCCTGTGAGTCATTCTCATGAGGTAAACCCCAGTAAAGCTGTCCTAGTCCTCTCTAATTCCTCATTAGCTCACGGCAGGCTGTCTCAGGGGGATTTGTGCTGCCTGTGTGAGTGTGTGTCCGGGTGTGTGTTAGTTTGAGCCCATGCGGTCTGAACGTGGAGAACCACAGGGCCTCTCTGTGGGAGACTGCTGTGAGCCAGGTGTGTGTCCGCTGGCAGGTGCTTGTGTGAGGGGGAGGAAGTGTTTAAACGAGCTCATTGGGTGGGTCGGCACAGCGGTGCATTAACTAGATCACAGTTTGGGATGTTCTTCTCGGCTTATAAACTGTTGGTGTATTATAGCCTGTTTAAACACTTCTCTGGGACGTTCTCATGGCGTTAACCCTCACAAAAAAGTAGTCATGTTATTAGGTGGTCATGTTATTAGTTGGTCATACTGAATAATAATCATATTCATCAGATTACTTTTTTAGCATGTTTTCCTTTGTAAAGGACTTTTGAAACCAAGCAGTTCCTCAGCAGTGAATGATGCACCATTGAAATCAGAAATGTTTTACAGGTCGATGATGGCAAAGTTACACCTCTATTTTTAAATGCACTGAGCTCAACAAAACAGGTGAGCCAGATTTGTATATTCAGTGTTCATTTGATATTATTCTGTTTGTCTGGTGTGTAAAGGGTTTCTGTTACTGTTTGCTTTTGTCAGGGACACTAAGCCCCCCTCTAACTGGGATCAACTGTCTGCCTGCATGGTGGACGAGCTGCATCCTGCCCACTGCACCCAATTCACAGAGAAATGTACTCAAATCTTACAGGTATTTAATTTGTGAACATGAAATTAATCGGCCAACCCAAGGGTCTTCAGAAAAGGACATATGTATAAACGTTTCATTTTAAGCCTGCCTGTAATACTGTGTGTGTGTATAGGAACATATTTATGCATGCATTTATTTGTTGTGATGCTAAAATATTGGGTCACACTTCAGTCCCATAAGTTTAATGGTTTAAAATAATGCATTGAGCAATGCATTTGTTACAGTATTTATTAATCGAATCTGTTAACGTTAGTTGATAAAAATAAAACAGTTCATTGTTATTCAATAATTTTGACAAATACTGCATTTGATTTGAATAGCTGATGTATTAGTAAACGTTGAAATTAACATTAACTCATAAGATCAATTTCACTGTTAGTTCGATTTCATTAATAAACTATTGTAAAGTGTTCCAACAGAAGTATAGTTTTACTTAATACACTTTAATTATCGAAAGATAACCAAACATTTAGCTAAACCATAGCTTTGGCTGGAATTAACTTAATTTTGTGTTTTTCATTTTTGACAAAAAAAAAAAAAGTCAAATAATAACTGACATCAGAGGTCACAGACCCCCTGTTGAAAATCCCAAACTTATTTTCGAATACAAATGGTTAACATTAAAACATAGTTTTGGTGTTTACAACTATAAATGATCAGGCAAGATGCTCCTCTAAATCATTTCTGCTCTCTTTAGCGCCTGCCAGTGGCAATATGTGGAAGCGCATTACTAGAGAGATTTCTCCTGAGCTCTCCATAGCACGAGCAGCAGCCAAAATGTGTTTCTGAATGTGCTTTTATACTTGGTACTTTCCTCTGTAAAATCAGAGAAAATAGTTATTATAATTGATATGTTTCATTTTTTATGGGTTTGATATTTATATGACACATTTGTATTTAAGCAGTTACCTGGGCACTCCTGTAATATTAGGGAAGTGCATTTACTGTAACAGAGGACTCATTCTTCCCTTCAGTCAGTCCACATGAAGTGCTCATATAAGTATCTGTAAGGTGTGATTTTTTTTTTAAAACCCCCATCTTTTCAGTTGTATTCTGCCTTTTTTTCAGTCTGTATTGTCAGACATCTGCGTGTTTGCTGATAATTGAGTAATTACCTGTATGAGATAGCACTCCTGCCGGGAAACACTGCTAATCTCACTGACTGGCCTTCCCCGCAGAACAGCGTTTAGCTCAGTTAGAGGCTAAATGCTCAGTTTAGCTGCACAATTTAATGTGTGCATGTGTGTTTGAATGATCGCTCTCATTTCTGCCTGCATCAAATGAAGGCAGACGCAGGGAACGGTGTTTTGAACAATTTCCTTTTCTCAAAGGCTGTTTTGCACGACGGCTTACAGATGATAAAATGATAATGGCGACAATTTAGGGAATGTTTTTTTTTCTTTTCTCAGTGCTTTTCTCTGGAAGGGGCTTGGAATGTCAGCAAAGTGGTTGTAAAGTCCAAGTAAATGCAGTAAACTCTCCTAGTGAAAACTTGTGTAAATCAGCTTCTGTATAAATGATTTGCCACTGATGAAAAAGTTTATGTTCTATCAGATGTTTCTGGCAGTCACATAAACTGTGAATTGTAATTGACCATAGTGGGCATGTCTTTTGGAATGACAATCTCACAAAATAGCATTATTGTCTTGTTTTTGGAGGAAAAAAAAATGTGTGAATATCCTTAAAACAACACCATTTAATTCAGAATGCATCTTTATGGTTTAAATATGGTTTACTTACTCCAATTGGCGATTTGTAGCAAATTTACTAAATTTGCATGGATTTATGTATAATATAATAAATAAATAATAATAAATCTTTTTTCACTTTTTAAAAAAAGATTTTCACTTTAAAAAAACTATCTAAAATAATATTGTAATTCAATATTGCTGCTTCATTACTAAGCTATACTATACAATATTTGACTGTATATAAATAATATATTTTAAAAAATACAAATTTTACCTAAATGTATCAAAATCTAGTGAGGTTATATAAAAACAGACAGTTTTGCTTCCCAGGTACTGATTGAAGGATGATTAGATTTTTTCTTTCTTTTGCTGAAAAATAAGATAAGGCAAGGCAAGGCAAGTTTATGTATATAGCACATTTCGTACACAATGGTAATTCAAAGTGCTTTACATAAAAGAAAGTAAAATAATAATGAAGAAAAATAAAATGAAGAATAAAACAAGCAATTTTAAAACTTTTAAAATTATTACAAAAATGGACTTATTTAAAATGAATTTAAAAGAGTTAGAAAAGGATTTTACATTAAAAAAAAAAGATAACAAAAACTTACATAGAAAATGTTGGTTTTTAGAGAATCTTTTTGCTAAACCTTTTGGGATTCTCTTTATTCCAGGGGGCCTTTTTTTAAACACACTCACAATGATCATATACATGTATCCTAATTTAATTATACCTTTTGCACAATAATCTAATCCATTTCTACAAATAAACATTGATTAATCCCTTTGTTTTATAAAAGGTTTGTGCCCATAAGGACAGCAAAACATCCACACACACAAATCTATGCAGTCCTCTGGTATTTGTTAATCTTTTTTTCAAATCCCTGCAGGTCCTGGAACAAGACTGAAACCGGAACAGACCTGAATATTCAGTTACAGATGCGTTTTCATGCGATTGTCCAAAAGGGGGGCAAGAAGCTGTAAATGATATGCCATGAGGAGATCATATTAATATAACACACACACACAAGCATACCAACACACAAACAAACACACACAGACACACTCAAAAATAATCTCCCAGTACTTCTGTTGCATTCCCACAAGAGTCACACCCAGTCAGAACAGTAACATGAGAGCGTGTTTCACAGGGTCACTGCATGCATGGAAATGACAGGACGCTCCGAGGTGGAAAACAAACCGATCGATATCTCCTCCACCAAACTCAGAGCGTTTGATTCTTGAGTTCGATTCAGAGCGATAGCGGATCTGAAGCACCCAGGGCAAGTCCCTAACACTGACGGCCCCGGTGGTTCGCCTGAGCGCTGGCACTCTGAAAGGGACAGCAATATCCACTGATGTAATGTGAGAGATAGTGATCTTTTATGTGCTGCTTTATAACTTGTGGGCGTAATGTGAGTTTGGGGGGCGTGAGGGGGTGATGAAGCAGTGTCGCTGGAATCCGCAGTGTTGTGAGAGCTTCATACCTTTCAGCTTCATTAAACCAATTTCACGCCGAGGTGAGCTAAGAGAGGAAACTCGGAGTCTCTGCCGCCGTAACAATGGCGCATTGAAGGGACGAGGCGAAAGTAAATTAGGTACCACTTCACAGACGGCAAATTAAAATCTGAAAGTTGGATAGGAAAAGTTGAGGGGGAGATGATTATGTCTTTATTGTGCTGCTCTCAATCTAAAAAACCCTACCCATCCTTTTAGCAACCACCTTTGCCCCCCACCCCCCAAGCCTCTCTGCTCAGAAGAAATAATGATCTATTTCTTGTGTGGTAATTGGTTTCTAAGATGCCCCTGCCATAAAAAAGCACCGATTTTGAATCGTGAAGCTACTCTTAGCCTTCCTTTCAATCACGTAATTTGGTTCTTATCAGTGAGATATGATATCCTGAGAGAATCGTATAAATTAAACATTAGTGTGAGTGCTTATTTTTGTACTGTCAATGTCATGTCCAGAGGTGCTCAGAGGTGTGATGTCTGTCAGGGCCTTTGCGTTAGAACCGATTCTTCATGTCCTTTAATTTTAAGACACTGTCAATGAAATTAAAGAAAAAAATAATAATTATCAGTGGTCTGTCTGTGTGTGTATGGCGTGGTGTGTGTACTGTGTGCTTTCTCTGAGGCAGTAGTAATGTGACCCTACAAAGAATAAAGGAGGCAGTGTAAACAGTGCGCAGTCATTAGCGGTGTGAAGTCAGACACTGACAGTAGCAGGAAGAGCGCTGAGCACTGTTCTCTGTGTACTGAACACTGGGCTGGGTGTTGGTCAGGGAGACCTCAAAAAACAAACTTTCACAGTTCTTAAAAATGTAGTTGAGCGTGGGGTAAGATGTGTCAGTAGGAAAGATACATCACTACATTAATTCAGCAAGCTGTATGTTGTCACATGACCACACATAGAAATACCGCGTCACATAGCTGCCTGGGATTGAAAAAAGTAACCATATTGTATTATATTTTTTTATGTCAGAAATGTTCTACATGGGAAGTACAATTAGTTTTAAGTAAAGAATAAATAAATAAATGTTTTTTTTTTAGTACAAATAGAAACATTTGAAAATCAAGATTTAGTGAAACAAAACATCACTATATAAAGTCTTGTTTACTGGTAAAATTATATATATATATATATATATATATATATATATATATATATATATATATATATATATATATATATATATATATATATATATATATATCTCAAAATGAATTGAAAAGGAAAATGTTTGGCAATGTGGTAAGAAAAATAAACTTACTACCATTACTACCATTTTTTTTTACCACTATATGCCATTAAATGTATTGTACTTGCCATGCAAAAAAAAAAAAAAAAAGAAAAAAAGAAAAAGAAACTTTAACACTATTACAATTGTTCAGTTTATATAATATCTTTATAGACATCATCATTACACATTTTATCCTCTTGACTAGAGGTAAACTTAAAAAGCGGCCCAGCTGACCCCATTCTCTAAACATTAAACCTCTCTTTATAAATAGTTGTTCGATTTTATTTGTTTGGCTTTAATGACTCTGTTTAGTCTGGGAATCCTCTACAGGAGCGTAATTGTTTTTGTCAATCTGTCTGTATTGTGAGATGCTCTCTGATGATCTGTCCTGTCTCTCAGGGCCTCACACACACTTTCACACCCTCACACAAAGCTCTGACAGCAGTAAGACTTTACTGCCCCTCGGCCCGCTGGCTTTACGAGGCAGACAGATCCCTCACGCTGTAAACCCATCAGTCAGGAACAAAGAGGGCAGGTGCGAGCCTGCCTCGAGTGCTCACCTGCACCCAGCGGGGGATGAAGCCCATTCAGCACACCCAAGAGGACATGCGTTCTTCTCCGCTCCTGAACTTCTGCGTTCCCAATCTGAAGGTCCTCACTTTTTTTGTTATCTACATCTTATCTGTGAAGAAACAGCTGCCACACAAAGGGTCCTGAGGAGATGAGAGTGCTCAGGATTACAGTCTGAAGAGAAGAACAGACAAATGATATAGAGATGACAGGTGGAACATCCCTAAATGCTCTCAAGACACGTTTTCATTTTTTCAAGCATTTGTCCGACCCTTTTAATAAGTGACATTTATAGTATACATTTTATACATTTATGCATTCCTTGGGAATCAAGCCATGCAAATAAAAAGCAAAAAAATAGCCTAGTGGTTAGAATACATGATGTTCAGGCAGGAGACAGTTTTGACTCCGATTGGTGTTTTTTTATGTCATAATTACCTGTCATCCTGTCAATACAATAGCAAAATCAGTTCCTAAAAACAAGCTATTGCAAAGAAATGATTTCACATATCTGTTGAATGCTACAATGTCAAAAAAGGTCTCCAATAGCTGGGGCACAATCCTCAAAAAGACAACTTTGTTCCTCATCTGCCCCTAAACAGTGCATATTAGTTACTTATATGTACCAAAAAAGGTCTTATTTAACTTTATAAATATTGTATCATATATGACACACAAGTTTCTAAGGCCTTTAAATTATAAACACAAACAAAACCTGTTTTACAAAAATGTCTTTTTGCCCAGTTTGTGCTCCTTTCTTTATCACGTATCACATATATATATATTCTACATCTTGCTATGAGCCGTAATAGCCTGATGCATCACATAAAAATGTTTTAATAAACTTGCTTAAAAACTTCAAATTCTTTTTGAAAATGTGAGATGGAACTGAATTTGGGTATTGGACCAAACAATTGTGAAAACCTTTTTAATAAGAGGCTGGTTAGACTTTAAATAACAGACAGGGTTAATTATTACTGCAATCCTGATTAAATTGGATTGGTCTTTTTAATAATTTATAGTTAAAATTGGATATAATATAAATGCTCGTCTGCCTGTTTGCTCATTAAGGGGGACGAGGACACATGTATGCAACAGGAAGCAGTTGGTCAGTTAGGCTGTCAGTGTGGTGAGCATGCAGAGAAGACACATGCAGGTTAACAGCAAGTCAATCAAACTCAGAGAGACAGGTGGACAGCATGCAGTCACATATTAAGGGGAGCAGGCAGGAAGACAGACAGACAGACGGACATACGCAGGCAGACGGGAAAGCCAGCAGACAGCGGGGGTAGGTGCCTGAGAGTCCGCTCTGTGGCAGAGTAACAGATGTGTGGTGAATCTTTAACTTTCCTCACTCCCCACTGTCACTGCATCTGTCCACAGCCTCTCTGGGTTAGTGTAGCCCCCTCCTGTGTGAAAAAAAACAACAATAAAAACCTATCAGTGCACTTATTGATTAGCCCATGGTGTCAGAGATGCTGATATTTAATGATCTCCAGGTCATGCTGTCGTTCTGCAGGTTAAACCGTTCATTGAGTGAAACGTTCAAACTAAAATCAATATCTTTCAGCCCAATCTGTTATCAAATCTTCAAATTGTCATTTATGTCGAATAATCTGTTAAATCAAATGTTTTGAATTAGAGTGCATTTATTCAATCAAGTAATCAAAATTTTCTATTTTAAAATATGTTTTAAAAAATTACTCCAGTCTTCAGTGTCACAGGATCCTTCAGAAATGATTCTCATATGCTGTGCCGATTTGGTGCTCAGGAAACATTTCTTCTTGTTATTATACAGTTGTACTGCTTAATATGTTTGTGCAAACTTTTTTCAGGATTCTTTGATAAAAAAAAGAAAGTTCAAAAGAACAGCATTTGTTTGAAATAGAAAACTTTTGCAACATTATAAAATGTATTTTGATGAGTCCTTATTGACAACCAAGCTTTTGAACAGTAGTGACTGGTTTTAAATAACAAAATGCATGTATAGATTTTGGACTATATTGATGTTAAATTAGAATATCTATTGATTTCAGATTATCTCAACTCAGACATAATTTTAATTAAGATTAAAAATCCATCAGTTAACAAAGCAGCACATTGTATGCCATTTCCTTATGATTATTATAAAAGGACAGCACATAATACAGAGTTTGGACTCTCAAGCTAATATAGTGTGCAAAAGTGATTCAGACATCCCATGCAGAATGTGACTAAACTAAAACAGCATCACACCTTATTGTCCCATACTCTACCCCTGATTTAAAATAACAGATATGTCACTGACATAATACTCAATAAGTAGTGTTTTATTGTCATTTATGTGATCAGCCTAATCCCTTTAGACGTCACAGGGTAAATAGTACTGGGACTATCTCCCCCTTGCGCCCTCTTACTCCCCCCTTAGTGCCATGGTTTATTTTAATTGAAAATTAGCAAAACAAAACATGGGCAAGAGGCTCCCTGAATGGGGCCCCTTTCTCTGGGAGCTCCTGGGCCGTTGAATAATGCATATGGGAGAGAGTAAACAGCAGCAGCGGGCCTGGCCCACGAACAATGGGCAGCTCTGAGCTCAGCCAGGGCGCCTGATTTTATTACTGACCTGTCAATCCTCCCCCCAGCCTGGGAAGCGTGGGACCGCGGCCAGGCAGCAGCTGCTGACCGGACAGCGCTGACCTGTGCGCTTAGGCGAACTGGATTTCACCACACGCCCACCGGCCCGGCCCCGCATACCTCCACAGGCCGAACACAGCTACGTGTATCCCAGCATGCCTGGTGTAGTCACGTAGATGCATGGAAGTGTTGCTGCCCTAAAAACAACAACAACAAAAATAGAGTTGGACCACTGTAATTTTTATCAGTGGTACTAAAAGAGAAGGATAAATCTGTGCTATATACATACATTTGACATTAAAATGTATATAATATATAACTTACAGTAAATAATTACAGTATATTTAATTATTTACTAATGAATTCTGCACTTTATTTATAATAACAGCGTTATTATTTACCTGTTGTATGAGGCAGGAGAAAGTACAGTTTGGGTTATTTTTAAACCACCATTTAAATTACAAATGTAACTTTCATGCAAACTTATGTAAAAGAGTTTGCACATCTCTGTCTGTCCACCACTTTTTATTTCCTCACATTGAGATTCCACTCTTGCCTCTTGGCTTTGGCCCGCTGTGGTTGCCGTGGCAACCAGTAAATTGGTTAGCAGGATGAGTAATGATACGAAGGGGTGGAAAGGGAAGGACCCAACAAAGAACTTATTACAGCAGCAACTTTTTATAACATTTCATTGTTGTCAAGTGCTCCTGATATTAACCTGCCTCTGCCAGGGTTCCCCGGGCCTGAAACAGTGCGCGTGTATATTGTCAAGTCTCCAGAGAGAACAGAGAATGAAAGAGAGAGAGGGCAATAACTCTCTCTCTCTCTCTCTCTCTCTCTCCTCTCATTATCTTAACAGTTAGTGGGCTGTAGGACATGCAGAACACTTGTTAAATCACTTTAGGTTTACCTTTGGATTAACATGCCGAGATAGTAATATATATGAATGGATATCAACATAAATTTGTCTTTTATCCCCCCAAAAAACTCACCATATTTCCACAAAAATATGAAGCAGAACATTTGCTTCGAAATCATAATAATAGAATGGTTTCTAAGGGGTTAATTTGAAACTGAAGAATAAAGTAATGATGCTGAAAATTCAACTGTGGCATGACAAGAATAAATTACATTTAATAATATACTGAAAGAGAGAGTTATTTCACATATTGTTTGACAATATTACAGTTTTTACTGTATTATATATGTTATAAACATTTTTGTAAAACTAGCCAAAATGCTCATAAAAGTGTAATCCTTGCACTGGATTTTTTTATTTTCTATTTTATTTTACCATAAAATAAATAGGATAATGTGTACAGTGAGGTGGCCATGGACACAACATGGTCATAAAATAAACCTCAACACTGTGCTAAGGCCCAAACCTGAAGCAGAGGAGTCCTGTTTCACCCTAAAGGAGTTTATTTTTGAAAAATTGGATGTATATTCTGTTCATGATTGGGTGACTGTACCTTATCCCTTACATAATCACCTACAAACTGTGATCCGATAAGTAACTTGATCACACTTTCTGGTCCATAAAATCAGATTTATTTGATAAATCAACCCCCCTTTTCCATTCCCAGAGAAGGCCACAGTACTCGCTTGTGAAAATCCCTGTGAAGAATCCGCACAAGCATCTTGCAAAGGAAAGAGAGGCAGATTAGGGGGAAGTGATAGAGCTGGCGCAGGATGTTTGAGTGTTTGCTCTTGCTTTAACAACATCCTCTGTGCAGACACCCAGGCAGGCAGTCAGATGGGGTCAGAGATAGAAGACTGCAGTAAGCCTGGTCTGCTCCCTGACCCATTGTTCTACTTATCTCTGTCCTGGTCTATCTGCTGGGCCAGGGGCTATTAAGGAGTGGGCAGGGGGATGAATGACCACTGATAATAAGACAACGACAAGTGCTCCTGCCTCATTCAGAATCTGCAGGGAAGTACTGCCCCTAATTAGTAGATCAACATATTGGTGTTGATGCTCAATTATCCAAGTCCAGGTTGGATTGGGTTGGGATGTAAGATGTTGGAAGATACAGAGGAGGACAAATTTAATTTAACTAATGCATTTTGATATTGAGTATTTTCTGGGCTTGTAATCTTCAGTTTGAAAGGAGAAGCCTGGTAAAAGCATCTAAGAAAGTTTTAATATGTGCAAGATTTGAGCTTGGAGCAGCTCATAGCAAAATCTTAAAATGTTTGCACTCTTCAAAATAAAGATTATTTTTTGGAGTTTTATGGTCCCATGAATAACATTCATGGAACCTTCCCATTCCACAAAAGACACTTATAGTGAAAAGAAATGTTCTTCAGATTATTGAAATACACTTCAGACTAAGAAAAAATGTTTTTTAAGAACTGTTTACTGAATGGTTCTTCGAAGGCATTGATGTGAAAATCCTTTTAATGTTGGTTCCATTAAGAAACTTTAACACCCATAGAACCTTTTCATTACATAAAAGGTTCTGGGGGGAAAAATATCTTCAGACTATTTAAATGTTCTTCACACTTGGTTCTTTTTAAAATACTGTTCACTGAAAAGTTATTTGAGGAACCCCAAATGGTTCTTCTATGCCAGTGTAAAATCCCTTTCGGAACACTCTTAAATATAAAGGAGTTTTTGCAGCAATGCCATAGAAACACTATTTAGGCTTCTCCAAAGTACATTTCAGTGAACAGCTCTTAAAATAATCTTTTTTTTTTTTCTTTTAATAAAATAATTAATTGCATGATTTTTACTGCACATTTATGTCATAGTCACCACTCCTACTCCTAAATATAATGTAGAAACATGATTTGTATCATGAAAAGCAATATACAAATAAACTTGAATTGAACTCTAAAGAAACTTTTGTGGAATGGAAAGGTTCACTGTTAAAAATAAAAGTTCTTTATTGTTGGGTCCATGAAGAATCTTTAACATCCATGGAACCTTTCCATTGCACAAAAGGTTCTTTATAGTGGAAAAAAGATTTTTTTTTATTTTAAGACAATTAAAGGTTTCTCCATGAATGTTCTTCATGGAACCAGAGATGCCAATAAAAACCTTTTTAAGAATGTATATATTTTTGGATTGAAGAAGTCTGAAACTTGAGATTATTCCTAAACACAATCAGAAGATCTTTCTGAACATAATCAGGGGCTCAGATTTCCTTTATCAATCACTGTGTTTTAGCAGGAAGGGGTTGCAGGGGCTCTCGCCACCCATCAATGTCAGTGTGGGAAACTGCATCCATCAAATAAAAGGCAGCATTGCATGTGGCTCAGGTAACATGGTAGGGAAGGGCAGAGCAATGCTGGCCAGGGGTAAGAGAGAAAGAGATCCTGAGGAGACCCTGACCCTGAGGAGTCCCGGCCTTTAGGTGAGCTGCTGTCCTGGAGGTCTGCCCTCTCTCTCTCTCTCTCTCTCTCTCTCTTTCTCTCTGTGTGTGGGGTGCATTGCTAATCTGGACCTGTGAGAATGTGCTCCCTCAGTAGGGTCACTAGTCCCGGAGGGACACTTCCACCCTTACACATGGTCCCAGAGGCAGAGAGAACATGTTGCATGATGTAGGAATTCCATGATTTATTATTTTAGTACACATATTGTTTGATTATTAAGCAGTTCACATCCCTGCCTCTGAGAGAATAAAATCTTTCTTTGGTGTTTTAAAACACGAATATTTGGTGATTTGCACAGTTATTTGTATTTGAGCAGAACACTTTACTATTTGTGCTGATGATTAATTGTCATGAAAATAATTTTGATTAACAATTTATGTTTTAAATATATTAATGAAATATAATAAATTAGATGCATATAATTTACTTCAATGCTGTGAAAATTAATGCTATGCTATGCTATGCTATGCTATAATATAATATAATAATACAGTCTTATTGAACCTTTTTCACAAAACTGTGATGGCGCGTATAATGGTCATCAGCATTGTAAAATCCTCAAGACTGCATAAGAATGGGAGAAAAATATTACATAAATATATTAAAAATATAGTAAAATATTAATCTCTTGTTAATATAACTACCAATTAAAGACTAACAAGATTTTAAAATGTTGTTAGATTACATAGCTTCAATACAGCAGAAAAACTACAGAGGTCTGTGTAAGTAAACAGGTTTTTAAGTACTTATACGCGGGTTTCTCAGGATATTCTCTGAGAAAGCGGACTTGTCATTTTAGAGTGCTACCAGCATCATTACAGGCAGGCAGAAATGCATTTGTGCTGAGGCACTGTTGATCAACTTTGAGCATACTGAATCTATCATGATAAGCAGGGTCTCTGCTTACACCTGCTGATATTTAGATAAGATTAAATTTGAGAGGGGGTGGGAGATAGTTTGGGCAGGTGGGGGCAGGGATGCTCATGGCAGGGCAGAATGAACAACATCTCGTCTGCTTGTGCATGAGTGCAAAGCCTGGGGGTCACGAGGTCTTGTTTACCTGTGGCAGGTATTTCCTCTATGGGCTGATAAGAGCCGACCAGGGGAAGTGCTCCGTCACAGGTGAGTGGAGAGAGAGCTGAGGAAGCCAGATCTGCTGCATAGAAGCGCAAACTCTGACACACAAACTCGTTGTGTAACCATGCCTCGGGCACAAAGCACACCTACATACACGAGGAGTAACTAACTGACACTACTGATTTTTAATAGCGGGACAATAGCCTTACCTCAATAGTCCTTTCTCTTTCACGAGTAGCGTTAGAAGTCGATGCATTATTTGCGTCATCCTGAACGATCCTCTCTTTTATTATGTAGGTTTGGATTGTCCGATTCATTCTAGTGATTCGGTTTCTAATTGTTTCTTTTTATTTCTTATGTTGCCTTGTATAGGCCTAGTCCGAAGCATTCTAGTGAATCGTTCTAGATTCATCCTAAACGGTTCTCACTCTTTTATGTAGCTTTGGATAATCCGATTCATCCTAGTGATTCGGTTCATCCTAAAAGGTCTCCTGAGATATCTGATGTAGCGTTGGATAATCCGATCCATTTTAAATATGTCAATTTCTTATTGTATAGTCCGAATCATTAATGGTTCATCATAAAATGTCCTCTAAGAGTTCTTATGTAGCCTACTGTAGCATTGGATAGTCCGATTGATTCTAGTGAATCGGTTCATCCTAAATGTTCCAGTTTAATTCTGATTCATGTAAATGAACAGTCTCACTGTTAAAAAAAAACATTCAATTATCCTAAACAGTCCTCTCTATTTCATAGGATAATACGATTTAGGTGTATCCTAAACTGTCCTGTAGGAAACTATGATTCATTTTAGTGAATCATTTCATCCTAATCGGTTTTCTCTCTCATAATATTGAAACGTCCGATTCATTACAGTGAATCGGTTCGTTCGGACAGTTCATGTAAATGAAAAATTTCGCTATTAAGCGACCTATTCGAGTCTCTGTACTTAGTACTTTGCTTAAGTTAGATTCTGTCACCCTAATTAAAATAATTTATTCATTTAGAACTTTTTGTTTGTGTACAAATTATTTGCTTGCTTACTTAGCCTACTTACTTATTTTAATGTTTAAAAACGTATTGCCCTCAACTTCAATGTAGTTAGCTACTTTTGAGTTGTAGCTGTAGTGTAGTAGTTTATATATTTTTTAAAGATAATACATGGCCTTTGATGTAAAAAATAAAATAATGCTTTGAGGGCTGGAATTGTGCGTTACATTTGCAGCGTACACCAGGGTTTTACAACTAAACATGTCATAAAACTCATACAAAAATGCAAGCTGACTAGTTTAATCATTGACAATATCTCTGATCACAGAACTCTGCAATAGGCAATCCCACCCACAGACCCCTAATGCTGCCCGCCTGTGTCAGAGTTTGAAATGGAGCAGAGCAGGTGGGGCACAACGGATGGATGGAGACTGAGCTTGTTTATTTTCACTCTGCCCTTCCTCTTCCTCCATTACCTGAGCTCTGGGTGCTCCACTTGCCCTCAGGTGCTGAGAGGAGGCGGTGAGCCTGAACATGTTAACAAGGGAGGATCCCACAATCGTATTGAGAGACATGCTGCACCACTGAATGGAGCTTTCAGCGAGGAGTGTGGAACAGACCGCAAGACAACCCTCTCTTTTTACAGCCCTAAAAATACAGATTGACATTAATGACTAACAAAAGATTAGCCAGTGCGGTTTTTATGTGTTTGCTGTACATCCCCATTTGGTCACGGTCCATTTCTTTAATTGGTAATGAATAATCTGAATAGACCTGGACATATATGTAATTAAATAACCATTTGCAATATCCTGTGTCTGGAGTAAACGTACATATTTATGTCAATTTTCTATGCAGACCAATTATTTGTATGTGACCAGACGTCCTTCATTTTTCTGAAATGTCCCCATTTTATGTGTGTTTAAAACAGCCTGGAAAGTGAACTACAAATTTGCTTGGTTTCTCTATTTTGTTTTGTATGTATGTATGCATGTATGTATATATGCGTATATATATATATATATATATATATATATATATATATATATATATATATATATATATATATATATATATATATATATATATATATATATATATATATATATATATATATATATATATATATATATATGTGTGTGTGTGTGTGTATATGTGTGTGTGTGTCTGTGTGTATATAAAAGGGGGTCCCTGCAACTATTTAAGTCAAGTAACTTGGAATAAATATTCAATATCTTTATCTTAAGTAGATTGGTAATAAGCCATGAAAACGCCAATGACCTTGAGGCAATACATTAAAAAATTTATTTTAATGGATATAAATAGAAATATAAAAATTATATTATAATTTAATATTTTAATATTGTCATTTGTAATAATTTCACTTTTTGAAACTTACAGTTGCCCTCGGTACAGGATTGAGAACATGGACTAGAATAGAACATAGCCCTGTAGTTAAAATGTTTCATCATATTTACATATGCTTTTTGCTAGTGCTTAGAACAATCACAAGAGCACAAGTTATGAATAAGTCGAGATGAACTGGACAGAGGTGAGAATTGTTTGCGAGCACTTTCCTTCCTCAGGCTCTCCTCTCTTTGCAGATCTGCTCATTATAAGCGAAGAGCCAAGGTAGTGCACAGCAGCCATTGTAGCCGATCAGAACCTGAAGCACCCTCCAATAAGCAGGAGAACAGCATCGTAGGCACCGCAGCACCCCACTTCAAACCTCCCAAAACCTCATTTTCAGGCCCCACAGCTGCCCTGGCTCTGCAAGTGTACTTAGCCGTGTCATTCTATCTGTCTCTCCGGACCAGAGGACACAGGCACGGTTTTGTGCATGCGCCACTGTCTCTGATATGACTCCAGAAATGGAAATGAGGCCATGAGTCTTCATTAGAAGAGGCAGGTGTCCTCTGGCCTGCCCAGGTGAAGACGCTAGGAGGAGTGGGCGAGGGGGGATGGGGTTCCTCACAAGGTCTGGCGGCCCTCGTTTCGGCCCCTCGTCCCCCTTCCCCCACGACACTTAATTGCCCGTGTAATGAGCTACTGTTGAATGGGCCTACTTGTGTGGAGGTACTTGAGGAGCCCGTGCATTAGGGGTACCTCCTGCAGCTCCTAATCTCAGAGCCCGTATACAGAGAGCGCCGCGTATGAAACGGCAGAGAGAAAGACACTCACCTCTCCTCTGCATCATTCTTGTTTGCGTTCGCCCCCGCCTCCAGCCCCTCTGCTTTGTCTCCAGGTTCATGCTGGTGAAATTGGCAGGGCTTTGAAACCTGTGGAAGCGAGGCAGCCTTAAAGGCCCTTCAAGGCAGATGAGGATCCTGGAGTGTGAGAAGTTTTCTTGTGACAGGACACCTGTTTCTGGCTCCTATCTTGTCTTTCTGTGCTCGAGGTTGCAGAACACCTGCACACAGACAATTACGTGTTTGTTTACTGCAAAAATAATCCAGATCAAATATCACGTACCATTGAAAACCTTATACTGATTTAAAATAGTCGAAATTGTGAATGTATGAAGTTTCGACAAATTGTTGGATAATAACGCTAATGATAACAATAACACAAGTCTTAATAATCGTTAAAACTTTAAGAAATCGAATCAACTCAACTTTAAGGAGCTTAATAAAAGCAGTTGTGCTTATAATACACAGAACATTATCATCTGTTGGTGTGGAAGTTAATATAATTATCTTCATAGATATCGTAAGTGATATGAATAGGCCTTTATTGGTATACATTCATCTCATTAGTTCATTTTTGTTAGCATTCGGTGGCATGGGCGCTAATATAGTTTTTGCTATAGTTGTCTTTATAGTTACTGTTACTGGTGTGAACAGGCCTTTATTAGTACAAATTCACATGATCTCATTCGTTCATCTTTATTATCGGCCATTGGTGTGGATGCTAATATAGTTATCGTTATAGTTATCATTACTGGTGTGAACCTTTAGTTTGAGGGAATTCATACAATATCATTTGTTCATTTTTGTATGATCTACTTATGGCCCACTGGTTATGTTTAGGGACGGACCTTAATGTTTATTTTTTCAAAAAAATCATACGTTTTTGAAGGAATCACATCGCACAATTTCAAACCAAGTTGACATTTCATAAAATAGTTACGTTTTCGCATGAGATCAGTAATACTTCAGAAACTCAAGATGTGCATTACGTATCATCACTTTAGATCTCTAATTAAGAGTACTCATCCAGCTCTTCTCACGCTGTTTATTGCACAATGTTAGTCCCCTCGGTCCCTCCGCAGGGTGCCTGACAAATAAGGTGCTGTTATTGGGCTTCTTCTCAGGGCTGTGGGTTAATGATTAGTGCTGCCGGGGGTTAAAGCCCACAGATAGAGCCTTTCTCCTGCGCCTCAACAGATGTTGGTGGGCCTTTAATGTGGTTATCAGGATGGAGGGCCTTCTCAGGCCCGCTCCATCCATTGTGTGCTGTTGCATTCCAGGGCTCAGCCACGGCAACAGGGCATCATGGGAGCACAGCCAGGGCTCCCGCTGGGCCACTGTGGGCCTGAGTTCTGACAGCCAGGGCAGCCCCCTCTCCCACACTGCATCCACACTACTGATCACACACTATTCTTCACACCTCCTGCTTCCTCCACACACACGCACACACACCCTGTTCCTCTGCCATCCTGCCCTTTCCCACACCACCTTTTATTGGCTAATTCATGGGCAAAAAGTCTACAAATGCTCCTTTTACAGTTCACCCTCAGATGAGCTAATTCCCTGTGGGCTGTTTAAAGTGTTTACTTCAAACCTCAGTGTCCCTAGAGTCATGCTGTCCATTAGGGACTGCAAATTTATTTAGTTGTATTTGCGTGTGTCTGTGATGCATAAAGGTTCTATATTGTCACATATATATATATATATAGTTTTTCAATGAAAACTGTAATATTGTGAAATATTATAATATATACAGTATGTTATAATTGTATTATTCTACTATTCTAATACTATAATACAATTTCAAATAACAGTTTTCCCTTGAATATATTTTAAAATGTAATTTATTCCTGTAATGGAATAATTACTTTAATTTTCAGTGTCACATGAGAAATCAGAAATCATTCTAATATGCTGATTTGCTGCTCAAAAAAAAACATTTCTTATTATTATAAGCAATGATGAAAACAGTTGTGCTGCATTCTATGTTTTTGTAAAAAGAAAATTTTGGATACATTGTTTTATAAATAGAAATGTCAAACCAACAGCATTTATTTGAAATATAAATATTTTGTAACGTTATAAATGTCACTACTGGTGCTTTTGAATGGTTGTGAATATATAATATTTTTATTTTATTTTATTTTACAAGAAAATATATATATTTATTATATTTTGTCTTTTAAAAATTTATTTTATAGAATATTTTATTTAAAAAACATCTTATTAGCTGTTTACTTGTTTCTCTAGTACAGAGTAAAGATAAAATGTCTCACAATTGTGCCTTTATATTTATAATTGTGATTTTAATCTCTCACAGTGTGACTGCATTGTTTCATTGTAATTTTTTTTTTAGTCTGAAGCAGAATTGTTAGTTTCATTTTCTGCAGTGTGATTACTGACAAATAAAATACAAATATTCAATGTAGTCTTTTACTCTTAATGATCTCATTAAATCAATATACATAGTATAATAATATTATGAAAGAATTAGCAAAATCTTTGAAATAGTCTGAAATCATATCACACAATTAAACACCAACTTTCCAAAGTATTTAATGTAAACTAACCATGTATAAATGAATACGCAGGCACATTTCCATCAATGTGCCACATATCTTCAGTGTCAGAGAGTTAGCAGCTGTGGGCTTGTTTGTATACAGATGCATGGAGCTCGTAATGATAATTACCCTGCAGCTGCACTCCAGGGCTCTGGGTTGCAGTTTCTCACCGTGCCACCATTGTGTCTGTGCGCAGAGCAAGAATGTGGGAAAGTGAAGTAATTAAAGTATTCTGTAACCCAATTAAGCAAACTGCCCCCCAGTACCATCAGCAGGATTACATACTCAGAGAGGCCGGTGCTTCACCCAGCCTTTCTCCCAATGATACCTGCTGCCGCCCACAGTGTTTAAAGACTAGTTTAGTTAGGGGGTGTTTAACATCTAACTAGTCAAGTAAAGACAGTGTTTGACAGCCATTCTGCTTTGGCTAGAGAGTTCCAGGAGGAAGGATTGCTGGAAGAGATCAGTGGGAGCCACTGAGTGGGCCGAGACAAATAGGTAAGCCTCTCTCCTCTGCTGAGTAGAGCTATTCATTAGCGCTCTGATTTATGCATCCTTCTGCTTTAATCTGCAGCCAGGCCAGTGAAGATGGATGGGTGACAGTCCCATCGGTCACAGCGATTCAGCGCTCAGTCACCGCGGAGACAAGCAGTGAAACCAGGAATGTTGGAAGCCCACAACCTGAGAAAAAAATAATATAGAAAAGAGAACAGATTCAATTTTTGAAATGTAAATCACAAACTGATAAATGCAGTCGGTACTTTCCGGGAATGCAGTTCCAGTACTATTGGACAATTCAAAAAATATATATTACAGACAGAAATCTTATGTTTTGTGCTGTTAAAATTTTTTTAATTTGGCATTTCATTTTTTTATGATTTAGCGTGTTTGATACAGGACGCCTACATATTACAATTAAATCTAATCTGATCTTGACAAACTATATCTTTGGAAAGGTATAAGACTCCCAAATATTTATTTTGCCAATGTTTTTTGCTAAAAATTATGTAGGAAAAGTAATAGATTAATTTATGACAAGAGTGCACCCTCAAAAATCAAGTCATCATACATTATAACAGGAGTTTTGACCTTTGTTTAAAAAAAAAGACTTTTTCTCTATGAAATTTTAGAAATCATCAGAAATTTTATATCAACTGAAAACTTAAAATCTCAAAATTCATCCTTTGAAACCCATTTTAAAATCAGACATTGCATTACCATGTAAATGGTACATCAGTATCATGTAACAAAAATGTTTTCAGTCATGAATTATACAATGTAGGTTTGTATCATGCACATTCAAGTCTATATTAAAAAATGTGAGTGACAGTTTTAACATTTAGTCTATATTTAATGTTTGTGTGTGTGTGTGTGTGTGTTTTATTGGATAATAAATTTACCCTTTGATTTTTCAAAATTGCAATTTTCATTTAAAATGAATAAAAACAAATTTTTAAACAACTCATGTAAAATCTACTTCATAAAGTCGACAAAAACATATTCTCAAAGTTAAAGGCCTTTCACTGACCATATATGAAAAAATACACAAGAATTTTTTTTTTTTTTTGCATTTCAGGTCTTATTTGAATTTTTTTTTAATCTATTTTAAACTATTTCATCACATTATTATTATTATTATTATTATTATTATTATTATTATTATTATTATTATTATTATTATTATTATTTTATTATTTTTTCACAAAAAGAAAATAATTTAATTCATCTGATATCCATCTCTTCTATTCAGACCCCCAAAAAGAGATCTTGTCTACTTCCTCTGGAATAAATAAGCAACACATGTATTGGTTTAGTGTCTTTTTGTTGAGTTGCTCTATCCGGTGCCCGTTTGCTGGGCAGTGTGTTTGAAAAGAGTGAACAATGACAGTCCACAATGAAGGTGCTCAATTAACTGTATAACCCAGCCATCAATTAAGACATCAATTACCAGTTTGATTGATGGGGCTAAATGATGCGATTCATTTTCTCCATCCAGCGGAAAAACACTGGAAGTCACAGTATGTGAAAATTAGCTGATGAATGTTATATTCAGTCCATCTTGCCTTGATAAGACATGCAAATACATAGTTGTTTTTGTATTCTTCCTGTAATCTGCATGAATAAATAATACTATAAAATACCTATACTTCACTGTGGAAAAAAACTGAAAGTATTCGAAATTTTACATTAGATTCCTGGTCACATTCTGAATGTAATTCTGTGTTTAAATATGTGTTTTTTTTTTTTTTTTTTTTTTTTTTAGGATATTGCTGTGATTGAGATTTGTTTGTGCTTATTATATTTATTTCTTAAAATTCAGTTATTGTATATTAAGCCTGAAATTTGGATTATACATAGCGCTGTTATTATGATATCAAGTAATATATAAACAAATATACAATTCTTTTTAAATAACAGATATCTATAATTTCTGAGTAATTTTCTTTTTTTTTTTCATGTTATCCTACACAAACCTTCAGAATCCAACTCAATATGCTTGAAGTTCTGAAATGAAATGAGGGATACATTCAAAGGGAATGGTTAGCTACAAAAAAACTAATTATGTGCCACTGCATATCATTTTGTTACAATGAGTACAAAGGTATTTAGATAATAAAGCAAGTTGTTGTAAAAGAACATTGGAAATGGTTCTATTTTCTTTACAGACAAATTTAGAGTGTATGATTGAAAATATTTTTGTAACCAACTTGGTAATTTAATTGCTTTATAAATGCAAATAAATGACTGTTTGTAGAATCGCACAAGCTGACATAATTTACTTCCTTCTATACATTTGTTTTGTATGTATTCATACAAAATAAAAATGCAGGCACAGAATAAAGACATCTGTATTTTTCTAGTATTTCGTATGCTAAGTTATTTTCAAATTATTATATTTTTTCCAAAGATAGTATAGTTTGTTTTTGGCTTAACGTTTTATATTACATTTACATTTTATATGAATAACTTTCCTGTTATTCTAATCATCCTATTTGAGACGAAATTACATCACTTATTAGCTTTTTTTCTTCATTAACAATTTGACAAATGCCCCCTTTTTTAACATCCCCATATCATTCTGCTTGACTTTCCCCCGGTTTTGAATTCGGTTATTGATTGCCTGTTCTGTTTCACTTGGAAAAGGTTGATAAAAGGAGGTTTTCATTTTCTCTATTGGATGTGACAGCTCCCTAACAAGAATAATGGAAAGGCTCCATTCACAGGCAAATCAGCCCAATTCAGCGTGCCCCTACACACTCAATGGAGGAGTCACAGCCCTTCCCTGCCCATTCCATCACAACCATCTCTCTTCAGCACCCCTCAAACTTAACACAACTCTTCCAGCAGACAACATTCCTCTTTGTCAACCTCTCTGCCCGGCCATCAAGCGGATGAATTGGTCAATAAGCGCATGATGAATTTTTAAAAGGACTAAATAGATGACAACCCTCAGCTGATTTTCCGGGCCTGTCTGCAACAGCTGATGATGCTTTGAAAATCTCTCAGCACAGTTTCTGTTGGGATATACATTTGGCTTTTTAAAGGGACAATTCACACAAAAATGTAAATTCTATCATGAATTACTCACCCTTGTGTCGTTCCAAACCCATAAGACCTATGTTCATCTTCTGATTACAAATTAAGTTATTTTTGATTGAATCTGAGAGCTCACAGATCCACAGATACGTTGTTTTCATTCAAATCAATGCACAAGCCACATAGAAAACGTATCCGCGTGCCACAGCTGACACAGAACAACATTACTCTGTTTGCGTTCAGAGGATACTCTCCAAAATGGCACTAGGGTGACATGGACCAGACTAATTGTTGAAAAAAGTAATTTTTTTTCTTTTGTGCACAAAAAGTATTCTTGTAGCTTTGTAAAATTACGATTGAACCCCGTGATGTCACATGGATTATTTTATCGATCTTCTTGCTACGTTTCTGAACGTTGATCATGTAAGGACCCTTCCGGTCAATGGGAGAGTCAGATAGCTCTCAAATTCCATCAAAAATAACTTAATTTGTGTTCAGAAGATGAACGGAGGTCTTAAAGGTTTGGAACGACATGAGGGTGAGTAATTAATGACAGAATTTTCATTTTTGGGTGAACTAACCCTTTAAGACGGCAAATTGTGTGTTTAAACAAATTCTTTCAATCCACTGCAAATCTGCGTTTCCCAAACACAGAAATTATACATCCTCTAAAGAAATACGATATCATTCCTTTCACAATCTAATACCATGGATTCATTAAGAGAAACCCTAACCTTCAATCACATTTGTGCAAAACAGCATGTAATGACAAGAGGCCAAGCCCCTGGAATTCCTGTGCTTGCTGTACAGCAGCCAGGTGACAGCAGCACACAGGTGTGAGGATTCAGAGCAGCAGTGCTGGGCTTGTTCACAGGGGATTATGGTATCAGAATTAACCTGGCTGGAGAGAGGTCATGGCTATGGGCTCGGGCCTGTGTAGGGTAGTGCTGTAGAGTGAACCTAAGCTTCCCACGACCTGTTAGCCAGGGCCGCGGGAAGTAATTTTGAACAGGGGGTGCTGTGAATTTTTTTTTTTTTTTTTTTTTTTTTACAAAAAACCTATGAGCCTATAGGCCTATTTAAAATACATTTTAAAAATAAATACATTGAGATTGACTACTTTATTGTCATATACACTTCAGTGCACAGCCAGCCAGGGTCTGAAACACACAGACATCAGTTCTCAGATATGCGCAATGCGCTATTAATCTGAAGCAGAATCAGAATCAGAAATAATAGTTTAAATAATAGTTTAATAATCGAAAAAAACGAAATAATTACTTTCATTACAATTTCAGATAGCCTATGCATACATGCAACTCATTTAGATACAACAAATAATATTCAACAAAATATAATATTAATCAAACTTCACAATAACGCTAAAACAATGCAATCGATTTGGTCAGCTGGCTTGAGTCACTGCACGTTTATGTCACACGCAACTCTATTAACTCCAAAATCTTTTTACGCACACCACAAGGAAATAATCTCTGACTATTTAAGCAATTTGTTTATTGAACAGTTCTCCACATCCATTACGCAAAGAACACACGCACAGTATAAAGCTTTCTGTCTCCATCTCCAACCTTTTTACACAAACCACAAGGAATCTCCGACTATTTAATAGGGCTGGGTAAAAAATAGATTTTTCGATTAATCGTTTTTTAAAATGTGGTCGATTCAAAATCGATTCTCAAAGGCCATGAATCGATTTATTTTCCGTATTTATTTCCGCATACATTGAACGTAAGATTAGCGTTAATCTAATTACAAATCTCCTCCACTAGATGTCACCCTCTTATGTGCCTTGTGCGATGTTACCAACGAACCTATCATTCATTCAGTTTAAAGCAGTGGTTCCATTTTCTGCAATGTGCGTCAGTTCATGCTCCCGTTCGCGTCTTACAGACTGCATCTTAAAGCCTCTTATACTTTCTGCGTCCTCGAGTCCGCTATGGACCGCTATGCAGGCTTGATGTAAACATCGCCATCGGAGAGTGTGTACCGAGTCTGAGCAGACAACCGCGCGGACAGGTGCGCGTGGTCAGTTGTCTTCAAAAGCACAATTGCACATGTTCAGGCAGTGTGTAGAATCCCATCGCCAATCGAACTAATCGTGCCGGGCTCGGGCTTGTGCGGTAAATGAGCGGTCATGTAATGTTTCGATTAGCGCGAGAAATATGCGAAAATGTATGCTGAGTAGTTGAAACGGAGGCTTGCTTCTGACGATTATGTTTTGGTAGCAACAGCAACTAAAGCAAAGTCTGAGGTGTGGAAAAGTTTTGACCTTGTTTATAATGAGAATAATGAGTGAATAATGACGCACCATCAGTGAGCGCAGGAGCGCGCTGAAGCCATCTACAGTGGATTCAGTGATTTTCCTCCACATAAACACTTAAGCCTTACCTAATCTTGGTGAGTAAATGTTTTTCAAATAATAACTAAATATTACTTGAGTCTTAAATGCATAATGTAGACAGAGTATGCTATATAAGCTAATGTTGGCATTATTATTTTATTATGTCAGCTGCTATGGCGAAGCAAATCCGGCAGAGCCTTTATCTTAATTCATTTCGTTATTGCCAAATACCCATCTTAATTTATAATTTATCTTAATTAAATTTTTTAAGAAAGACTTGTTTTTATTGGTGCGATGGCCTATTTATATGCTAAATTAGCCTATACCTTAGGGCTATTTATAGAGTGCTGAGATGTTACGATGTTACAGAGGACTTATTTTATTTCTTTGTTCAAACTTCAAAGTGGCCTATTACGTTAGTCATGTATAAATTATGTTAAATTATGTATAAATGACTCATTCCTGACAAAAGGCAAAAGAGCTGTTTGCTGCATACATTTGAATACTGTCGGGTTGTAAATGGGTTCGGGCTCTTAAAAAGCTGTCAATCAAAATATACGTGTCGGCTCGGGACGTGTCGGGCTTATATTTTAAGGCCCGATTACATCTCTAATAGAAAATCGAATCGAAAATCGAAATCGAATCGAGGATCGAAATAGAATCGATTTGAGAGCTTGTGAATCGAAATCGAATCGATCTGGAACATCTGAATCGATACCCAGCCCTACTATTTAAACGTTATTTAACAGTTCTCCACAACCATTACACAAATAACACACGAACGAAATAATACTCTCCATCTCCATCCCCACCACCTTAAAAAAATACTATAGTGTAGGCTACTACTTACAATTGCTTGGCTAGTCAAAGCTGATCCCACACTTGTTGCCAAAAAAAATAAATGTTACAAGCGCGTTACAAATATTTTAATAGGCCTAAATTTTTTTTTATCTCCCTCTCGTCACTAGGGGGTGCTGCAGCACCCCCAGCACCCCCACTTCCCGCGGCCATGCTGTTAGCTGTGAACTCCTGAACGCAATGGCATAAATAGGTTAAGTTGGTTAATTAGAAGAGAAATATCATTCCATCTAACTAGATAAACAATAGCCTAATTGCATAGCACCGTTTTTAAACTCAGCTTTTATTGGTTTTATTTGCATCATATTCTCTAATGCAGAAAAAAAGATCTCATTACAAACAATGAACCCTTAAATTAATGAATTGGTCACACTGCGATTAACCTCTAGTTATCGTCTTTTAAAATCACGCAGGGTTATTCAATCTCGCTTCAGAGCAGTATTAGCACAGAAACAAACGATATGGATTTAAAATGTAGCAACAGTTGTTTTGCAACAAACAGCCAATCATTTAACCGAACAGCGCTTGATTAATTAAATATTCATGCGCGTTGTACGTCACAGATAGTTTACTTACGCGCTGTAAAAAAAAAAGAGTTTATTTTACGTTCGTTTAGCGTAAAAAAGCGCGTGTTGTAAAAAAATTAAGATGTCATTCAAGAACTGTGACGGAAGACGTATTGAGTGAGAAAAATATAGTTTTATTCTTACAGTTATTATGTGAAATCTATATTCTAGTGTAAAACAAGTTCAACTGATGGCAAGCAGTTATTTAAACAGGTAAGTTAAATTTGTTCAGTCAGTGATATTATTTGATACAGCACAAAATAACATTTAAAAATGGAAGTGAATAGGCTAATTTGAAAACACTGAAACGCTTTTTCAATTAGTACAGCCACAAGATGTAAACAATAGGCCTGTTTGCTTACTTTTACACCTTATTTGTGTACAGTTATATCTAACTTTAGGGTTTATGATAATACAATGCCGTAAACCCTTAAATTAGTGTACAAAAATCATTTAAACAGTGTTACAGCTCATAACAGAAATTAATGTAAATGCTGTATTAAAAATTCTAGTACAAAAAAAAGAGAGAAAAATTAATGAACAGGTTTTTGCTGCTTTTGACTGAACTTATATTGAACCTGCAATATTTATTTATTTTTTCATTTAGAAGGTGAAAGAGTATCTAAGCAGTCAGTATCTTTAAAGTGAGTGGATGCCCTACAGTTCAGCAAAATCATCTCTTTTCAGTTAATTTATGGCCATATGTTTAAACCGTAGATTTGACACACACACGCACACACAGAAGCATCTAGAGGATCATCTAAGCTTAGCTTGATTCTTTGTCGATTAGACATGTTGTTGGATTTTTGACTCTCCTAAGCACACACAGTCCTCTGTTTCCTGCCATGATTTCTCGCCCTGTCCTGAAAAGCGTCTATGAGGAATCCACGTCCCGTTCTGAATGCACACTTGTTCCTACTCTCGATTGGCCATTCAGCCCCCTCTAAAGAGACAAGCCCCAATCACAATATTGTCAAGGCTCTGTTGGTTTTCTGGTTCAAATCCTTGTTCACGCTGTTTGCTGAGTACTCATCTGCTGTGACAGCCTTCAGACAAACAGAGGCTCCTGAAAGAGGTCTTCCACAAGCAGATCCTTCCTGCTGGGCAGTGGCTGAAACGGCCCTTTCTCTCGCCATCAAGTGGAACCCAGCCTATTGAGCCGGCCCCTGGGAGCCCCACATTGAGGCGGGCCACGGGCCAGCGCTTCACCCCTCAGGCCCTGGGCCACCCTCACGTTGTTCCAGGACACCTGTGCCCACCTACCGCCAGCGTGGGAACCCTCGGCGGTGAACCTTGTTTCCTAAATCAGCTGTGGGCTGAAACCTGAGACCGATTTAGACACATTATTTTTAATCCTGTGTTCTGGTGAAACAAAAGTTAGACTGAAACTTTTGTTCTAAACAATTTCAGGTGGGGAAAAAATGGCCAGACTGAACTAAGAAACGGGTTATCATTTTAGAAGTTGACCCACTTCTTCCCCCCTCCCCACCCCCCCAACTTCCCAGATGAGGCACCAACTAAATCTCCATGGCACACTGCAGAAAAATGGCATCAATTAATCAACATTCATGAACCGTTTACTTGAACCCCCCTTTGTTTGAAACAGGGTCTAATCCAGACAGAGGCCTGGGTGTTTGGATCCCTGCAGACAGCAGCAGTCGGACCATTGTACGCTCACATCCACTGGCACTGCACAAATTCTCATTCCCTCACACTCTCATTTGCTCATTTGTCATCGACAGCAGCGCTCTCAGCTTTCCGGCGATGACAGCTATATTCTTTTTTGCACCGATGTAAAGGTGAATTTAAGGCAAGCTAAAATCATCCGAAGTAATTAGATTACATTTATGTGACAGTTTACACTCAAGCGCAAGTATCTGTCTCATTTTCCAGTCGGAAGTCGTTCGTGCGTCTTTGCGGGGCCAGAAAAGGCAGGAAGTTCTCTCTCTTGACGTATTTCTCTCCCTCCCTCTCACCGAATGCCAGCTTTGCCAATTCACTCCGCCGCATGTGTGAAGACATCTGTCCATATTCCAAATCTCCCATTTTGGTGCAAATGATCCTCCTTGAAGGAAGCAATTTTTACAATGTGGCAATTCTCAGATTTCCATCAAGGCTCAGTGCCTTTGCCTTTCGCCTCAACGAAGAAGCAAGTTTAATTGGAAGGCTGCATTTAAAGTCATTCCACAATTATACAATTATACTGAAGATGCATGTCTGCATGTTGCTCAGTTTGCACCAATTTACTGCACTTTCTGCACAGTTAAGACTAGCGCTCCTTTCAGTGGATGCAAATTCCCCTCATTTGGCTCCAAATGAAGCATAATTGCTCATATTCAAGCAAACACCTTGCTATGAGAGGTTCTTCCTAGTTAGTTCATATTAAATCTGAGGAGAATGAAAAAAAGAAAAAAAAATCCCAAAATCCATTTGCGCACACGTGCCAGCTGGATCTTTCTGTTTGGGGGAATGATGAGGAAATGGATGATGCAATTGAGCACATTGAACATTAAACATCCTGCTAGTACTTTTAATTCAGCAACCGCCGTCTCCAAACTTCCCTGTATGTTCCTAAATGCCAATTAAAGAAGTAAAAACTGCTTCCATCCATCAAGTTGGTTTCATTTAGATTTAGCCTAAAACGTGAATCAAAAGCGATTGTATTTTGCCATCACGGATGACGCGGCATCTCAATTAGTTTAAGCGCAGACGTTTCCCCATTGGGTTGTAAAACGAAATGGAACTATATCACCCAGACATTCCACCATCAAAGTATACTCTAGCCTTTCCGCTTTTTTGTTTCGGATGCCGCAAGTTAGAGAGGGTCTCGTTGTTCAAAAGACCCAAAGTATCTGAAGTGGCGGCGCAAGCACACCACCGACAATGGCTTACAAGAGTCTGTTTTAATTCATACCCTCTTTTTAAAAAAGGGGGACAGCACAACAAACTGTTGACCCACTGATATACAATTAAGAGTGATGCGGCAGTTAATGCTACAAGCTACTCTGTTTAACAGTCTGTCTTTGACCCACTGCCACTGAATAAATATAATGCAGAGAGCGAGAGACCGAACGAGAGAAAGGGAGCCAGGGAGATTTTAAGCCACAGATAAGTAGTTAAAGACCTTTATAGAGTATAACACCATTATCCTTGCTGAATAAAAATAGGATTTAGTGTTTTTTCCACTTAATTTGAATCAAAAGAATCCCCACCTTACATATTGCACTGGTAATGTAATGGAGAGAGAATCACAAAAAGGCTTTGTGGTTCTGACACCTCCTATAGTGGGCCTGTGTTGTCCCGCGAGCAAAAGGGAGAGCAGGCTTTTTCTTCTTCGCCTTGCTATCTGCTAACACATTCTAATTGATGCCGCTGCATTCCTGCACTGTGCACATTCAATGAATAACGAGTGACGGACTCAATGCCCATGAATTAGTCCCTTCTAAGAGAAGCAGTAAAACAGCCCCCCTGCCCCCCGGCTCTAGATCTCCCCCCTCTAGCCACCGAGCTCCCCTCAATCCTGGGCCAAAGCCTGCTCCAGCTTCACCGCCCATTAAAGTGCAACTATTGTGCACCGACGCAACCCACAAAAGTTGTCCGTCTCTCCGAGGCCTCTAAAGCCCGGTCTCACACAGACTGGAGTGACAACCTCTGCAACTCCCCCTGGCCTCCTTCCCACCCTCGCTCTTCCCAATAAACCCCCTAATCCCACCCCTTCTACCAACGCGCACACACAAGTTATGCTCTCTCTCTGTCCCTCGCTTGCCTCTGCTGTGCACAAAGCATCAATCTGTCTTCGGTGTTGGCACCCTCGGCCCTTTGTCCAATCTGCAGGTGTCTATGAAAGCAGCTACGGTTGCCCTAGACCCACGCCTCACCACGCCTCGCCCAGGGACAGGAACTACTGACAAAGACCCAGTGTGGGAATGAGGGATGCGTACAGGGAGTGAAAGTGAGGGGGCTCCCCTAAAATTGATGTCTGAGGAAGTCGTGCAACTTTTAGGAAGTCCTGTCCATGGAGAATAACAACTTGTTAGAGTGACTAGAGCTCGGTGTCACTATGGGAAGAGATAGTGATGGAATGCCAGATGTAAATGCCTCTTTTTGCTCTCATAAACACACAAAAGACCTTATCAACTTTAAAAAAAGGTTTTATATATATATATATATATATATATATAGTTAAATGAATCGGTGCAACTATTAATAAACAAAGCAAAAACAGCGAGACATCCTTGTAAAGAAGTGAAAATAAAAATCATTAAAAAACAATTATACTGAATATGTAACTTCTTATCAATTGTTCTCAGATGTCATTAAGGTATGAATAAAGTGTGTGTTTATTTAGAAAATTTGCCTATTTACAATCACAATACAGACAGGTTTTAAGTACAAAAATGTTTCAGTTACACATTTCATATACAAAATGCTCACCATATTTCCTACACTGTTCTGTAGCCCTGAACGTTTATGCTTTCCATCAGCAAACTAAGTGTGTTAAGGATGCAAAGTGTTGCCTGTATAAAGTTTGAACCTTCAATGAAAAAAACCGTGTATAATCAACCGAGCCAACACTTACTGCATTAGGGCGACATCGTGTGGGTTTATTACGTATTGCAGATTAATTTACTGAGCTCGAGCTACTTTTTATAAAACATCACCAGGGAAGCTTGAAATATTTTCATGCCAGGTTTATTATAGTTATCTAAACCATAAAACATTTTCGTTGCTTAAAATAAAGGTTTACTGAAATAATAATAATAATAATAATAATAATAATAATAATAAAAACATGTTATTTCACCTTGCCACATTTTTTGTTCCCAACTTAACTAAAATGACTAAAAAAACATAAATCTGAAATAAAAATAATAAAACTTTATGTAGACACACACATGTGCATATATATATATATATATATATATATATATATATATATATATATATGTATGTGTGTGTGTGTGTGTGTGTGTGTGTATGTATGTATGTATGTATATATAAATGGATAAAATGACAAAATACAGCAAAATTACTAAAATGAAAACTATCAATTTGAAAATAATAACAAATATTAATAAATAAACACTGTAATAACCTGGTATCTCATTGGCACCAAAGAAAAAAGAAAAAAAAAGAAGAAAATACAACACAGTGCATATAGTCAATGGTGCAGTGTTTATATATTATATATTTTTAATTGATTGTATTTTTTTGCTCCCTGTCATATATAAAAGAAAGTATTAACTAGAAATGTCCATCAAAACAAATGTACATTTAATAATACATTTACATTTATTAATTTAGCAGATTTTTTCAAAGCAACTTACAATTGAAGATATTAATGTTATTATTGACTCAACCTGCATTACACAGATCGCTGTACAGTAAAATGCTTTCTATCATGAGAAGGTGATTTCTCTTGTGCACTGGTTGTCAGCTGTACAGTATACTGTCACACACTGCTTTAACAACATGCTCCAAACCACGTGTTTTCTGTAGAGCTGCGGGGATGTTGATGCCCATTTCAGCATCTGGGGCCATGGGGACACCCTGGATGGATGGCCAACAGCATGTAACATGTGCAAATTATGAGATTATGAGATTTACATGAACTTCTGAGCATTTTTCCCTAAGTTACAACAACAGTAACAACAACAACAACAAAAAACTCAAATTGTTTTTACTTTTTCTTACGTTTGTAATAGCAAATTTCAAAATTTAAATAGGCTGTGAACCAATGCCCTAATATCATTTTCCACTGATGATAAAGTAGCAAATCATGGAAATTAAATTTATATAATTGAAAACAATTAAAAGCTCAATTATTAAATTATGCATTATCATCTGTCATTAACAAATGAATGTGTGTGCATGTTTTTGGACAATCAGGCTATTAAAGGTCACAATAAAAAAATATATATATGTAATGTAGCCAATGTCAATGACGTTCTGAGTGGCTGCTAGGGAGTTTCTAAGGTGTAACAGGTAGTTGCGGTTGGTCCACTCTTAAGAAAAATGGTTCTAAACAGTACCAGAAAAGGGTTCCTCGACTTGTAACAATAGAAGAACTCCAGAACTTCAACGACTAGTTATGATTCTCAACCCTTTTGCTTTTTGCCTCCAAAAAACTCATTTGTCACCAGACAGTCCTTTGTCTTTGAAAAAGTTTTAGCTTTAATGCATATGGTCCAAACATACATCGACCTTCTGGTGGCTCAACTATATTAGTTCAATTTTAAATCAAGACATGATCAAGTTGTCTTTACTAGGTGTAGACTGGGGCATTCAAGACTTACCCATGGGTTTTATTAATAGGCGAAGCTCCTCCTTTATGTCTTTCATGTAAAGTTCCTTTGACTATTAAGCATATTTTGTTGAATTGTAATTTTTATGATGCTGCTAGAAAACGCTTTTATTCAGAAACATGCTTGCATGGAATATTTGAAAATGTACCACCTAAATGTATTTTAGATTTTCTATCTTAATGTTTTATATAATGTAAATCTTATAGATGATACTGAACCTTTTTGCCATGTAAATAGCCATGATGGTAACATGGCGTAAAAAACTTAATAAACAAACAAACAAACAATAGAAGAACTCTTTTTCGTGCTAAGTATAACTTTTTTTTTTTTATAAGGTTCGATAAAGAACCATGCTTTGAATGGTTTATATGCTCTGAATAGTTTACTTTGAATAAAGGTTTATTTTTAATATAATTTTATATATAATTTTATATCATTTCTTGTTGTTTAGTGACTGGGAATGTTTATGCATAAACCAAATAATATTTTAGAACTTTAACAATATATATCATACTCTCAATATCCCTGTTACTTAGAAGAGGACTGAAGTATCCTCAACTGAACAAATAGAGGTGTTAACGTGTTCTCTTAATATAAAAGTTATAGATAGATAGATAGATAGATAGATAGATAGATAGATAGATAGATAGATAGATAGATAGATAGATAGATAGATAGATAGAGCTTCCAATAGGCCTGCATAGAGCAATGGAAATTATATGGAATATATATATATATATATATATATATATATATATATATATATATATATATATATATATATATATATATATATATATATATATATATATATACACACACACACACACACACACAAATGTGCTGCTATTTACTATTAAATGTTTCTTTTTTTAATGGGTAAAAACTGTATGCAGTATAACGTGCTTGCAATCTAAACATTAACCACATGGTGGTGCTATAACAAAATCTATCAACAGGCAGAGAACGTGATTAAAGGGGTGAGCAAGGACGTCCATTATTCAATCATTCTGGTAAAATGCATTTTATCTTATCCCAGACACGAACACGTAGTATTATTAATTGTTCATGTAGTCTATGTAGACTGATTTTCTGTTATGATTTAGGACAGTGACACAGTGATTCACATTGTCAGCCTGAAATAGCCTATGCTAGAAAGTGGTGGTTTAATGCATGTAAAAATACGATAAAATAATGTGAAGCTACTATATTCCATATACTGTATATCACATTTAGTGATTGAGCTTAACTGAGTCATGATACATGATACTACAGCATACACTAAACAACATACTGTAGCTTACTGCAAATAAATATCATGTTTTTATTAGATATAATTAACTTAGACCTTGTTATTTATATAAACAATGTATTCTGGAATTTCCATGATGTGTCACAAGATACACTGCTAAACCAAAAAAAAAAAAAAAAAAATTATCAGCAGTAAATGAAACAAAGTGTAGCTCCTTTTAAACTTATAATGAAAATTACATCAACATTACAAATAGAATACCGGTATACTAGTTACGTTAATAAACATTTTAAAAAGAGAGAGAGAAAAAGAGAGAGATTAGTACCCAACCAAAATACATTTCCCAGAAACCCGCGGAATGTGATGACGGCACCGAGGGGCGGGGCTTGTTGTCGTAGCGGCTCTTGCGTTAGGAGAGTAAAATGTGTTTGACAGGAATCTGAACGAGAGGAGGGGGTAGCGGCACACGAGTGGAAATCCGCACCTTCAAGAGAGACACCCCCCCCCCCCCCCCCTCGCGTGCAGACTATTAATCGCGGGGAGGCGAATGCGGTGAATTATTTGGAGGCTCAGCAACAGGGCACACAGAGTACATGATGCCGCTGATTGTATCAACCCCGCGCGTGGGGGGCTCCCGCGACTAACGCCGCGCAAAGTAACCAAAAAGGAGAATGCGAATGGTTAGAGAGGACAGGATTCAATTAACATGGAAACGATGTAGCTTCACCGCCGCATTGCATATAGCTCGGGGAAACGGGATAGAAAGTAGATAGCTAAATAGGGCGCATTTTGCCGTCATACATGCAAACTTACTCATCATCAAGCTCAACTAGCAAGTAACGTTAGTTGGCTGCTACAAAAGGAACAGCTGCTCGACAGTGTCTTCAGGTAAAAAAAGAAGACAGAAGAATTAAAGATGTTACGGAGGAGGCTCAACCGATTGGTATGTATGGCACTCTATGTGTTTTATTTTAAAGAAGATGTTTGTAATCACCAGCCTGAGTCTGAGAACAAGAGCGCATGTCGACGAAACATCTCAAATGCTGCATGAGTGGAGCGCTTATTTAAAAACTAGGAAGCCACCATGCAGAAAGCTCAGTTTCTCAACACCACCAAAGCTGTAATTAGTTGAGGTATGCAGTCAACTTCCTGTTAACACTGGCCGGCTGTTGTAAAGCGAGTCGTACCCATCACATTTAGCGATTCAAAACAATTTATGGGCTTTAGCAGCAGTGAATTGTATTTATTTATTTATTTGTGTGTGTGTGTGTGTGTGTGTGTGTGTGTGTGTGTGTGTGTGTGAAATTGATAGTTGTCTGAAACGCTTTTGAGTTGTCTACCTAGGGTTAGGAGGAGAGGCTGGGTTTGAGACACTGGCGACGTCTCTGTTGTGGTGAAGATAATCGTTCAGATGTGTCCTGCCAATTTTTTTTTAAGTTGAACTGCATTCCTGATAGCGCTAATCAAATAATACTACTCAGTCTCGCAAGCTAAGCCCTTTAAGTGCTGTACTTGAATCCAATAATTAATTTCCTAATGCCCTTCGTTGCTGTCGCAATCTTTTAGCTGCAAACTTTATTTGGGCACTTGATGCAGAAATTCTGCTCTTACCACATGATTGCAGAGCATCCTGGCAGTTCTTGGAGTAGCTCTTGAAGTCTAATGTTGGGTTTAAGATGAAGCCTGTTGTTAGTCTTGGCTGTTTTAGCCTTTGGTTGGAATACTTGTAATCAAATTCCTCCCTTTTTGTGCTTCAATTATTGTTGTGATTCACCCTTACAAATGAATTCACTATGCTCTCCATATCCTCAAAGGGATAGTTCATCCCAAAATAAGCATTTATTTCCTCACCCTCATGCCATTTGGAACCTGCATGACTGCCTTTCTTCCATGGAACAACAAAATATGTAGTGAATGATAACTGATTCGGTCATTTTATGAAGAAAAAAAACTAGCAGTGAAAGTTTATATGGAAGAGAGAAATTCAATTCAGGGTTGGAACAACATAAGGCAGATTAAATCATGACACCACTCTGCCTTTAATACGGCTGTGTCAGATTGTCTTGTAATGTGTTGATAGAGGTGAAACCTCTCATTTAGCTTAATTCTTACCATTTGTTATTTCTGGGTCTGTGTGAGCATACCAGATCCTCATTTGCTTATTCTTGTACAATTAACATAAACCAGACCTTGGTTTATTCCCCTCAAAGTTTATGTACCGGATATTATTATTAGTTTGCATAAAAGGAGGCTTCCTAGATCACGATTGCAACTAATCAAGTAGCTATTCTTGTATGTATGTCTTTAAATTCATCCCGTTTTAGGCACTTCACACAGAACATTTTTATATAAACGTGCTAGACTTATGTCGTGTTCGCACCATGTGTGTTTTGCAGATTCTCGCAGTTGAGCATTACTATGTCTGGTTTAATTAAAGGTTCCTAGATTGTGCCCCCCCCCCCATCATTCATGTCCGTAATGCAAATGCATTCACTGTAAATGGCTTAAAGCCAGCATTAAATGAAATTTCATTCTTATTTTCTTAATGCATGTTATCTATCTTATTGTGACAAATGAATCAGATTTTGTGTGATAAAAAAACAAAACAAAAAAACATTCAAAATGTTTTAATGAAAATGTCAGAACTGGATAACTGATGTATGCTGGACTTCTCCAGTCCTTTTAGTCAGCTTAAACCGGTCACTGCAAGCTAACATTCATCTGCCTACATTCTGGACTGAATCCCCCATATCAACAACTGATGCATAGAACCGAGTCTCTGTCCTGTATAGTATACGTTATTTTGATAATCCATTACACTCAGATGTTCATGATGGTGTTTTGTTGTGACCCCGCTAGCTGATTTCTGATTCAGGTGAACCCAAAACCAGCCTAATTATTCATGGCTACCTTAAGACCAATAAGTAAATGTCCACATCTCTCCTGGTCAGTCACATAGGTTCCTTTTTTATGCTGAGCCATATATCTCTTTTTATAGTATAACTCTCCCATAACCTGTTGGTGCCATTAGGTTAAATGGTGCTGCTGGCAGTATGTGCGCTATAGATACCAGCAGTAATAGACCAATATAAGGATACCATGCTCCGATATATTTCCGCAGGTCTTTTAATGTTACACAAACCAGCATATTCTCTTGCCCTGCCATGGGCTTTTCTTTTTGTTGTAGGAATCATAAATAAAGTTTGCGTTCCCGCCATACCTGTTTTCACTGATGCTGACAGTATTGTTATTACAGCATCTCATTTCAATACGTTCTTCTCCGATAACATGGACGACTGTTTACTGGAAAGTCAAGGTCTGTGTAAACTATACGAGTGGGAATCTCAATCTGTTTTGATGTGCATTAAAAATAGTGTTAGCTGCTACAGCAATGCACCTTTGATTGTAGTTCTCTGACAGGAATGCTAAATCTAGGTGCTTTTGTTGTCCTCTCACTCCTTGAAGATAGTGGCCTGTTGTGTCTTGACTGCTGGTCTGGAGGAAAATGTGATAGCATTCAGGTTTGAATATGTTTTGTAAAGATGGGAAAACAATATAGATAGATATGAAAGGCTTCGTTTTCCAGAAAAGCCTGCTTTTTGTTTCTGCGGGTGAGTGCAGAGTTAGTTTAGGGAAATGCAAGAGTTTGTTCAAAGGTTTCTTTTCTCATGTGTTGAGTAGTGCCTTGACTATATTAGAGCTGCACAATAATGGTTAAATTACTAATACCAATTATCTAGAGATACATTTTCAAGATAGATAACCAGTGTTGGTTAATATTGCCTAATCATGAGAAGCAGAAATTGTGATCATACTTTAACCTTGATTAATCATGCAGCCGTATCATTTACAGAAGTTCTCAGAACAGTCAGGGTTTATTTGTTTCAGTTAGACTTCAGAGTAGCTGTTGACACATCTAATGTACATCAGGCCCTGTTTGACTGGATGTCTCTGTTGCGCTGTCACTTCTCTTTGACGGTTTCTCACAGGTCCTTCCTCTTCACCAGTTAATGGTGAAGTCAGAGCTTCCTTTGGTGCGCATGATGCTCTCTTAGGAAAGACTTTGCCTCTTTGAAGCAAACCCCTGAGGAGATCTGAAGATGGTGCTGTGCAGATTATTAACCATGGCTTACCCAAAGAACACTGCAAATGTTTAATGTGCGAGGGTCCTTTTCCCCCATTTTCTATAGTTTTTCACCATCTGTAATCATTTTTTAATACATTTAGTGATATTGTGAAACATCCGTGGGATGTTTGTCTTTCCCTTCTACCATATTTTTCATTTTATTGTGATTTTTTTTTTTCAGCTGCAACAACAGGAAAAACATGAAAGTGTGGGTGGGAGAATATGTACTACAGGGAAATTAGGAAATAACCACACTTCCCATCAAGATGCATCTTTTTTTCTAATTGTATTGTACTGCTGTTTTCCAGTGGAAGTAGTGACAGATCTTTTCTTCCCTATTGTGACGTACATCTCAGTGAAATTGGTTATCAAAAAAAAAAAAAAATGTTGAGGAATTGTTTCTATTCTTTTTGAATTTGAGATGTGGATGTTGCACTCAAATGAATGTAAGCTTGTAAGAAAGGGGCGGAGTTAAAGCAGACTAAATGATAGTAGACTGCCATACATCACCAAGAAGATGGTGTTTTCATTGGAAGATTGAGTTATGACATTTTATAAAAAAAAAAAATAATTAAGCCTATACATGGATGATGTTACCAATAAGATCTGTAATAGGCATTTACAAAAATATGTAGTGCATTTTCATTTCATGTTGACTTTAAAACTAACCAGTGTCCCTCAGCACTATTGCTGGCACAAGTCCCACAGAATTATGGCATATTGAAATCTTGCATGTTCATCATGCAGCTTTTTCCTTTGTGTACTACAAGCAAGGTACTCAAATTTTAAGGACGTCCCATTGCTATAAGCAACTGCTGAGATAATTTTACATGAGTTTCTATGGTATTTCTTTCAACAGTGCTGAGATTTAAAACCAAACAGGGCTTTCAGTACCCCTCGTGATTGGCTGTCTTGTTCCTGCTATGTCCGAGTGGTCAGCTGTACTGTCATGCAAGGGCCGCTCCGTCCTGCTCCACTCTGCTGCCTCCTCTGTGCTGTGTCCAAGCTGCTAATCAGTCGGCTGTCTGGCTGTGCCTACAAAGGATGTTTTTGGGTGTCCGGGTGGTGCAGGAGAGCATCATAAACAGAAGCCGCCGGCCTCAGGGAACCCGGTGTGCAGGTTTGTTGGAAAGCAGCTGCTGTCAGACAGCTCACCCAACACTCATGCGTGTGTGTGCACGCGCTCTGTGAGGAGTGCTCACTCCCCAGGCACTGTGGCTGTGTGCATGTGATCTGTCAAATGCCCATCTTTACGAGGTGTAAAGTAAACCCAGTAGGTTGCGAATGTACACAGGGGGACATCAGATAATAAGTGCTGCCTTTGAATCGGTGCATAAGGTATTGCATTTTGAAATAAAGCTTAAGAACCTATTTGAAAATGAACTACCATGTTAGCTAAGAAGTGGGGTCATTACAGCTCTTCAAGATAAATTTAATAAGCTCTTTAGATTCTGTTTCACACGTCTTCATCTAGAGTGTGTAAGTGTTAACGCTGAGTCACATTTTCCTGCAGTCTGAACATAGCCTAAGTGACTTCTTGAAAAAAGCATAGCATCTTACATACATAAAACTACTGAATAGTAGCGTAAACTCCTTTTTCACATTTTACTTCATAGAAGCATATTGATAATATTACATGCTGCAGTGCAGAATTACGCTCTGTTCTGAAACTATTTCTGCTGTGAAGCTCAGTGTGAATTGTGTGAACGATCAATATGTGCACTTAAAAGAATATATGCAGGTTTCTTACCACAAATAAAAAAAGATTGTGAAACATGCCTAGGCCTAAAAAAAGAGAAATGGCTAATTTATTGTAACAAGTCTGCTTTTCCGTCTAACCGCAGACAGCACTAAGTCAGTATAGATGGAGTTGATTATATTTAGTAATCATGCAGTAAATGCAAATTATTTAACCATTTATTTTTTCACCCTAAATTCTGAATGTTAAATGTAATACTTTATACTCCAGTAATACTCATGCCTTTATTTTAAATTTGATAATATTTTTTTATTAAAATATTTTTTTTTTAAATAGTAATTTTTCAATAGCATATTGGTTTTGAGAGCTTTTTTTCCCCTGGAAGTAGCACTAACTACTAAAATTTTAGAGACAACTGTTAACCAGTTTCTGTTAAGTCCAGCCTTACTGTACATTATATTAGAATTGGACGTGCTTAACAATTATGAACAATTATTTGGGTTTTTATATTTTTACAGCACAGCTCATGCTTTGAAAATGCAGTTCACCATATATTTAAAACAGATAAGCTATAGCCTTGTCCCTGGTATTTTGTGTAAGCTGCTCTTTGTGTTAGATCAGTGACCTTGTACTCTCACCATCTTATAGTATTACTGGAAGAATATCTGACTTAATTTGTTTTGACCGCCTAGAAATGCTCCTCAGCTGGAATTTTAAGCTCCATCGCAGATCAACCACCTGACATCACAAACAGCCCCTAATCGTCACTGACCACCTGTTGCAGAGTAGTTATACCAATGATAACCATGTAGATGGTGTGATGGGCTTTTCGGGGTAAGTGTGAAGTGGGTGAGGGGACCACATTGGCCTGCCTGGGCCAGTGATTTATTGGCCTTGTTTCATCAGGAGAGCCACATATTGATTAGAGTCCTGCTCCGTTTTGCTGCCATTTGTCTTGTCCCTCCCGAACTGGCTGGCAGACAGAAATGCTTATGCTGACTACCACTTCTTTCCCTCTCGCTCTTTCTCTTGATCTCTCTCTCTCATTGCACTTCAACTACCCATAATGAAAACGCAGCCAGCCGCACAAGGCTGAACCCTACATCCCATCAGAGTCAGGATAGGTGAGAGAAGACTGTGCAGAAAGCAGACCAGGCAATGGAAGTGCATGTGCAGATCTACCTGTAGTATCCCTCTGTTACCTTCCATGTATAATAGACAGGCTTTCAGAGGCTGATTGCCAAAGCGAGGGCGTTGGAGATGGAGCATCCGGGACTATCTCTAAAAGCAAGGCTGAATTCTCAGTTTGTCATTTTAAATAATTTACGTGGCTCGTTTTTAAAGTTCTCACAGCGTTTCTCCATTCCCAGCTGTATTTCGTCACCAAGGCTTGTGGACTTGAAATGCATTCCTGTCATCCATATATTTATAAAGCATCATCCTGAGATTCTCTGTGTTGTGCCCTAGCTACCAGCAATACCCCAAGAGCACTTGTGCAGCAATGTGAAGAGAATAATGAAAAGTTTAAGTCTGTGATAGGGAAACAGAAAGTGTGACTTAGTGTTTTTTGGTGCTTTTGATTCTGTAGGCAAAAAAGAGAGACTTTCCACTTATACCAGCGAAAGCAAAAGGATCTATTACACAGCCTTGATGCACACCCACACACACACACTTGGAGTTCCCGGTTAAATAACGGGCTCTGATGAGAACTGGATGAGCCCACGCTGGAGCTTTCCCATCAGTCCACTGCAAGGAGAGAAATGAATCTTTACTCAGCTCACCGGTGCCTGTGAGTGGAGCCGTGGCCCTGGAGCTCAAACAGCTTGCCACCTCAGCAACCTGAGTGCTTCGTAACGTATATTAGTTTGCTTTTGCTGTTACGCTCTTCGACAGAGCTAGCTTTTCTCTGTCCCTTCAAACACAATTTGCTGTAATTAATTGAACTGTAATTACAGTCAGTGATGCTAAATGTATAGTAAAAGATAATTGCATCAGAGCCACAAGAGCTGAGATGCAGATTTCTTTCGATATGTCCGCATTTAGATGCAAATATCCAATGTTAAACAGTAGCTAGAACGACTCCCTCTTTCCCGTCACTCCTTTCTCTGCCCCTCCCCCCTTTCTCTCTCACTGGGATTAAAGCCACAGTGCAGTCAAACTGATTGGTTTATCCAAAGACGCAACGTGCAAAGGAGACATGATAGTACCTAAATTAAAGCCATGGTGCTATTGTCCTTCTGACATGTTAGTTAGAGAGAGTTCTCTATTGCATACATGCAATCTTTTGCACTATAGATTTAAAAGTAGTCATTTTGTAATGTTCTCATATATTTTCTTTTAGATGTGAGGATTTGAGATGTTGTCCTTAAGAATTTTTTTTTGAAACCTTTTTCTGGCTATACAATAATTCTTACCCATTACAAAGTGAATATTTTATTTGGCACATTATTTTTTTCAAATTAACTTGTGCATTCATTTTATTGTCTGTTTAATCTTATATATGTTAAAATGGTTTTGAATGAGTTAACCAGCTGGCAGAGCAGTTTAGTTTACTAGTGTTCAACCATTTTAGCTCAAGTGGGTCAGTTCCCAGTTTACTGCAATTGGATTTTTAATTAAGTATGTGTAAATTTATGCCATTATAGTATAGCATACAGCATAAGTCGCGTCTTCACTGAAATTACCCAGAACTATTGTACCAGGAACTTTTTTCCCTCCAGAACTGTTGCTTTCTGTGTTTCCACCAGAGTCTAAAGTACCCTGAAGATTAGGCAAACATAGTCTGGTGACTTAGGTCTGTGCCCGTTTCTCAATACAAAGTACGCAAATTTCTGACTGGGATCCTTGTTAGTTCGGACTTTGCGATATCAAACAGTATTGCCTCCTTTTTATTTCCATTTTAACATATTAATAGATTAATTAAAGACCAAAGATTACCTGTTAGATTTACCCAAAACTAATTATATTTGACGTTGAACCACTAAAGAGACATCAGAGCACATATGAGAAGGTCTAGCCAAGGTGAGACTGCTCTAGAAGTATACATGAGCACTGAGCTCCCACTGATCGCGTGGAGCTGATAGTCTCCGAAATCGGTGAAACACATTTTTAAATAGGCGCTGTCTTTATGAATAAACTGAATATTTGAGTTTTAGAAAACTGCATTCTCACCCGAAATACTTTTAAAACTACGTTTCATGACACAATGACAGTGATATTTTTAAAATTATATGAATAAATGGTTGTTAAAATCACAATGCTGCCTGAACTCAACCGAATCAGCATGCTCAGTACCCAAGTCCCGCCCCGAAAGTTTTGGGCCTTTGAAAAAGTACTACCTTGGGAGCAGGGACTTTCTGAGGGGCAATTTTTTACCCAGAAATTTATTTAGGTCCAGGTTCCTGCGGTGGAAACACACCGAGTACCAGCCCAAAGTGCCTAGTTCCTGGGTAAAGTTCCAGTGGTGGATCAACTTTATGATTTCAGTAGTTTAACTAATTTCATAATATCATTATCATTTTGTCTTGTCAATATTATTGTTTTCTGAAAATTCTGTCATTAATAGGGTATTTTGGGCAGATGAGCAGATTAAAATATTCACTCCACGAGTATCTACTGTAAGCTGCTTCAGAGTTCCTGTTGCCAGTACAAATGCAATCAGAAAACGGCCCAAGGGAGTAATTGGTTCTCTGGGAGCGACCCTGCTGGCTAGTTCCTAGGTGCAAAAGCCCCTAATTACTCACACCTGTAAGGTCTTTGTTCATCTTCGCAAAAAAAATGAAGATAATTATGATGAAATCCGAGAGCTTTCTGACCCTGCATGGACAGCAATGCAACTTCAAGGCCCAGAAAGGTAATAAGAACATCGTTAAAATAGTCCACTTGCCATCAGTGGTTCAACCTTATTTTTACAAAGCTATGAGAAAACTTTTTCTGCCCGTAGCAAACAAAAATAATGACTTTATTTAACAACTGATGAAAAATTCATGAAAGCTCACATAGTAGAGCCGTGTAGATCAGTCTGCAATAACATGTTGTCTACTTTTTTTGGACATTCGGCTTGTTCTTTTAGTAAATCATGTTTGAATTTGAAATATTCAATATTTTCACATTTTACATTGTCATCAAAATTATTGTGATATTATCGCTAATATTCGATATATTGCCCAGCCCTATTGCAGACCAAGTTGAAAAGCGTGTTTCAAATCTCTTGTAAATTGTACTTAAATACAACATGAAACCGCATTCACAGCTCCTTTACCTTCGAGAATATTCAGAGGCAAATAGTGAGGAACAGGACTTTTGATTAGATCCATATCGATATGCTGATACATGTATGGGATAATTCACACTCTCAGAGTTTTTTCTTGTTAATGATTGGCTGACTGTACATTTTTACTGCTTATTACATGACTACAAAAAGAGATTAGTAAGTGAATAGGAAGGGATGTGTGTAGAGAACTAGCAGTACAAGAGAATGAAACTAACTTATAATAGAATCAGTCATTATACACAAATATTTAACTGCAAATCATCTCACAACTGACCAATCAGATTCAAATAGTTGAAGGAGAATAGTAATACAGTAATGTTTTTAGTACCTAATTTCCCCCACCTGTGGGACCTGATAAATCATTTACTACAAGGTACATTAAAAAAAGTAAATGGTCTTAAAGTTGGCTTTCATGTGGTCTTTGAAGTGTAATAATGTGTGTAATGATGATTAATGAATGTAATGATGACGGTTATCTCAGTTAAGTTAATAAACAAGTTTCCAGCCTCACTGACAGCAAGCTGTCATCACAAGTCACATTCTCTTTGTGCAGACAACAGCACAATGGCTTCCTGTTGTTTTCTCTCCCTCAGCTTTTCCTTAAACTTTCACCTTTCTCACATCCCTCCGTAATCTCACATGTCTCTGCAGATTCGGTCTGAGAACTGGGCTTGAGCCAAGCAACTTGCTTTTTCACTTGCAGTTCAGAGCAAGAACAGGCTTGTCTTCGGTGAGCGTTTGGGAACACTTCTTTATATAATTTACGTCAAAAAGTGAAACCAAAATAAAAAGCCATCAGCATTCTCATCACTTGCTGAAAGCCATCAGTGAAAACTCATCTCACACATCATTTGATCTTGCGACTTGCAGAATCCCCGGATGTAGTTTAGTTACTTTCTTTTTCTGCATCTGTCCTTTTCTCATCTCTCTCTGTTAGTGAGGCCATGTTAATATAGGCCAGGCCACAGTACAGAGTGTCTACTGCTGCACCGCTGCTCACACTTCTCTCACTACCAGTCTTCACTTCAGCGTGTCGTGATGCTATTAATATCCTCCTGGTGCCACCTTGTATTCTGCACATGATGGAGAATAAAAGACTTGGGAGTCAAGGCATTGTGGGATCTGCTGTACTCCATGGCGACTACTACCAGTATAAAATGTGATGAATGAAGGATGGTGGTTAAGCCTTTTATTCAGGTTTATTATCTGGTAATGCGCAGAACGTGCAGAAGCAGCAGCTCAAGTCCTAATGTAAGGCTGAAGATGTTGATATTACTTGATGTATTTCATTTTTTGTCCATGAAAGCTCAATCTAAATCCGATCTAAATGATGTTCTGTAACAGACACATTTTTGTTTATTTAATTTAGCTATGCAAATGTAGGCTTGATGTCGAAATAATGTTGGCTATGTTTTGTGGGAACTCTGCTCTGCCTTGCGTAACTTCAGTGTAACTGTAGCCAGACAGCTTTTTTTATTTGGCTTTAAGCTTGAGCGTTTTACTTTTGTAAAGCGCAGAACCGGCACCGTGAGTGCTGCCCACATCATTTATTACAGTTCAGAGATGCAGGAACCTACACATGTCCAATGATCTTTTGATACAGTTGTCCTATGTGAAAGAAGTGTGTGACTTTCTTCTAGGGCACTGGTAAATTTTGTTCCGAATTCTGCCCCTGGCATTTTAAACATGTCAGCTTTATTGAAATTTTATGAATGACTCATGAGAGTTTTGATAGTATCAGTGAGAGTGAAAGAAAAAAAAAACTATCATGTGTACCATCATTTTACACCATTAGTTTAATATATTATATAATATTATGTTGTTATATTATGTTATATTATATTACATTATACTATTTGTTGTGATATTTAAATTATTATTTTATATTATTAAATGCCAGTGCAACTCAGAAAACAGATAATTTCTGTTTTATTATGTTATGTTGTGTTATGTCAATTTGTATATATTCCAGCTATTGTCCTAACATTTGATTATTATTATTTTTTAAATAATGAAGTGGAATTAAATAGTTTTAAAATACATGTTAAATGATAAATGTAATATAGATTTAAAATAAAAACAATATACTGTAAATGTAAGATGTTTTTCTGTAAAGCAGTTTTGAAACCATGTATTTTAAAGAGCATTTGAAATTGGAATTGTGAAGCCATTATTGATCTTTACGACTAATTTCTGTTGGTTTTAGGAGTTAACTAACTCCGTTCTGCCCAATGAGAGTGGTTTGGATTTCTAAAAACATGCCCTTTTGGACTCGCTCAACTTCGCCCTGCTGTTAGCATCAGGTTATGAGCTGAGAGCAGTGAGTGGGTGTAGTATGGTTTAATACAGCCTTCACAAAGCCCCTTACACTTTACTCCAAGTCTCTAAATCCGAGCAGTTATTTTAAGCGTTCAGTTCACTTTTTCTTCCCCCCCCATGTGAGTGCTCTTAATTACTAGGTCCTTTTTCAGTGTAGCAACAGTCTTGTTCCTTTGGCAACCAGTGTCTCCCTCTGTCAGCGTTTGGCCGCTCAGAAATAGCATCCTTGCAATTTTGAATATTCAAATTAGTATGCAAAGTCAGTAGTAGACCATTTGTTTTACCATTTGTTTGCGGCTGCTACTACAGGAGTGGGCTGGTCACGTGTAGCATCTGCCCAGATCAGCCCTGGGCCACGAGATCTCTGCTGACATCTTCTTTCAGGAGTATTTAGAAGCTCATTGTTCACACAGTCATTCACACTCGACTTGAGCCTGTTCTTCTGCTTTTAAGCTGTCACTGTCACTATGATGTCTTGCCTTCTTGCCCTATTTTCTAGTATAGATTGCCTGCTTTTCTGAATGTCAGTGGTGGGATAGCACTGTAAATAAGCCACTTTGTTTGTCATGTTGCTTGTCTTGTGTTTTTATGTAATTCAGGGAATCTGGTTCGTATTGGTTTTCAGAAAAGGTGAAGAACCTGGGCGTTTATAAGATGACCCAATTGAAATGCAAAAAGTACATCCACTCAGGCAAGTGAATGAGGAAGTGCACTGTATGGAAATCGTCTTTTCAGTGAAAAAATTCTTGCCTTGTCACGTAAAACCCAAAATTAAAACTCAAAATGAAATGTCCTTTTTATAATTTACCTTGCTTACACTAAGAGGCTTCTGATGAGAAGCCTCCCTGTAATATGCTTCATGAAGGTGTGTTACAATAATGCGTATTACTTTGTACCAAAAAGTAAAATTTTTTTAGTCTGATAGCCAAAAAGTTCAGTTGTGGTTATAAGACCGTAGAAACCTCTTTCAACAAGTTTCAGATCTCCCATGTGTAGGGTTGGTAATCATTAGAAAATTTCCGGTTCCGGTTCCACCTAACGGTTTCAATTCGGGTTCCATTAAAATCATTAAACATCTATAAAAAAAAAAATAGTGATAAGGAAAAATGCATAATAAATACTTAACTAACCAAATGCTCAATACTGTTTATTTACTGTAAAGTTAAAGTTTGGCAATTACAAAATGCAGCATGTATACAAATGTATACAAATGTTCAGGTTCCGATTCCGGTTCCATTTAAATGATTGTTTTTTACTATTTTACCTTCACTGAATGTAGTGTTGCTGGGAGCTAGTAAGTAATGTTGAGTAATGCTAGTCCATCAAACAGCATGTGCTTCAAAGTTGATGTTTTTTACAGTATCAATAACATTTAGCTTTTCAAGCATGAATAAGCTGGTTGGCCAAATAGTCCCTTGAGGGCTGAGACACTTGTTCAATTCCCTAAATTAATGAAATATAAACTGTTATACTTCTTACCATGTATGCACACTCCGTAAAGCCACGCATGTACAGTCGTGGGAAACGTGTCAAAGACACAATGCAGCGTGGAGAGTCTGTGGAGTGTGCGTCATTGGAAACAATGTTCTCAGTTATTAAAGAGGCAGGCTGGCGTTTCTGTTATTTGGTTTGTGACCTGCTTTACAGGAAACGCCGAATTATCAGAACACACACTTGGTCACGTGTCGCACCAGAACTGTTTTCGGAACCGAAACTTAGAAATTGCTCACGGATCCGGTTCTTTAAAAAAAAAAAAAAACAGAACCGGTTCTGGGTTCCCAGCCCTACCCATGTGCCTTCATGCGGACTGTAAGTGTGATGTCAGCGCAGCAGTTATCTCTTCAGTCTGAAGCTTTTAACTGGTTTCTTGCACTATCCCTTCTCAAGGGCAGTCGACTCGTGGTAGATTTACAGCTGGGGCTGTACTCTTTCCATTTACTTAATTATTAATTAAACTCAGAGGGTGTCCAAACTGCGGCTCGCTGCCTGTTCCGATGCGGCCTGGAGGATGTTTTAAAAATAGAACAGATTTTGGCTCACTGTTGTGAAATTATATGCATTTCTGAACACTGTATCTGTCACATACAGCCAAATCGAAGCGCTTCACCTCTGCAAGTACGTTCTTCACAGTTGCCATCACACATTCTCGGTCCGACGTGATTCTGTTCTGTAGTACAAACACTTGAGAATGTGTATTATGCAAAGTGCTATATGTGTTGCTTGTCTGTGTAGAAGTCTTTGCCATAATGCTGTGGTCTTGTGGGTGTTTGCTAAGGTCTTCATAGTGGTTTTTAGCAGGTTGCTATGCAGTTAAGACTGTGGCTGGTTGCTAGGTAGTTGCTTGCTGGTCCAAGTCAAGCAGAGCCTACCTCCAAATTCTCATGTTTTCCTTATTTTGGTGAATATATATGACACATACATCGTTTTGATATCTGCCAGGCAAAAATCATGGATCAAGTTGCTTAGATAAGTAATACAACAGTCGTACGATTTGAGGTATTATTAATGTCTGTAATATTTACCAGACTTAAATATTTAGGCCTTTAAATCCCTAAGTATTAGCAGTCGTAATAGTGATGCTTGCCTTTCTGCCGAACACAGAGTGAAATGATATGATTTACAGCAATCAATTGTTAATTCAGCTGTTATTGCATGCACAGCAGTGTGGTGGATAGAGGTCACGCTATCACTCTTTCATCTTTCGATCCACTCTTTATTTACTGCTGAGAAACACTGAACGTGAGGTGCAACAGCTTAGGGTTCAGGAAGTGTATTTATTAGTGATATATCACAGACCATTTCTCCTCCCATTGCTCAACAGCAATGCAATCAATCATTTGCTGAGAGAGTTACTCCATCAGAAGCTGACTCTGTGTTTTTGTGCAACTTTAAAACGTTTCATCAGAATATTCATTACAGTTCCAGGTGCCTGGGCGGCAGGAGCAGCTCAGCTTGGCAATTTTGTCAGGAAGCCTCATTTGTTTTACCTGGAAATAAAATATAAAGCCTTAAAAGCAAAAATAGGCGTGGAAATCATGAGCAATGACTGTGCAATCTTTGCATTGTCCATTTATCAAAGGTAGCTTTGTGTGAAAATGCAGACTATTAAACACACACACATTTACTTAATAATAAATAAAATAATTAAAATAAATTTGAATGTGACTTAATGGTTAAATGTGGTCTAAGCAAATGCCTTTTGTCGGTCTTTTTACACATGCCCTTATGTCAAACTTTCCTTAAGTTAATTGCTGAATGTTAATAATTGTTTAAAATAATTTTTGTTTCATCAACTGAATGATCTTGACTTGTTTGATTTGAAAGCATATTTCATTGAAAGTCCAGGTAACTGAACCTTAAAAGATCCAAAAAGCATTGTAAAACGAATCCGTATGAATTGAGCCGTTTAGTTCAAGTCTTGTAAAAAGATATGATCGCTTGATATGATAAAATTTTATTTTTTAGTAATTTAAATATATACACTAATCAGCACATAAACACATTATATTCAGAAAACATGGACGCTTGTGTGTGTTTCGGGTGTGGAACATCATGAAGGTCAATAATTGAGAGAATGTTCATTTTTGGATGAGCTATCTGCTTAATTTCCTCTTTTTGCAGCTATGTAAAGATTTTTTAAAAGATAATTTTTTTTTATGATCAAACAAAAAATAGCAATAAATTAGTTTGAAGTGACATGAACAAGTGTAAACATTGAACCAGTTTTCATTTATTGAGGAACGGCTCCTCTTATAAGGTGAACTAGGCAGTTGTCTGCAGTCATAGCACGCTCCTGCTTTCTTCTGATGTGAGTGTTGGGCTCAAACACATGGTGAGCCGTCTGCATCTGAGCAAGTGGTCAGCAGCTGTAATGTTGGCACAGTCTGAATGCTGCTTTATGTTTCCATTGAAATCACAGCATGCTGAGACCACTGCTGTGCTTTACTTGAATCCATGTAAACATGATGTCTTTAAAGTCTAATTTGATATAGTAATGATATGCTTTACTCAATCCCCTAACGTCATGTTTATTCTGTGGCAGCTGCGTCGGGTCTTGAACGAGCAAACAGTGTTTGCGTTATTGATCCTTCACTGCTTTAGACAGTAGCAGAGAGTGGGGTAAGCTGTGCCACGTTTTATTGATTTGACCTCTAGTCAAGGAGAACTGAGAAAGAATCCCTCAGATACTTTAATGAAAATTGTTGTTGACAAGACTAATATAATGATATTTCCTGCATTTGGATGCAAAGCTCACTTTTGGTTGAGCCACTGGCATGTTCTAACGCACCGCTACCATTTTGGGAAAATAAATGAACAAACAAGATTGTAGAAGTACTTCTTAGCTTACTTTTAGATCTGAATACATTTGTTTTAACAACTCATTTTGTCTACTTCATAGGAAAATTTATCCAACAATTTATTTAAACCATTTCTAGCATAAAATGTTTTCAGTTTCCATATCCTATATTACATCTTTCCCTATAGACCCCTTTTGCGCGGACATCACAGGTACGTCACGGCGCTAGCTGGAGGCAAAACAAACGGAAAACTGGAGGCGGCTAATACAAACCAACACCGGGTCGGCTACACAAGGAGCTTAAAATATCGTCTTGTTGTGTTGTTGGTTGCCAGAATCGACGGAGAACAGGCAATTTGAAATTAAAAAATGAAACTAATTGATATCTTGTTGCTCATCTCATATCATAGCTAACACAACAACATCACTAACACAACATCATGTTAACATCATGATAGCATAACTGTTAACAACAAAAGTGCTTTTTCCATTTTAATTCAATATGAAATGTGATCTTTCTAATCTGATATTAGCTACTCAACCAGCCATGCAAGTGCAGTTCGTTGTCAAGATGTAGTTGTTTCCTCTGTTTACAATGACTCAAGCCTGATACATGGTCGTCTTCTGTCCTTGGCGCTGGCTAGGCAAAACTTCGGATCGTACAACACAAAACTCGTCTGTTATATCTTTGTATTTTAAGTCTTGTACGTGACCATTCAGTACGTAGTTATACGCGTCTAAGGATTTGTACGCTCGGTTTCTCTATCAGGTAAGTGTAAATGTCAAGCCACTCAATCAGAGGTAACGTTAATCCTGTCAGATCGTCCATCCAATGAGTGATTGTGTACTGACCAATCTGGTTCCGTCCGTTAAAGTTAACTTTTTCAAATAACTATCGCGGTCCCGGACAGTGAATTACCTTAAATATTCAGATAAAGCAGATATATTCAGATTTTATCCAGCCATTGTTAAAAAAACAAGCTAAGAAAACTCGCTAACTACCGTTTGTTCAAGTGTTGAGGGGAATCTTTCTGCCTCCAGCTAAGCCCCGCCCACACAAATACGTCACCTTGTTTACCAACAGTAAAAGGGTCTATTATATAAAAGGTGAAAAACTGTATGTGAGAAGTAGAATATACGAATTCATAGTATTTAGAAAAATTTTAATAAAAAACAGCAGGCGAAAAGTACCTAGGTCTACTTCTGCTAAGATTTTGGCTCATTCTAATCATGATGCCAAAATTTTGACTTTGATATGATCCGTGACTGAAATATTTAAATACTTCTACTGGACTGATACCAAGACAAAAACATTAAAACCACAGGAAGAGTATTTGAATAAGCTAAAAGGATAAGAGGGCATGAGCTAGGGAAATATGACTAAAATCACATAGATTCATTTGTCAAACAGAAGGACGACTACAGTAAAACTAAGACACAAATGAAAAACAGTGTTTTTAGGTACAATAGGTCCATTTAACAGTAGCATTCAAGTAAAAGATAATACAGAAACTGATTAAAGTAATCAAAATGTAAAAGTAAAGCACTGCATGGTCTCCATTGTTTGGCCTTGAATAAGCAGTTTTGAAAGAGTGTCACCAGAATCTAGCATTTTGAAAATGCAACGGGGCCCTATATTCTGACCCTCATTATGCTTAACACTGAACTCTGTTGCCAGTTCAATGGTGTTTTTCTTATCTATCCTGTCCCCTGGCTTTTTTTCTTCTTGTGCTGTCTTTGTGTAAACCGTTATGTTTTTAGTTTTTTTGTATTCTCTTTACTCTCTGTGTCTGTTCTGACAATTTTCCAGAATGATGCTGCTCTTGTGTTCTGTCTGTAGTTGTGTAACTAAGATTTATTCTGCGACCTGTCAGTGTTTGCTTAGCAGGTAACCTTGAGACTGCGCTGTAACGTTGATCCTGTGGTTAATGACTCCCAATGAGAAAAACACACGAGAAGATGAGCAATGCTCACGGACCTGCACTTTTAACCCAGCAGAGTAATCAATAACCATCAGAACTGAACTTTTACACAGATTCAGTGCATTTTCCACCATAATCAGTCAACGGATCAGCTTCCTGAAAACAGTTTCATTTTTCAGAACAACTAGGTATTCCTTTAGTGGTGTGAAAATAATTAACTAAGAGGCCTCGTTGATTGATTTGTCCGAGTCCGAGACACTGTGGAGCCAGTTCACTCAACATTTGCCTGTGTCAGAGCTGTGAGTCTCTTCTTCATGTACCATATGTGATGTAGTGCTCCTCCATGAATATTTAAAACGTTATTGTTGTTCTTTCCTGGGAAACACACCTCTGTTGTGTGCAAATGAGGCTCATTATAGAATTGTATAGAATATAGTATTGCAGATTCATAATTTCAGCATTTGTAATTCTATCATTCAGAATGATTCATGAATCCGTCTCAAACTCACGAGTTATCAGTTATATAAATTAATGCTCATAATAGTCATAAAAGTGAATATAGGAGTTTTTCTTAAATACATTTTTATAAACAAAAAATGTTAATCAAAACATTATTCGTATCTAAACCAGAATGGTTCATTTCTAGTAAATGAGTGCTTATTTAAAAAGGGATGTTTGTGTACATTTTCCTGTGATCATGACACTGGCTTATTCTAGCTTGGAATTTTTTTTTTTTTTTTTTTGACACTTTTTTTTTTACCCCATTTAATTTTAAGATCCTGTCTAGAAATCTTTTCGTGCACTGTCTTTCAGCCATTGTCTGGGCACATTTTTATGACACTGCTTCCCTGAAATAGCCTCTTTTTTGTGCCATTACCATTTGCAAAATTCCTGCAGGTGTTAAACATCACAGACAGCGTGAAAATAATCATCATCAGTGGAGTCATTCAGTGGATTCCCTCCCAAAGGCCTCTTTTCCTTCTTCCTAACTCTTCGCCAGACTGTAGTTGATGTATAACTAATGAAACGAAGAGACCGTATCTGAGCAAGCATCTAACCTGAGGACCTCACTAAATCATTCACTTTTTACAGCGCATTTTGACCTTTCTGTGAAACGCTGAAACTGCAGCCCTCACACAAGCATCGTCCCGGCCTTGATACCCTTATAATTCGGTTTAGATTTAACACAGCTCCACGTCTGTTTGTTTTGTTTTTCCCGAAGCTCTGCACTGTGTTCCTTTTACACCGGGTGGCATTTGGAGGTGGATTCAATCCCCTGAGCTCTGGAACCTGTGCCATTTCCTCTCCCCTCACACCTGCCCCTCCCCTCTCCATTTGGTCCAGCCTGTTTCATCCGGGACCAGGGAACGCACCGCATGCTACACTGATGTGTGAACAGCCGTCACGCTTCACAAAAATTTACGTAATCCCAGTCTCTTCCCAACCATCGAGCCAGAATATACAGATTGCGCTGCCATGTACATTTTCAAAAAAAGCTGAATCGAGGGCATATCCAGTGGGAGACGAGAAGATGATGCAGATGAAACAGTCGTTGACTGTTTTAAATAGCTGTCTCCTCTGACTCCGAGTGCAGATGTGGATGAGAGTGACTTGTATGCTGAAGATTTGCATCTAGTTTGCAGTAGATACACATAAGCCTCTTGTTCCTCGATGCCCCGAGTGAGGGACGTGAGTTATCGCGCACCACTGATGCATACTGATACGCTGTGATTGAGTTTTCAGGTGATGAATACACTGATGCGAGCGATTAGGGCAGATATGCGACACACAGGATCAGCGTGTTATCTGATACACACCGTACACAAGTCCTGTCAGCGAGGAGCTGAACATTACCGGACAGGTTGTGACAGCACTACTATGCCTACCATCCCTCTACCTGATGGGGCGGAGGTGTGGAACAGATGAACCGAGGCCCCCGATGGAGGGGGGCTCAGCACACACTCACACACTGCATTAAACCCTCAGATTCGGTCTCTCAATGCATTCTGAATCATTCACACCAGCAGTTGTGGTACTGCCGCTCACACTGTCCTGGGAAACACTGAGGGGGAGGGGGGCGAGAAAGAGAGTGGGCGGCGGGTGGGGTTGAAGTGTGATGCTGAAAGCCTGCTGAGACGTGGTGACAGCATATGTTGTCTTCATAGAGACCCTCAGTGACAGAGAAATGGTGGTGTGTGTGTGAGAGTGACTAGCTAAAAGTAGCATTTTTAAGATGCCTCTGAACTCTGCATTATCGACTATGCTCGGTTTAAAAAAAAAAAGCTGTATTGTCCATTGTTTTTTGAGTTCCCCTGCTTGCTGTTATGTCATTATTGTTAATTATTTCTTGTGTTGTGATGTTTTTTTTCAAATTTACATTACAGTCCTGACTTACATGTATGCCATCCAAAACGTCTTGATTCATTCCACTGATTCATTTGGTCCAAAATGACCCTCTCTCATTTGTAGCAAGGGAAAGTCTTGATTCATTGTAGTGAATGGGGTTGTTTTAAATGGTTCTATCTCCCTCTCTCTCTCTGTCTCATATGTATCATTCTAAAGTCCAGCTGCAGAGATCTGGCTTCCTGGCTGTCCATCAGCGTGTATGTTTTATGTCAACATTTCCTCTGGTAATCCCATGCTTACACTGCTTCGAGTCAAGTTGTTTCCCCTTTTCACTCTACAGAAATGTCCCGAGTCACTAACTTGACCACAGGGGAAACTCACAGACCTGTTACAGTGTTTCTTAGGGATTTTTTTTACAGTGGGCGAGCAACTGCAATCCCTCTGCCAAACACTACATACAAAACAAAAATCTGTATCTTTAACTACATTCTCTCACAAATTTGCAGTCAGGGAGTCATTTAACTTAAATTCAGTAACTTTAATTTGTTATAAGCAGTCTTTTTGACTGATTTATTAATCTGAATTTTTTTGTGTGTGTTGCTGCATTAAGAAAGGCATGTTTTCTGTCAATTATCTTTTTATTATTTTGTGGTACGCACTGTTTTATCTCATTACATTCAGTTCTGATAATCTCCCAACCCAGGTTTTCTTTTGCAGTGGAGCTTTAGATTCAGCATCTTCACTGTGTCTCTGCTGAATAGCAGTGCAGGAAACACTAAATTCTGTTCAGTGACTACATTTCCGAGTAACTGCCCCAGCTACACCCTGACTGTTTTTTTACACAACAATACCTAAATACTTCCAGTGCTGTGTGAAAATGACCACACATCCTCTGATCCCACATGTTATCTAGTAAAAAAAAAAAAAAGAATAAATCATGTGATTGCATTCAGCCTTAAGAGTGAGATCTTAAAACTGTCAAAAAATAAGTCTCAGGAGCTTGAACACACTTGGACCCACCGAACCTTTGTTATACTTGGCTGTGTCTCAGTAAATTTGGAGCTGTGCTAAAGCATGTGCTGTAAAGCTGAAAGTACACATCTCAGACCTTTAGTTATTATACTTTAGGGGTTGTTTATTTTTTCCTTTTTTTATATATATATATATAGCAAATATTTTAATTGACCCTTACAAAAAAAAAAAAAACGTGTGTGTGTGTGTATAAATAAATACATTAATAAATAAAACGGTAAAAGGTAATCAAAATAGTAATTCAAATATAAAAAAGGTGCAAAAGCATTAACTATTCCAAAGGTACAAGTATTTAGGACAATGGTCCAACATATAGTGCCATTGCGCAATTGGTGTCCCGAGTTTGAATCCTGGCTCAGGGACATCTCCCCCGATCCTGCCCCCCACCTTCTCCCTCTTCACTTCCTGTCATCTCTATGCTGTCCTATAACAACAAAAAGTGTACCTTTTTTTTTCTTTTCTCCTGAGAGTGCAGTATAAACCGCTATATAATGTTACCATGCTGACATTTAAGCCAAAAGATGTCACAACAATTCTATGACCTAGTGTAAAGGCTGTGTTGTTTTAACTGTTCATGAGAATGATCTCTTTCTCTCTCTCTCTCTCTCACACTCTCTTTTACTGTTTCTCCTTGTGTCCATGTAGTGTGGAGGAGATGAGAATCGAGTGGACAGCAGGACAATCTATGTAGGACATCGGCCATGTCCAGACACAGAGGCCTTCATCCCCTCTAAATTCTGTGACAACAGGATTGTGTCCTCCAAGGTAACTTCTGGTTTTTGTTATACTTCACCTCATCACGAATCTGAAAGCACGAACTGGGCCATTGCTTAACCTCCCTGTTGTGTAATCAGATCACACAGAGCCTGTTTGTAATTTTCTTTAGCTCGTAATTAGCAAGTGTTGTTTTATGCCATGGCAACTGCACTGCAGCATTAACACGTAAGAGATGTGTGTTAGCAGCAGCATGTGGAGAGTATGGCATCTCTCGAGTCCTGGTGTTCAGCCACCTGTTCCTCCAGGTGTGAAGAGACTGTTGGGACCCTTCTACTTAGAAATTCCTTCCCATTTTCTCTTTTTTCCTGTGCTCTTTCATAATTAGTTCTTCACAAACTGATCTTAGCACCCCCCTTCCACCCCACGAAACTCCCTAATTTGCCTGTCAGAGCAGTGCTTAAGATCCGGCTGATAAATACATAGTTGCAATTAATGCTCAAGTGTTCGGGGTGGTTGACTCTGCCCCCCCTTACTCTTGTGGGACTTCCTGAATCTCATCATTCAGTCGATAGATGAGGAGTATTTTAAGATACAAAAGGAAGAAACAAGGGAGTAAGATGTAATAGATTTATCAGACCTGTGGTTGTGCTGTGGTATCCGGTGATCAGTTCCTCTCTTGCATGAGGATCGAAACACTCTTTAATTACCTGCACTAAGATGTTTACACTTCTCTATGCAACCACTTTGCATCTTCCCCCTTCAAACTTAGCATAACCTTTTCTCCATGGTATCCATGGGATCCCATTTTTTCCTCTAAAATTGGTCCAGACCTGCCACAAATTCTCGAGTTCACCCCGGTATAACATCTGCTGTTAGAAATGACAATGTATTCCCTTTTATCTTATTGCAGGTGCCACAAACTGCACTCTTTCACTTTCTTCACCCATGGTGATCCATTATTTAGCAGTGATGGTTATATTAGGTGGCAATAGCGGTCCACATTCCAGTTATTTTTCTGTCTCTTTTTCTTTTTTTTATCTCCTCTCCAACATTATTCAGTCAGTATTTGCATTTATTTTCAGTTGTATAGCTGAGTTTTTGGCATATTGGACATTTGAAATTCAACACAAAAGAGTGAATTTTTAGTGTATTATATTTTATGGAATAATACAGCTTTATATATATATATATATATATATATATATATATATATATATATATATATATATATATAGTGCCTTGAAAAGGTTTTTGCCCCCTTATTTATCCTTACAACTTGGATAGGTGACAAATTATTTGTCAGGGAGTGTAGGAACAACAAATAATAACTTGACTTCATTTGGAATCAAAAGTGGCTTATATGAAAGGCAAAGGCCTCTAGATTACGCTTATTTTACAGAAATAAAATCTTATTATGCCTTGATTTTTAATTGGGACAGAAAGGAAAGACTTTGCTCAGACAAATGTCTTGTCACATCTTTAGAGGATTCAACCAATCACATATTAGACCATCACCTGTGACAAATACTGTAACACATTCTCAGGTGTGTAGAAGAAGAACCCCAGCACATCCAACCTTCATTTGAAATGCATCCTGACCTCTGACAGCGTGCCAAAGATTCAACCACAGACCAAAGTGCTGATCATCCAGAGCCTGAAGACCAAGTCTACTGCTGAGGTAGCAGACATATTTAATGTTTCTAAACATCAAGTGGAGAGGATAAGAAAAAGATTTGAAGAAACTGGTGAAGTTCATGACAGGCCCAGGTCAGGCAGACCCCGTAAGACAACTGTTCGAGAGGACCATTTGTTGGTTAGACACTCCTGGGCCTGCCCTTTTTCAACTGCGGCAGAGCTACGTAAGAGCTGGTCACCAGAAACCCCTGCATCTACAAGAACATTTTGTCGATTCTCTCACCCAGTGGTCTCAATGGGTGAATTAGTGCTCAGAAACCAGCATTAAACAGAAGACAACTAAAAAATTGTGTTGCATTTGCCAAAGCCCACAGCTTGCAGGAAGGATGGACTGTGGAAAAGTGGCAGAAGGCTGATTTTTCTGATGAATCATCTATTGAACTTCATCCCAATCGTCGCAAATACTGCAGAAGACCTATTGGAACCCGCATGGACCCAAGATTCACACAGAAAACAGTCAAGTTTGGTGGAGGACAAATTATGGTTCATCATTCAGTCATTCAAAATCATTCAGTATTGGGGCGTGTGAGAGATCTGCAGAGTGGATGGCAACATCAACAGCCTGAGGCATCAAGATATTCTTGGTGCCCATTACATTCCAAAACACAAGAGAGGGCATATTCTTCAGCAGGATGACGCTCTTTCTCATACTTGAGTCTCCACATCAAAGTTCCTGAAAGCAAAGAAGGTCAAGTTGCTCCAGGATTGGCCAGCCCAGTCACCAGACATGAACATTATAGAGCATGTCTAGGGTAAGATGAAGGAGGAGGCATTGAAGATGAAACCAAAAAATTTTGATGAACTCTGGGAGTCCTGCAAGACTGCTTTCTTTGCTATTCCAGATTACTTAATTAAAAAGTTATTTGAGTCATTGCCGAGATGTAAGGATGCAATCCTCCAAGATCATGGGAGTCATACACAATATTAATTATTTTTCCACTTCACCATGATCAGTGTACTGTTTGAGTACACGAATTACTCTGGGATATTGGTTTATTTTAACTTGGATGGAGTGTCAGCCACGTTAAAAATGTTAACAGCTTAAGTAATTTGTGGATAAATGCTTATTGGAGATGCACACCGTTTCAAACTATTCAGTTCGATTTGGTGAGCTGGTTCAAGAAGAACCAGTTAAATCAAATTATTTGTTCGCGAACCGGATATCACTAAACTGCTTTTTTTTTTTTTTTTTTTTACTCTCTCTCACAACAGACATGGAAGAGAAGACAATGCTGAATAAAGTAGTAATTTTTGGACCAAAATGTATTTTCGATGCTTCAACAAAGTCTAACTGACCCTCTGATGTCACATGGACTACTTTGATGATGTTTTTATTAACTTTCTGGACATGGACAGTATACCATACACACAGTTTCAATGGAGGGACAGAAAGCTCTCGGATTAAATCTAAAATATCTTTAACTGTGTTCCGGAGATGAACGGAGGTCTTACAGGTTTGGAACGACATGAGTCATTAATAACATAATTTTAATTTTTGGGTGAGCTAACACTTTAAGGTTAGTGTTCATGATTCAACAATAAGAAAGAGACTGGGAAAAACTGCATCCGTTGGAGATTTCCAAGGCAAAAGCAATTTCTGACTAAAAAGAACACAAAGGCCCTTCTCACATTTGTCCAAAAATATCTTGATCACTGATCTGATGTCGTTGTACCTGTGATGATAATGGCAGAGAGGCAGTGAGACAAGGAAGCCTCTGCTCTTCTCCATAAAAGCACATGAAGGCAACCTTAGTTACATCTTGATTACTTTAGGGGAAACATTCAGTGGACTGATGTACCCTTATGAAAAATAAACATGGTTTTATTATAGTAAAATTGTAGTAACCCATGGTTTTTTGGCGTATTGACTGCCATTTGTAAAACCACAGATTTACTACAAATACCATGGTTAAACTATGGTTAATATAGCAAAACCATGGTTAATTTGTGGTTACCATGGTTTAACTACAGTAACCATGGTTTTTTGGTTTTATTTGTAGTAAAACCATGGTTCATTTTCGTAAGGGTAGGTGCTGGGTGGTATATCAAGTTTGTACAATATACCGATATTTTCTTTATAAGCGATTTGATATGAGGCAATACTATTTATATCGATATACAATAGTTTAATAAGAGCGCATCTGAAAATATAGGCAGGACACCGACTGAGTTGCTGTGGAGAAAGTGCTTTATCCAATTTCTTCTTAACATGTGACAAGCTTCATATTCAGGCCTGGTAAGACATAGTTTATAGTTTTGTTTTTCAGTAGTTTAAGTGGCTCGGCCCATCTCAGACAGTCTCGACATATTCTCAGACAGAAAGGCTGCATGTGCCTCTGACTGAGACACAGGCTATTCACTATGTTTAATATGTTTGAGATATGCTGTCTTCCTGCATAACTTACATATCACAGGTATATCCTCCATCTGTAAATGTTAGAAAGCCATGGAAATATTTAAAACATTTTGTCATAAGTGCATGAGCCTTCTGTTCTGGGATTCTCGGCTAAACTTCATTGAACGAGCACTGTTTTTCGCCTGCGTGCCAAACAGACAGAGCTCAATTACATAGGAGCGCTATAATTATAATCACAAGTAAGTCTATTTTTATTATAGCACTGACTGTAAAGAGACTGCAATGGAATAATCAAAATAGCCAAACAACTCGGTGCTTTTGTTCTCATTTTTAGTTTAGTGAATTTAACTTCTGCTTTATTTTTTATTATAAAAGCCTTATTTTTGTATTTAGATTGTAATATTACAATTTTAGATTGAAATGTGATTTTAACCATTTTTTTGCACATAATATAAAGGCTTACATGGTTGCATTAACTTTATTTGTTTTGATAGCTTTTAATATGTATCGTTTTGTTGGACAACATTGGGCGGTAAGAGAAATGAATAGATATTAAACGCAGATTTTGTTTTATACAAATACAAAAAACGAAAATACCTACATATATATTTGATATTGCAAATCGGCCCAAAATATAGAGATATGTTTTTTTGCCCATATCGCCCAGTCCTGGACTGATGCGACAAGTTAAACATTTAAGAAGGCTTGTGTCCCAAAACCAAAAATCAACGCAGCATTTCATAAATAGAACATCATACCAAAAAAAAACAGGAATGTGGCAAAAACTTTTTCACAGCACTGTATATACAGGTGCTGGTCATATAATTAGCATATCATCAAAAAGTTGATTTATTTCACTAATTCCATTCAAAAAGTGATATTTGTATATTATATTCATTCATTACAAACAAACTGATAAATTTCAAATGTTTATTTCTTTTAATTTAGATGATTATAGCTGACAACTAAGGAAAATTCCAAATTCAGTATCTCAGAAAATTTGAATATTACTTAAGACCATGCAAAGAAAGGATTTTTAGGAATGCGGCGTGGCATGGAGTCCAGTCTATGGCACTGCTCAGGTGTTATGAGAGCCCAGTTTGCTCTAATAGTCAAAATTAAAAGAAATAAACATTTGAAATATATCAGTCTGTGTGTAATGAATTAATATAATATACAAGTTTAACTTTTTGAATGGAATTGGTGAAATAATCAACTTTTTGATGATATTCGAATTATATGACCATCACCTTTATGTGTGTGTGTATATGTATGCATGCATGTATGTATGCATGTATGTATATATAATTTACTAACTTGCACTTATTCTCTTGCTAAAAAGTTGATTTAAAATGGTGAAGTCACAGCATCAAAATATAAAACACTTTCCTGTTTGTATTAGATTCAGCCTTATTTGATGTTAACTCTCATTCATGAGCTAGTATGCTTCTGCTGTTGTGTTCATTTCCTAAAAGAGAGCTGAATAAATAGTGAGCCAGTGCCAAACGGGTCATGTGGCAGGTTCCCCTTTCTGGGGTTCACCGAATGAAGCGATAAGTTGCTAATCCAAATCAATGTAATAGCTGCAAGCCCAGAGAGCTGCCGCTCGGTCACACACATCAGAGAGCTCCAGAGCTATTGAAGTCTCAGCTCCCTCTCCCAGAAAAGCACAAACACAGGAGCTGATGAATATTGGATGCATTTAATCCTTCCTCCTGCTTTTGATCAGGATGTGGGTTTAGACTCACATCGCTGTAAATGAATAGTTCAGTTAAAAATAAAAAAATTCTGTTTGATTTTGGAGAAAAGCCTTTTTTGTCCGAATAATGAAAATGAATTGGAACTGAGATGACAAAAAAGCACCTTAAAAGTAATTGACATGACTTGTGTGCTATATCACAAGTCTACTGAAGCCATTAATCGTTTTTTTGTGAAGTATAAACAATGACACAATTTCCATTTTTGGATGAACCATCCAAACCCTATTTAAAACCCTTTTTGCAACTTTAAATAAAGTAATTGACAGCTTGTTGGTTTTAAGCTTGTTACTGTTTGACACCATTTTTTTTTCTCATTTCCTCAGTACACAGTGTGGAACTTCCTGCCAAAGAATCTATTCGAGCAGTTTAGAAGAATTGCTAATTTTTACTTCCTCATCATATTCTTGGTTCAGGTAAGTGAGGTCATTTGATTAGTCATAAGCATTTGTCATCCCCAGAGAGACATACTTTGTGTCTCTGTGTGTATGTGTGTGAGAGCGAGAGAGAGAGAGAGAGGATACAAGTGTGTTTATGTGTGACTCATAGCCTGGCTGGTTCTTCCCCGTGCTGATCTGATGTCATTGGACCTGTGATGATAATGGCAGAGAGAGGCAGTGAGCAGGAAAGCCTCTGCTCTTTTCTTCATAAAAGCACATGAAGGCAACCTTAGTTAAACTAGTGAGTGGAACCATGTTAACAGCTGATGCCGTTTACGCAAATGTGTGTATTTAATAAAGGTTAATGGTGGATTGCTGAAGAGCTTCTAGTCTTGTCGGTGTCAGGTTCAAGAGGAGTGAGAATTGTAAGACACGATTTGACAACTGACTCGGCAACATTTTATTTCTATTTTGTATAAGTGTGAGATTGATGCTAATTATGATTGTGTCCAAACCTGCAAATGCTGCGATCTCAGGCAGTATGGGGTTAAGGCAGCATCAAGGCAATAGTGTTCAAAGGTTTGGGCTTAGTATCAATTTGAATGGTTTGAAAGAAGTATCTGATGCTCACCAAGGCTACATCCATTTAATTTAACAATACAGTAAAATAAAAGAAAATCCTGTGTTGAAAAATTAAATTGAAATTAAAACTGTTTTATATTTTAATATATTTCAAAATGTAATTCATTCCAGTGATGGCAAAGCTGAATTTTCAGCGTCATTACTTCAGCCTTCAGTTTCACATAATCCTTCAGATATCATTCTAATGTGCTGATTTGCTGTTTTAAAAAAATCTTATTATTATCAAAAAGATACCAAACAAAAATACTTTGAAACTCATGTTTGAAATATAATTGACTGTTTTCTGAAAATATAAAAAAAGCATCTGACAGATCTTTTGAAATCAGAAAATTCTTAGATAAATTTTTTAAAATTTAATTCATGATCCAGATTCTCAGTTAAATAAGCCTTGTAAATTATATGAATGAAATATAGATCATACAGACTTGACATTATATGCTTAAGATGACCTTAGTCACTAACTAAACATGGCACGGTCATTCTATTTTATCCACAGCCTATACACGTGCATCTCACAGTAAATCTAAATGTGCATCCATGTTGTGATGTGTGTGTGTGTGAGAGGGAGAGATCCCCAGGTGTTTGCCCGATTCTGGCATGCGTCTGACATGCCTTAACTAATCCTGCTTTTCTCTGGAGGGGCTCCTTATGCTCTCTGACTAGCTCTCCCCACGCAGCCCAGTATTATAACAGCACAAGGGAGACACACACGCACACCTGTCACACAAGAACTGCGCTTGAATCACCAGCCTCCAAATAGATCCGCATGATTCTCTTAAGGCCCATTGTGAACGCACCATCGTCTTATGCCCAGTTCTGTCTCCCTATGCCATTTTTCTGTTCTTTACCCCCTCTCTATTCCTCATTTCTTTGTTCTCCTCCTTCTCTCTCTCTCTTTCTCCCCCCTCCCTGTATGCCTCTGCAGCACAGCACTGCTGACGTCAGCAGCCAGGAAGCCCTCTGTAGTTCTTTTGAGCCACAAATAGACACTGACTGATAAAAAAGCACCAGTACTCTAAAAATAGCACTGCGTGCCTTCGCCGGAGTCCTGATGGGAAAAGAGAGATGCGAGGACGGAGGAGAGGAGAACAGAGGAGGGGAGGAGTCAAGGGGGATCTCTGTCTCTCACACGCACATTTTGACACACATTCTGCTGGAATGTTCTAAATACCTGTGTGTGTGTGTGTGTGTGTGTGTGTGTGTGTGTGTGTGTGTGTGTGTGTGTGTGTGTGTGTATGTGTGTGTGTGTGTGAAGGCAGAAGAAGAGATTTCTCTAACAAGCACTCAGTGTTCAGCCGAGTGGAAGTGTGCTTAACCATAAAGAGGAAATTAGTGCATAATGTGAAATAAGAGGATGTTTTTGGCGCATGTATCTTAGTCAGAGTAGTCAAATGTGAGGGATGAAAGGAAGTAGTACATACATGTACAATATGATTCATTGATTCTTTATTTTGAACTCTTCAGGATGTTAATTTTAGTTATTTAAAAGCACATGCAGAGTCAAACATAATGCTTCTAAATGTTGTGCCACATTTTAATGCTGCTAAAATGAAACGGAAGAACATCTGCAGTGGCATCAGTGACAAAAAACTCTAGTTTTACCGCAGGACTCCGATTTTACAATAGACTTGAAGTGGTGACCCAACAACCAAAACCTTTCACCATACAAAAATGCATGCATGACTTATTTTAGTGCTGTCAAACTATTAAGTGTGATTAATCTCATCCAAAATAAGTTTTTGTTTACATAATGTTTATGTACTGTGTATATTTATTCTTTATATTATTTATAAATACATACACATACAGTATGTATTTTGAAAATATGTGTGTGTATATATTCATATAATTCATATAAAATATATTCATATAATTTATATATAAATGTCATATATAAACGTAACATTTTTCTTAAATATATACATGCATGTGAGAGCATTTATATACATAAATAAACACAGTACACACACATATCATGTAAACAAACTTTTATTTTGGATGTGATTACTTGTGATTAATCGTTTGACAGCATTACTTATTTTATTGCACAATATAGTTAGTTTCATTTCATTATTTGGATGTAGGCTGTCTGAGACCAGAACAGAACAACAGAACAGATTTGTGACCCAGCAGTTGAGGAAACCGTGGTTTACAGTACTGTGCAAACACACACACGGTTGGAAGCCTGATACATTTAACAGCCAAGGACAAAAAGTCTCAAACGTTATTTTACAATGTCTTAAACAAAGCAACCAACCGACATTATGAATTCCATGAACTGTATATTTAACAGTCGTAGGAATCCCATTTTCCCACTCAAAATGAACATTTATTATCTGTGCAGTTTTATGTCACTGAAAACAAGATCTCTGCTTTTTGACAACAGAATTGAATGTCTCTGTGATGCACTGACTTAGAATCATATTTCTGTTGGCAGATGAGAGCTGTAGTACAGCTTTTATGCACTGAATTTGCCAATAGGTCACTAACTAATTTCCCATGCTTTTGCTGAAAAATTAAGTGGCTCAGTGTTTTAGAACAGAAAATACAGTGCAACAACAGTTATCAACCTTTTTGTGACCATTGTTCATATTTCAAGATTAATAATATCAATATTTTCTATATTTTCTCTTGTTTTTCTGCAGTTTTTTTTTTTTGTACTTGTAACATTGATGTATTTCATTATATCATTAAAATAAAAATGTAATATACTCTGCTGAAATTAACCACAATTCATTTTGTAGTTCTAGAATATTCTGTAAGTTTATCAATAAAAACAAGAAATATTCAGGGGTGAAAAAAAAAAATTGAACTTATATTTTTAAGCATTTTGATTAAGTTTTTCACACTGCGGCTCCCTGAAAATTTGCTGAGGCTCCCAGTGGGCCCCAACCCCCGGCTGAGAAGACAGTATGTTATTTTAAGATTGTATGTTATATTGGTTCCTCTCAGTCTCATTTTCACATGCAGCCAATTAAGTTGTGACGTCTAGTCTCACGAAAGGTCTGTGTTGGTATTTAGTATCTCACAGGTTGTGTGTCTGCCTCTGTAAGGTGTTTCGACGGTAACTGATGTGTTCAGCATTAGCTTTGGGAATTGGCTCTCTTGAGGCAGCGGTTAAATGGATGGTGTTTTGCGTCTCTGCAGTGGAACTAGCGAGGTGGGTCTGGCAGTGATGGGTGGGGGTGCTTCGTATGAACGTAAAAATGACGAAGGGGCAGCACTTCATCAGAGAACTCACTGTATTTCATTACAGCTGCTGATGAGCTGTATTAGTGGTGCTGTCTGTTACTGAGCGATCCAGGGAAATAAACTCCCATTGCAGGCGTGTGTGTGTGTGTGTGTGTGTGTGTGTGTGTGTGTGTGTATTAAAAACAGAAAGCAAAGGAAAGCATACTGTAGGCCAGACCGTCCTCTGCATTTTGGGACACATCTCTCTTAATGTTTTTTAATCGAGTGGGAAGCCACAGTGGGCTTTATCCAGATGGGCCTTTATCAATTTATTAAATCCAAAAAATATGTGTGGGGCCGCTGGCCCCCACAACATCCATCACTTGCAGGAGCCACGAGCCCATTAGAGCGCTTTCTGCTGACTGAATCCCAGACTCAGCCCTGGCTTCCATGGAGAAGGGTCAGTATCAGAGAAAAAAGAAGAAAGAGAGAAGAAACCCCACCTGCTACAGGGAAAACCAGGAGTGGTACTCACAGCTGTCAGATGCTTTCTTTGGTGTTTTTCGAGCTTCTGTTACAAAAGTACCTTTCTGAACTGCTGAATTTGTTAAACTTGCTGTCATTTACTCACACCTGTTCTTCCAAACCTGTATGAAAATGTTATGGTACAACTATGGTTAACCTGTTAGCGGGTGAATTCCTTTTTTATATGCAGTAAAAAAAAAAGGGACGTTTCGTGTTCCTTTTTTTTTTTTTTTACTTACAGTGATGTATTGTTTTAATGCACAAATAACATTCAGAAAATATTTACACCGTTATATAATACAGTCTATATACTGTATTAATATTAACCTCAATTATACATTTTCAAAACCGATTTTAGTACTTTTGACATATAAACATTATATCAGTTCATGAATTTAGTATTTTTCTTTTTTTTTTTTAACCGTAAATTTAAGTTAAATCCAAAAAATGTCATATGTTGATACCATCGCATACAGTCTATGCTGTAAAGGAGATTACGGCAAGACAGTCTTTTCCTACAATCAGTAAATAGATACTAAAAATATTTTTGTTAAACATTTTTTTACCGTATTTCTTTCTTTTTTTCAAGTGGGCTCAAAACATTTACTTCATTTTATGGACAGAAAATCACTGAGGCATTTCTCAAATATCTTCTGCATAAAGAGGATCATAAAGGTTTTTGAACAATGTGAGGGTGACAAAATGATGACAGAATTTCAAGTTGAGAGTGAACCTATCCCCTTAATGTTGCTTTGTCCTGGAGGTGTAGCAAATTAGCAAGAAAAGCCCTCTATCTTCTCTTCCTCTTTATATTCCTGATGACAGTCCCACTAAACAGCCATTTGCAGACACCTGGCAACTGAGAGATGTTTAACGCATGATGGGTCACTACTGAAAGATTTGGGCTCTTGTGAACATGTCTGCGCACATACACCGCTTGTTTCTCACAGTGCTGCATGTTGTTTTAGCATAAGCCATAGGGCAGAATTTAAAAAGATGCCTGAGTGCATTTGGGTTGGTCTGCGAGCTGTAACTTGTGGCTGTTAAGTAACTGGTTGCGTGTGACATGAGGAGGGGGGGTTGCATGATTGGCCAGATTGCAAAGTGGTTTAGATGACGTCTAATGGCAGAGTCCAAAAGTAAGTATGTTTCAGAAGGGTTGTTTGGGATTATTCGGTTGAGGCTGAAAGCACTCTCTGGTGTTTGTGTGTTTAGTGTGTGTGTGTGTGTGTGATCGGGATGATGGGGATTATAAACTCTAAGCTGGAGTGTTGTTGGTCTGAGATGGGCTTTCACCTTCTGAAGTCCTGCCGGCTTTACAGTCTCCCCCTACAGGAATTTTGGCAGCGACACGGCATCTTTGTTTTTAAGGCCTTTCTGCAGTGAAGATGCCGTTTCTCACTGTGGCGTGTGGTTTTTGCGTTGGCCTCTTTCAGGCAGGCCCTGCAGGGTGTGAGCGGAAGATGCACTGTCTCTGTAGCTCATAGGACGAAACAAAATGTTCACACCTCTGTGGTCTTGACTTTGTAACCTACCCTATTTTTTTTCTTCCACATACTTACAGACATAGAGCAAGTATTAATGACACCATGTGGCTGTTACCTCAAGTTGTTTCCTGAAAGAGTTATGGTTTGTGCTCTCTACAGCATGACAAACCGGTTATGTTAAAGATAGACTGGTGTTTTATGTTTTCAGCAACTGGATCTTGGATGTTCAAACTCAAGCTATCATAGTTATGATGCCATGTCGTTTGAAGAAATACTGAACAAATGAATACTGAACCATACTTTTGTAAATGAATAAAAATAGTAATTTTAATTATCATATTGATCATTAAAGTTAGCTGATCTATATTTTATAGTTTTATAAATCAAGCATACAGACTTAGTTAGAACCACAGAAAGACAAACGTATTGCTGAATTTTTTTTTTACAACCTAGGGTGAAGATTTGGGACAAATATAATGTAAGATAATGGAGAAGTATGCGAATGGCAGGATTTTAAATCTAAAATAAATGCAATTTTAGGATGAATCACCCAACCCCCCCACACACACTTTAAAAAAAAGTGATTCTCTTATTCGGCTTTGTTAATAATACATGCATGTGCCTCTTTTTATAGGTGATTGTTGATACCCCGACCAGCCCCGTGACCAGTGGTTTACCTCTGTTTTTTGTCATCACAGTGACGGCCATCAAACAGGTTGGTTGTGTTATGTACTGAATATGCTCCTGTCTCTCTGTGTAACTCTTTAGATATCACTAAATCACTTGATGTTTTATAGCCATGTGTCACTGTTTAAATAATGCCGACCCCTTACCGAGAGTCCGCCCTGACCTCTGAGTCCGTCTCTCACAGACAAAACAAATGAACCGGGGGCTTGTCACAACACAGTTGTCCTCTCGCAGCTTTAGATGTGTTGTTTTAGGATCAGCTTTTTTGTAAAGCACAATGGAAGGTGGACTTCCTTCCAGATATCTGTGGCCTCACACTGAGAGGGGCTCAGTTCCTAATTGGGCTTTGAAATAAGAGTCCGGGGGACCGTGCGACCCCAGCCCACTTTGACTTCAAATGACTCAACTCCCTCAGCTCATTCGCACGGTTTCCATTATTCACACAGGCCTGCTGTATGTGATGGAAGTTCTCAGAGAATTGTTTTATTTTTGCATGTGAGATGATGTGTTAGACTGTCTCAGTCCTCATTTGACCTTCTGCAGTTTTCACACATATGCGTACTGTTTGTTCATATTCTCCGTGTCTCTCCTCAGGGTTATGAGGACTGTCTGAGGCATAAAGCAGACAACGAGGTGAATAAGTACCTGGTAACGGTGTTAGAGGACGACCGGTCGGTGAAGAAGGAGAGTGAGAAGATCAAGGTACCTTTCAGTTGCTGCACCCTCTACAAGTCTCTCATATACAAGCTCTGTGAGAGCTGGGTGTGGCAAGCTGTTGTACTTTACACGTGGACAAAAAATGTGCCCACTAGCGGCATTCACAGCTAGGAGTGTTTCCTTGCTGTATATGGAATGGAACAAATGTGTTGTACACTGTGAAACAGTTTGTGTCACAGATGTTTGGAAGAGTTTACCAATACAGTTTTTGTGTTGTAGCTGATAACCACTTTTGTAACCATTTTTATCATACATTTTTTTTCAGCATAGATGCATTAAACTGATTAGAAGTAACACCAAAGGCATTTATAATGTTACAAAATTAGGGGTGCCTTGATTGATCGGCTACTGATCACAATCAGCCGATAATCACTTTGGGATAATTGATCGGCGGTTTCTAAAAAGGCAGATCTCATAAAACCAATCTCAAGCTGATGACGTGCCTGTCGTTAGAGGTTTGGCATGACATGCAGTAGCACCGTCTCAGCCTCTGTCCGGCATGGGTGAAACAATTATAATGCTTCACAAACAGCGTGAGTGAATCACAGCGCGCTCTCTTTCTCTCAAAATGCAAATGGCTTCAAATCACATCACTTTCGCAATCTAAGAAAGCTGCACAGTGACACAGGAATTGTCACTTGTACTATCGAGACAGTGTCGCATCGTCACTAAAGTTTATAAATTGCATTTTTTCCTTTTTAATTCTTGCCAGTGTTTAAACCATTCAACGCTCACATGTTTTCCTGAAGACCTTTCTCTCATGCATACTTGCAGCGCACACACATAATAATGCCAGGTTCACATTACTTTGTTTGCAGTCTGTATGTGGTGCATATTTTTTCCGCACTCATGTTAATGGATTAAAGTGTTCACACTGCATACACTGTTGCAGTCTGGCAGTGCGTTTAGGAGCGGTGCGTCTGCAGCAGTGCAGAGATTGTTTCCACACTGAGTCTATTTTTGCTGCACAGCATGCACTGAATTAAAGTAACGGCGCATTGTTTGTGGTAAATATGAGCATGCTTTGACACAAAAATGTAATTATTACACCATTAATGAATATAATTAAAGTCCACTGTGTTTCACAGCCAACACATAGGCTATGTTTTTTTTTGGCTAGGTTTAAAGGAGAAGAGCACTTTTAGATAAGGCAATGATTTGAAAGTTCTTAAAGTTCTTTATGTAATCCAGAATTGCTTGTAATAAAGCTTTAAATGCAAAAGAAAAGGTGGTAGAGCTGACTGTTTCTATCATGTTAGTATATATATATTCTATGTTTGTAATAACTAGGGCTGTGTATTCACGATACAGGGGTTGCGATACGATATGTTGCGATACATTGCGATACTGTAAGCAAGGCAATATATTGGGATATTTCTTATTTTAGGAATAGTATATACTGTAAGGAAAGCTGTCACTAAGAACGCACCACCATATGCAAACCTTAGCAATAAATAAATAAGTAAAAATTGAGAACACAGTGGGATCTGCATTTGCAATAATCAGTCCCTGTAACATTCAACATTATTGAACCAATTTTTGTGCAGTATGAGTAATGGGTATATAAATATATATATATATATATATATATATATATATATATATATATATATATATATATATATATATATATATATATTTACGATAAATAATAAAAATAATAATAAAATATAATGAAAAATATAAATAAATAACTATGACCGGAGACCTTAAAGATATGAGTGACTCTTCAAGCTCCAGCTTGTCCATACTATCTATGGACTTGTCTGCATTGGTCATGACCCTTTTACAGTCTATGGCCATATAGCGAGAGGCTGGGCTAAAGCATGTCTTGTATGTTGGTGTACAGCGTGCGGTGTGTGGTTTTTTTCTTATTTTTTATTCAAACCAGTTCAGCAGAAATCACGCGCTGCAGTCGATTTCATTGGTTAAGGTTACAGTAATGACGGGTAGGTTTAGAGATCAGTGTTGGTGTAGGGCAGTGGTTCTCAACCTTTTTTTCCAGCGGGCCGCACTGTGGTCCAAGTGCAAGACTCGCGGGCCGCACTCATATAATTTACATATTACGTCACCAATAAGAAACAACCTGATTTATAATATTATAGCCTAAATATTATGATATCTAATCGATTACATTCATTGAAATAAATAAATAATTCTACTCCCCATAAATAAAACACCTGATGCTGTCAGGAGCTGACCAATTTTGTGAAATTCGGCCAGCGCGGACATGGACCTCTTCCATTTATACTTCCGAAAGCATACGCTGATGGTCCGCTCTGCAACAAACATGTGAACAAACAATTACCCAGAATTATTATTCTTTTATTGAAGGATTGCACAGGTTCGAGTAGCAATGGGTTTCTTAACACTGCCTGCACATGTGCAGTTGTGCTTTTGAAGCCTACTGACCACATGCACCTCTCTGCGCCGTCGTCTGCTCAGAGCCTCGGCACACACTCTCCGAGGATGATTTTTACGTCACGCCTACCTAGCTGTCCATAGCACGCAGAAAGTATAAGAGACTTTAAGATGCAGTCTGTAAGACGCGCACGGGAGCATGACTTGATGCGCGACATTGCAGAAAATGTGCGTTCACAAATGTAGCCTATGATCCAAAATATGGAAAGCACTTTCGAATTTTATAATATGAGGTTCTCTCCAGAGATGTTTTGCCACATTTCTTCAGGTAAGGATGATTGCTACGTAGTATATGGTGTTTCAATTTGCCTGAACTTCTTCAAGTGAGTTGCGGGGCAAAACCGAAAATCCTCCTTCACTATTTATACTGCGACTATTCTTGTTTGTATGTGTTCATTCGCTGGCATTCTCCACATTTCTTTTTTTCTCCCTTAAAAACAAATCTGTCATTTCTGTTGCTCGATTTTACCTGAACTAATGGCTGTTGATGACTATTTGAATTGAATTCTGCCAAACTGCGCGCTTTTTTTCAGCCTGTTCATTAAATGCGTAATGTTATGTTAAGTCTGCTCATGTCTGAAAATAAGATATGAAAAACAAAATAATTTCACATAAAAACATTAGGCTATAATTTATATTAATTAGTAGCCTACTTTTTTTATTAATGTTAAAAATAAAATTAATTGTAAAACTGAAAGTTTTTTTTTATTATTGTGTTCAGCATTTGGTGGGCCGCATTTTAATTTGTGCGGGCCGCGGGTTGAAAACCACTGGTGTAGGGCAATCTGTACAGTGATTGACATATTGACATGACCAATGAAAACTTTAGAATCAGCTGCAGGGTGGGATTTTTGCTGAATGCGGAAGTCATTTAATATGTTCGTGTGGAAACACGAAAATGTACCTATGTTCCGCACACAAAATATTGCATTTGGTCATTCGGTGCACGCCGAAAGCCCTGTACCGAAACGGTCCGGTACCAATATACGTACCGTTACATCCCTATATCCCATATATATATAAATACATTTTATACGTATTATACATTTAACCACAAATGCCCAAATGACGGCACACTTCAGCTTTGTACGCCGAAACATGAATTGGGACAATTCTTTCACCCTCCTTTACCAGCAGCGAACTAAATTAACGCTAACATTAGTAGCGCACTCTAATACTAGTGTTTCCTGTCACTCAAAAATAGAAAAATGGAAGAAAAAAAAAGAGGGATTAATTTTCAAAAATGAAATTCAGGCCCTGAATAAATGTCTAAAAAAATTTTTATTTGATCATCACTATAAATAATTATACATGTACTCATTAATGACGTTTTAAAGAAGGTGACAATTTTATAAAAACAACAGAAGCTATTAAAAAAAAAAAAAAGAGACACATGTGGATGTATTTTCATTTTACCTTAAGTTTTTAACATTTCCATTATATATTATTTTAAAATGGTATATTTTTATTACAATATTTGCACTTAGGATCGTATTTTGAATCTGAACAGACCTGTGACCCAGCAGTTGTGAAGCATTGACCTGTGGTCTTGTGTTAATGTCAATGTGCTTCTGGTCAGGTGGGTGATGTGGTTGAGGTGGTGGAGGACGAGACCTTTCCCTGTGACCTGATTCTGTTGGAATCCAGTCGAGAAGATGGTACTTGTTTTGTCACCACAGCCAGCTTGGATGGAGAATCCAACCACAAAGTGAGCTTATGCATTCAAGTCTCTTTATAATTTCTGCGTTTTTTCTTTTAATCACAAATATATAATGAGATACATACATATATGTATGTATGTATGTATGTATGTATGTATATATATATGTATATATATATATATATATGTATGTATGTGTGTGTGTGTGTGTGTGTGTGTGTGTGTGTGTGTGTGTGTGTGTGTGTGTGTGTGTGTGCGTGTGCGTGTGTATATATATATAAAGTCTTATATATATATACACACATATAAAGTCTTTAAATAGGTGGCCCCGATCTTGTCATAATCATTCTTCTGCTCCTTGTCTTTCTCCCACTTCCATCCTTCTGTATTTGTGTGTACAACGTGACCTGGAAGACTAATTTGCCTGTCTTTCCCACAGACACACTACACAGTGCAAGACACAGAGAAGGACCTGCAGGCTCTCACTGCCACCATCGAGTGTGAACAACCCCAGCCTGACCTTTACAAGTATGAACTCCCCTAGTACAAACAATCACTTAACCCAAATCCCTTTCGCTGCCTCATGAAATGTTCTTAAATGTTAACTCCAGTTTCTGCTCAGCTGTTCTCTGTAGGATGTTTGATTTCAGATCAACAGCTAATAGTGTGATTCCATGGAAGACACTATCTATCCTTTCTGTTTGAGTATAAGTACAAACAGATTATGAAACAAACACAATTTGCAAGTTTATAGAGGCAGTCCTTGGCCTTCCAACTGAAATAGCAGTTTAACTCAGCAGCGCCCCCTATCGCTAAGCACGTCTCATTAAAGCCTCTTTAGGCAGGAGAACATTTGCATTTCTGATTTCTAGAGCACCAGATGTCGCCTGCTAAAATTCAGTCTATAAAAAAAAAACTTCAAAGGGCTGTTGCCAATATGCCAGACTGTTGGGTCATCACCAATGAGCATCTTCCTTGTAATTGGTTCATTTCGTACAAGGCTCATTTGCATAGTGTACTGAACTAGAATACAGATATTATCATCAAGCCTCTTTAATGGGGAAGGAGTCTATATTAAAGGAACGAAACGCTAATGCATGTGTATGATGACATCTGTTCTTTTTGAACTTATCAGTTACTCTGGTTACATTTCTGGGGCGTCACTGCATTCATTCTGTGTGTGTTTGTGGTTGAGAGAACATATATGAGCGTGTACATGCTTGACTGGAGCCTGTTTGCTCTATTACAGGTTTGTGGGTCGAATGCACATTTACAAGGCGGAGCAGGAGCCAGCAGTAAGGTGAGACCGTCTTTGGTCTGTTCCCATTGACCCACTATATCCCACAGTATCTCTTCAGCTCTGTCTTTGCACATTGAATTAGCCTCTGATCATTATTCCATCGACCCATACGCCATAGCAGCATTCAAGTAAAGCCAGCCTGGCAGCTTCTCAAGCCCTGCACGTTCTTCCAATTGTCACTGGGCAGTTTGAAAGGTTTTTATGAGTCTCTACGCTGTGTCCTTCATGAGAGTGGGCCAGGTCAAACCGGCCTACATCATTTCAGCAATGCTGCTCATTAGGAGCCACTTTAAAATGTGTTTGGATGCCAGGATGCGTTTTTATTGACATAATTGTTTGTTTTTATGGTTTAATTTAGATCTTTGGGCCCAGAGAACCTTCTCCTAAAAGGTGCTACATTGAAAAACACCAAAAAGATTTATGGTAGGCCTTGGCACCTTGTAATTAGATGAATATTTGATGATGTGGAATTACATTTTTACAAATTGCTTTTGCATTTAAAGGTGTTGCAGTATACACGGGCATGGAGACGAAGATGGCGCTGAACTACCAGGGCAAATCTCAGAAGCGATCAGCTGTTGAAAAGTAAGCGAGTGTCTTGTAAATATACGTTTTTGGATTATTAGCAATGTAATTATATGATGAGTTAATTACATTGATTGCAAATACCAATATTGACCTGTGTGTAAAAATATTGTCTCTCCATAATAATATTCCTGAATCAATAGCAAATCGAGTGAATCAGAATTCAATTAAATGAATAACGTCTGCCAAAGTTCATATAGTATAACTAATATATAATCATCTATAATATCTTAGTGCCAGAAATTGTATTTATTTAATTTAAATGTATTTATTTGAATATATATTAGTAATATGAAGTAAAATAATAATTATTCAAATAAAATAGTGTAATGATGATGATAATTATTATTATTATTATTAATAATAAACTAAAAATAATAAATGAATCAGGGAAACTTTAGTGTTGTTGTGAACTAAAAGTTTTCTTAGCATCTTATTTTGGCGTGTTTTATATGGTTTTATATGTACATAACATTATTAAGCACATATGATCATATGTATGTTTTCTCTTCTTTGCAGATCCATCAATGCCTTTCTGTTGGTGTATCTATGTATCCTCATCAGTAAAGCTGTTGTGTGTACTACACTAAAGTATGTGTGGCAGAGCAAAGAAGGTCAGGATGAGCCCTGGTACAACCAGAAAACTCAGAAGGAGAAAGACACTAATATGGTAAATAGTCTGTGGATTTCACATCTGACCGATTTGAACATGATTACATGAATCAATTAGCAACTCCTCCTATATCATCAGTCATTCTTGATGCAATTAATATAAATTATGAGCTAATCTGGTCTCAGGTGGCTATGGTCAGCTCTTACACAGATCACACTTAATAAATCATAATCGTGGATTAGCTTTATGTTTAACCTTTGCTGTTCCAGCCGTGATATTGTGTCTCTGAAGAGACTGAATGCAGGTGTTCTGTCTTTGTTTCAGTATTTGAAGATGTTTACAGACTTCCTCTCCTTCATGGTCCTCTTCAACTTTATAATCCCCGTGTCCATGTACGTAACCGTGGAGATGCAGAAATTCCTGGGCTCTTTTTTTATCACTTGGGATAAAGACTTCTTTGACTCTGAAATCGAAGAAGGCGCGCTTGTCAACACTTCAGACCTCAATGAGGAGCTTGGCCAGGTAAGACACTCTTTAGCTATTTGTTTTCATATGTAGAATAAAATGTGTTTCAGATGATTTAGGAAGTCGAGCATGCCATGAATATAATCTGAGCTGTCCCTGGCTCTTCCGTGGGTAGTGAGGTCATAGATCACCCTTGGCTGGTTATGCAGATGATTACTCTAAATTACAGGCCATGCTTCGTTAAACTGATTCATGCAAGCAGACTGGTTTTGTCGCAAATTAATTGTCCGTTCTTATCCTCAGAATCTGTTAATTTGAGAATGCGCTTTATTGCCTGGGTTTAATAGTCGTTAAGGTCAACATTTGTCTGTGCCCTGCAGGTGGAATATGTATTCACAGACAAAACGGGCACACTGACCCAGAACAACATGGAGTTCATCGAGTGCTGTATAGATGGCTTCCAGTACAAACACAGAGACACCCAGAGCGAGGTGGACGGCTTCACTATGACCGACGGGGTTATGAATAAACTGCATCAGAAGGCTGGGCAGGTGAGTTACACTCATTCTGAAACCCCAAGGACCTCAGATTGATTTTACATTTACGGATTGTGTTGTTGGATGTGTACCTCAATATGTAAACTGACTGCAGACCTCTTGAATTATAAATCCTCTGAGGCTCTGATATAAACACAATGGCAGTAAATGTCTAAGGTTTGTGTTGGCAGTCTACAAAGGATTAAAGTTATGTTTACTTCTTTTTTTTTTATTCTCATATTCATCATGAACGGGCAGTCCTTTGAGATCACTTCTTTAGTGAGGGCCCTTGTCAGTGTGTAGTGCACATGATCTGTATACTAGGGTTGTCATAATAGCAAAATGTTAGTAATCAATACTGATACCACTGGAATTTCACTTTTGTGTACCAATTTTGATGACTACCTTTATATAAAAAAGTTATTATATTATATATAAAATAATGCTATTATAATAAATAATATAATGTTATTACATTATATATAACAAATTAAATGAAAACTAACTGTAAAAATTTTGTCAATTAGTCATTTTTATTTTTCTATTAGTTTTTTTTTTTTTTTATTTAAGTATTTTCGTTCTAAACCTTTTTTTCAGTTAGCTGCAAATGCAACATTTCAAATAGTTTATCCAATATTTAAATGTAATTTTATTTAATGTTCATGTTTTTTTTTTTTTTCTCGATTAACAACACTAATTCTCACAAATATGGATGTGTTCATAAGAAAAAGTATCATTCATTTATGCCTCTTGATTTCCATCTATCAGGAGAAAGAGGAGTTGTTCCTGCGGGCCTTGTGTCTGTGTCACACGGTGCAGGTGAAGGAGCCTGGATCGAAAGAAGCACTTACAGACCAAGTTGACGGGATCGATGGGATCCTGCCCCAGCTGGAGGAGGAAAGAGGCTTCATCGCATCCTCTCCTGATGAGATCGCACTGGTCAAAGGAGCCATGAAGTAAGATAATGATATTTTATTTATTGTGGTCTGATAATAACGCATGCTGGCACTTACAGGCATAACTTCTCTCCTCTTCAGATACGGCTTCACCTTCCTTGGTCTGGAGAGCAAGAGCATGAAGATAAAGAACAGGGAAAATAATATAGAAGAGTAAGTTGTGACCCTTGAAATTAGAGACTCATTAAGAAAAATGTTAATTTTTAATATGCTACATTAGTACAAAGTTTTTAGAATTTTTAAAACGTTTTATAGCAGTTAAGGGTCTATATGGGGAAGTCGTGGCCTAATGGTTAGAGGGTTGGACTCCCAATCGAAGGGTTGTGAGTTCTAGTCTCGGGCCGGACGGAATTGTGGGTGGGGGGAGTGCATGAACAGCTCTGTCTCCACCTTCAATACCACGACTTAGGTGCCCTTGAGCAAGGCATCGAACCCCCAACTGCTCCCCGGGCGCCGCAGCATAAATGGCTGCCCACTGCTCCGGGTGTGTGCTCACAGTGTGTGTGTGTGTGTTCACTGCTCTGTGTGTGTGCATTTCGGATGGGTTAAATGCAGAGCACAAATTCTGAGTATGGGTCACCATACTTGGCTGAATGTCACTTCACTTCACTTCACTTATAAGATTTATCTAACATTTCAGGTACAAGTTGCTCCATGTCCTAAACTTTGACCCAGTTAGACGGAGAATGAGCGTCATCGTGCAGACCAAATCAGGTGAGCTGGAGATCATTAGTGGTGCTTGCTATGACTTTTGCTATTGCTCATAATCAGGGTTGTAGATTTGAATATACAAATAACACGCCCCACACCTTTCCTGACCTTTTTAGCAATTTGCCTGGATGAATAAAGCAAGGAAAATGTCATAGGTTTGCATTAAACTAGGGATCCAAGTACAGATTAGATTTTTTTTTTTTTTTTTTACAATACTTAAGATTTAATTTCTTTTTGACACAATATTTTGTATATTTGTTGTTTTAGGTCATGTCTCTCGGTTAAGGTTAAAATCCTTTATGTATTTCACTTAAGAATGAATAGCTGCTAAGTAAAAAATTGAATAATTTATACTAACAGTCACTAACCACTCAGAACACAGCAACCACTTACAGTATCATCCCCCCTGAACATCTTAGCTTTGTGCTTGTGAGTTTAGCAGACGATGACTCTTAATGTCTCTCAACTCTGTCTTCTACTGCTTATTTAGGGGAGACGTTGCTTTTCTGTAAGGGAGCTGATTCCTCCATCTTCCCAAGAGTCAAACCAGAGGAGGTGGACAGGATCCGCATGCATGTTGAGCGAAATGCAACGGTACTATAATAGATTTCAGCATGATGATGTCTTGCAGTGTCTTTAATTTCCAAGGATTAGATGACCAGTTTGATTTGCTTTGATATACTGAAATGAAGCATAAACCTCCTTCATTATATCTCTGTCTTGAAAGAGACATCCTGTAGAGACATTAAATATTGAAAAGGTCAGTAAATTTTTGCTTAATGGCGTGCTTTCGCTCACCAGGAGGGATACCGTACACTGTGTGTGGCCTTTAAGCAGCTGAGTGCTGAAGAATATGCCATGGCAGACAAGGGACTGAGTGATGCTAGACTGGCTCTCCAGGACAGAGAGGAGAAACTCATAGCCGTGTATAACCAGGTGGAGACGGGCATGAGTTTGATAGGAGCGACCGCTGTGGAGGACCGGTTGGTGACCCAAATTTGTATTTATGCCACGTTGTTTTCTCAAAGGAATACTTTGAATAGCCTAACGTCTCAACATCCTGTTTTCCAGACTTCAGGAGGAGGCAGCAGAGACCATGGAGGCCTTGCAGGGTGCTGGGATGAAGGTTTGGGTGTTGACAGGGGACAAAATGGAGACGGCAAAGTCTACCTGCTATGCTTGTCGTCTGTTCCAGCGGGGTACAGAGCTATTGGAACTGACTGTGCGGACACTGGAGGATGAGAGGTTAAAGCGTCAGGAGAAACTTTATGAGTTGCTACAGGAATACCATAGAAAAGCAGTGCAGGACGCCCCACCTGTCAAAGCTGGGGTCACCAGGTCAGACCCTTGACCTTCTGGATTTGTCGTAAATGTTTGATACGGTTTAGAAATGTAATAAAACTACATAGACAAGTTAAAAATCCAACACTGACATATTTGTTTAATTTCAACTGATGCTGATAAATGAAGAAGGAAAAGATGTAGTACACAATATTGCATTTTTTATTTTTTGTGCTTATTTCCCTTTTTTAAATAAAAGGAAATTGCTTAGGTTTTGTGTCGCACTATTTAACGTCATCTTAAGCAAATCTCAAAATTAATATACATTTTTATTCTTTAAATTAAATTATATTTTTTTATTCTTTTTATACTCTAAATTATATAAAAGTCATGTCCTAGTTTAATTTTAACTTTGTTTTATTTTATATTTATTTAGACAAAATTGTGTAGTTTCAGTATCAATCTTAAATATATATGTCAATATTAAATGTTTAATTGTTTATGCATATTTCCTCTTTTTATAATTTTAAATGACCTTTGCACCACCTAACGCTCAAGATAATCTTAAAAATTTTTTTTTTAATAATTAATACTTGAATTAGTGTTTAATGTCAACTTTAGCAAATCTCAAAATTAAAATACAGTTTTGTACTTTAGATTTTTTAATTGTTATTTTTATACCCTGTCTTAATTTACTTGCAGCATTTGAGATGATTTGAATTTAATTTTAAGTGTTTTATTTTTTATATATTTAGAGTTGTATACTTTTAATAACAATCATTAATCAGGTATTGGACGTAACGTGAAAATAATTGTTTTATCATATTGGCCAGAATTGTAATATTGATATCTCTCTAGTACAGTTTTGCTGTATATTCAATTAACTCTAATTTAGTGTAATTTTTGTCCTGCAGGAGCTGGTCTGCAAATCAGGATTACGGCTTCATCATAGATGGGGCGACATTGTCGTTATTGATGAACCCACCGCTTGAGGCAGATGCCAGTCAGTACAAGAGCCTCTTTCTGCAGATCTGCCAGAACTGCACTGCTGTACTCTGCTGCCGCATGGCCCCCCTACAGAAAGCTCAGGTCACACCTGTAGATTTTATGGTGCTTATAATTAGGGCCCGACCGATATATGTTATTTAGCCAATGTTATCGGCCGATATGAACCTGCAGCCGATATATATCTTTTTTTATTTTAATTTTTTTACAGGACATACTGTATAACACAGATTAAATGATTACTTAGAAATAACTTAGTTTATCCATCAGAGTGTGTTCCATTGTTTGCTACTGGCGATTCTGGTCGGTGTAGTGTGTAGAGATGCGTGGATGAGCTCAAACTTCACCCGAGTCCACTGCTTCAAATTATCCGCCCACCACCCACCCACACCTCTACTTGATAGTCACATTACTATGACTCTTATTCTTAGTTTTACATAATGATATGATGAATGGATGGCTCAGTTTTAACAGCAGAATCAGTGACGTTAGAGACTAGAGCTGATCTGCGCATAATGTCACGCGTCTGCGGTGCATTAAAGCCTGTGTTACGGCTACCGGAGCTGATGGCGGCTATTCAGTTTATGCTGGTGTTTATACCAGCCGCGCTGTGGCCCAGAACTCATGCTTATCACATCGGTCACATCACAACGCATGGGGTGACAAAATTCAATAGAATTCTATTGTATTTTGTCACGCCGCACCTCTCGCATCTGGTGTAGAACCATTATAATAAGTTCTGTTGTCTACACTGGATGCAGTAGACTGATGCCTCGTTCTATTTATGATGCGCTGACGCAAAGTTCAAATGATTTTCAAGCCCAATAGACGGCAGTGTGGTTGTGCTTTGAGTCTTCTGAATGGTGATTTAATGCTGCATTGTCACCTAGTTGGAGAGACTCATTGCTAAGTAAATAAACAACAATGTCCCCATATTTTACTCTCACAATGAGCTTATCATATTCGCTTGCTACATTAGTAGTAAACTTTATTATTCAAATGTGTGTACCATATTTTCTGGACTATAAGTCACACTTTTTTTCATAGTTTGGCTGGTCCTGCGACTTATAGTCAGGTGCGACTTATTTATCCAAATTAATTTGAAATGAACCAAGAGAAAACATTACCATCTAAAGTCGCGAGAGGGCGCTCTATTCTGCCAGAGATGCTGCTCAGTGCTCCTGTAGTCTACACTGAGCAGTATAGAGCGCCCTCTCGCGGCTGTAGATGGTAATGTTTTCTCTTGGTTCTTGGGTTTAAATAAATGCGACTTATAACCCAGTGCGACTTATAAATGTTTTTTTCCTTGTCATGACATAATTTTGGACTGATGCGACTTATACTCAGGTGCAACTTATAATCCAAAAATATGGTGTTTATATGTGTGTGTGTGTATATATATATATATAATATATATATACACACACATTTGAATAATAAAGTTTATTAAAGTTTATTGTTAAATACCTTGCCTCCACTACATAGGTCTATATTTGTTATAATATTTATTATATATATATATATATATATATATATATATATATATATATATATATATATATTATATATATATATATATATATATATTGTTATTTTTTTTATGTAAGCTATACAATGTTTTCTATATACAGTACCAGTCAGAAGTTTGGACAGACAAAGGGCAAGTTTTTGAACCTTTGACTATACTGTATTATAATATAACCTACACATAAAGAATAATGACCGATATATCGGTATCTGCCCTTTTTTTTAAACTCCCTAATATCGGCATCGGCCCCCAAAAAACCCATATCGGTCGGGCTCTACTTATAATAACATGCACTTATACTTTGAATTAGTAGGCTAAAAATTTTCTTTTATCCAATTTAGATAGTGAAGATGGTGAAGAACTCCAAAGGTTCCCCAATCACTCTCTCCATTGGCGATGGGGCCAATGATGTTAGCATGATCCTTGAGGCACATGTGGGCATTGGTTAGTTATGAAGCTGAAAATTCAGCTTTGCCATAACAAGAATCTGTCTATACTTTTTTTGGTGTGTAATGTTGCTATTGTGTGTTCAGGTATTAAAGGTAAGGAGGGCCGTCAAGCTGTGAGGAACAGTGACTACGCCATTCCTAAACTCAAGCACTTAAAGAAGCTTTTGCTGGCTCATGGGCATCTGTACTATGTGCGCATTGCGCATCTCGTCCAGTACTTCTTTTATAAGGTATGTCTGGCATCCATTGGACCGTGTTTCAGTCTGTAAATATAAATGCAGTCGTTTTAGTGAATCCTCTTGAAGTCTGAAACATTTTCTCCTTCTCTCCTGCAGAATCTTTGCTTCATCTTACCTCAGTTCCTGTACCAGTTTTTCTGTGGATGCTCTCAGCAGGTACAGTATGTACAAATAAAGGGCTTTTTAGAAGACTATGTCCCAGCAGGTCCCTCTCCTCTGCTCTTTCCTTTGCAACTTTCCTCTGAATTTCTCTCTCTCTCCCCCCTTCTTTCATTTGATATATATTACAAGCACAAACTAATAAAAAAAATTCAGTTAGCTTTGGTGTAGTGGTTAGTGCTTATTTGCAGATTTTGCCTTGGCACTCAACTAACTTTATTTTTCCTCTGCTATTGCCATCTTATATATATATATATATATATATATATATATATATATATATATATATATATATATATATATATATATATATATATATATATAAATATATAAATAATCTCTTAGCAGCTCAGAAGTCTCTGTAATTCCATATAATTGGGTCTTGACCTCACATTTTCCAGCATGTGTTTTGTGTATATATATATCTAGTGAACATTACATACGCAGCCACACAGTCAGTTTCCCTCTCTTTGTTGTGTGCATATGTGTGATCTCATTAATGTGGTATTGACCTCCCCGGTGCCCCGTCCTTTCCCTCGTTCCCCTTCCCAGCCCCTGTACGACGCAGCCTATCTGACGATGTACAACATCTGCTTCACCTCCATGCCCATTCTGGCCTACAGCCTGCTGGAACAGCACATAGACATCGAGATTCTGCTGGACAACGCCGCCCTCTACAGGTAACACTCTGCACTGCAGCTCTTCTGCTTATTTCATTTGTACCATGCTGTTGCTGATACACACTGTGTTCTTACAGAGAAATAGCCAACAATGCCATGTTACGCTGGCGCCCCTTCCTCTACTGGACCGTTTTAGGAATTTTTCAGGGTCTTCTGTTCTTCTTTGGTGTCCGTTTCTTGTTCAGCAATCCAGCCTTACAGGATAATGGGCAGGTTAGAGATAGTTGTGCTTTTTAATATGCCTGTGAATAAAAAAATTGGGATTGCATTTGATTTTGCTCCTTTCTTTTTCAGGTCTTTGGAAATTGGTCTTATGGAACAATTGTTTTTACCGTCCTTGTTTTTACTGTTACATTGAAGGTTGGTGGCTTGGTTGGTCTATAACTATAAAAAGCAACTCAGATCTTCATTTGTCAGAGACTGATGTTTTCCCTCTCTCAGCTGGCACTGGACACACGACACTGGACGTGGATCAACCATTTTGTGATATGGGGCTCTTTGGCTTTCTATGTTTTCTTCAGTTTCTTCTGGGGCGGCATCATATGGTGAGCAAATGTTAAAGTCGGCATGAAACAGAAATCATCCACTGGGGATTTTTTGTGCTGCAGCTCCACTGTTGATCATTTCCAGTCAACTTTTATTGTATAATGACGGTCTCTATCTTTCCTAGGCCGTTTTTGAAGCAGCAGCGTTTGTACTTTGTGTTTGCCAACATGCTGAGTTCAGTGTCTGCCTGGCTGGTTATCATCATCCTCATCCTCCTCAGTCTGCTGCCAGAGATCCTTTTGGTGGTCCTTCGCAAGCCAAGAGGCCCCCATTCACGACAGGTATACCGCTCCCTCCCTTTTCCTTTTTGAACTCTTTTTTTCTACCATATCCATCCGATTCTCTGTTATTCCCCCTGATTTACTTCCTCTTCTGTTCTTCTTTCATCTTCCACCGTGTCCTAACCAGGCGTGATGTGACAGTCACATCCAATAAAAAGATATTTCATGTTGTACTTTTATGTGAAGCAGGATTTTGGGACCAGTCTGAGTGACAGGTTTGCACAAAAACTGATTTACATGAAAGAGCGATAGCTTTTATTACTTGTTGCATTATCACGTCACACCTGGTTTGGACGCAGAGTAAAATTTTTCTTTGAACCCAGCATTACCTCCCTGTCTTTGGTTTATTCATATCGGCCAGATTTTACCTTTTTTTTTAACCTTTTAACACCTTAAACTTTTTTTTCTTATACTATCGGTTACATCTGTTTTCTTTACTTCCCCCTCACTCTCATGAATTACATTATTGACTTTTTTCCTAACAGAAATCTTGCCTTGTTTTAAGGCTCTGAATAGTTTGGATTGTTGTGATTGGTCAAACAGACTGGAAGTCAATCAGTCTAATCGTTACGATCACTCTTCTTCGATGTCCTCTCCTTGACTCCTGTAGTTTTTTTCCGGTCTTTCGCTCTTTATTCCATTAGTCAAGCACAAATACTTCCATCACCCTGTGCTGCTGTGAGTGGCTACCCAACCAGGTAACATGTAACACAGTTAGAATCAATAAACTATAATTAGAGCTCTCCAATCATTTGAATAATTCAGAGGCTGTAAGCACACACTGTAGGCAGTCTATGTTGTTGGTAACACTAGTTAAGCAGCCTTTAAGGCCAGAGATGAACATACGGTGCCAATCTGCCCCCTGCCTCCTCACAGGTAGGTGCTGCGACCTTTCCAAGTATGCCACATGTCAATAAAAACCACCAGTGGAGAGAAAATAGAATGTATGGTCATGTTTTAATTAATTGTTTGTGTAGTTTTGTCATTTATTCAGTTGTAAACCTTAATAATAAATGTAGAATTTATAGTCTAATGAACTCCATTGAAAACATGGCCTTTATTGACCAATGTAACTTGTAATATGTCAAATAATAACTTGTGTGTAGAAATTATATCACCAGTTTGTAGGAGAAAAAAAATTATAATCTACACATAATTACTCATACATAATTATGAAAATTAAACAACTATATGCTTTAATTTAGAATGTGGTCATAGGTTTGTTAATGTAAATTTTATTATAGATACAAGTGAATCTGATTCATTCAGAATTTACATTCAGTCCTACACTACAGTTTAAAAATATATATATATATATTACTGATAGTTTAATATTTATTCTAGAGACCATAAATATCTTGCATGATTTGTGTGCCATGTAGTTTCCATTAGAAAATGTTGTTTGTTTCTAACTCAAAGAAAGCCCAGTCCCTCATTTATTCTGAGCTGCGCAACATTCTGCTGAATCAAACAGCACATACTGAAGGTTTCTGGTTACTGAAGCTATATAATATTTACTCTTGTTTCTCTATTCCTTAACTTTATTCCCACTTTTTCATTCCCTTGACCTTCTCCTGTCCTCTTTGGTCTCTTGCTCACCTGTGTGCTGTGCCATAGATGAAACGACGGCTTCCCTCCTCTGGAACATCCACTATCTTCATGCTGTCGCAGACTGCTAGCACTCACAGCTTTTCCTGGAGTGACTGAGGTCTCTCTGCCTGCTCCGTTTCTGCTTTTTGTCTCACTGTCCTTGCTCCTTTGGGTTGCCTGCCTGTATCTTCAGTGTCCTGCCTGCTGTCTCTCCACCTGTTTGTCTCTGCTCCTTCTTTGTGAGGGGCTGTTCGCTAGCTAGGTTGTTCTACTCTGGTACAAACATGTTTGTCATGGGTGCTTGGTTCGGATTGTCAGTCAAAATATGTACCACAGTAGCTTTTTTTTAGTCTTGAGGCATTGTGAGCCGTGGTGGTGGGTGGTCCTCAGTGTGCATCTGTAAGGGCTGCAGGGTATGATGGGGAATCTTTCAGCTGTCTGTTCCCGGTGCTTGCTGTCTCTGCATGCCCAGCCAGGAGAATGCGGCACACAAACACATACGGGTTTCCTGCATGCGTGCTCGGCCCAGCCTGCACCGCTCCTCACCCAAACCAATGACCTTCTGGATGCATCAGTGCTGCTTGATTCAGAATGTGGTTTTGTGTGTATGTGAGAGAGAGTGTTTGTCATGTTAGAATTGGGGATTGCACAAAAAGAAAGGGACATTTTTAGTTTGGACAGTTTAAGTAATTTGATGTGTAACTTTAAAAGACAATACAGTAATTAGCATATTTTCATGATTAAACAAAAACGTCATAATGGGATTAATAATAATAATAATTATTATTATATCTTTATTATTTTAAATTAGGTCCCAAATAGGGTACTATAGAATGGCTTTGAGAGTCAAACTCATTAGTCTACACTTATCTCTCTGGGTTATGATTACAATTTTACCTAAATTTTGTATTAAATATGTGATTTACAGTATCACAGAAATCAGTAAGTTTCAGATTGGTAAGATTTTTCAGTGTTTTTTTGTAAGAAGTGTCTAATGCCCACAAAGACTGGATTTATTTGATGCAAAACAGTATCATTTAAAAAATCTTACAATAGTTTTCTATTGTAGCATATTTTAAAATAGTTTATTCCTTTGATGATAGTAGATGATAGTTTTTCATCAGTGTTTGTCTTCAGTGTCACATGATCCTTCAGAAATTATTCTAATTTTCTCATTTGATGAGCAACAAGCCATTGTTATCATCATCGATGAATAGGAAATCCAAAAGCAGCATTTATTTGAAATAAAAAATATTTTGTGACATAAGGGCATTTACTGTCACTTCTTGATAAAAGTATTGAATTTTTTTTTTTTTTTTACTGAGCCCAGACTTTGGAATGGTAGAGAAGTTAGAATCATTTATTTGGCACTTTTTTCCCCCAAAAGTACTGAAAGAAGTGTTAATTAAATCATTAAAAAAACTGGAATCATTATGTGAAATCAGTGGTTTTCATGGGTTCATATCGTTTGAGTGTTGGCTGACTTTTTTTGTGTGGTCATATTTATAATCTAGTACAACTGAATAGGATTATGTTTGAAAAAAATGGCCATTATCATTTCTACCATGAAGGATGATCTATATGGAAATTAAAAACGTATTAACATGGCTTCAAATATGAAATCTCATAATTGTAAATATTTTTCAGTGTTTTGTCTTCTTTTTGAAGAAGGATGTACTGTATAGCAGTTTTGTGTTCGGGTGGGTGTGTGTGTGTGTCTAGCTGTCTGTCTGAGGCATCTTGTCCTAAGTGTCTTTCACCCCCCTCCCACCCTTTTTAGAAAAAGCCAAGTCAGTCGAATGTTGGGGGCAACCAGTCCTCTCAGTCTTCAGCCAGACCCCTGCTCATGAGAACCTTTTCAGACGAGTCCAATCCTGTCATATAAACAGGTACAAGACCCCAGACTTTCTAATCAGAGCCCCAATCGAGTGCCTTACGCTAGTCGTCCACAATGGATTTGTCTCTTAGTCTGTGCAGTTCCTCCCCTTGGGTTCAGGCGGCCCCCTCTGTGGGATGATATTAATTCTTCTGTTGAAATTTTCCCTACCTCAGGATGAACTCACATCGGTTGGCTGAAAAGACATTTACAAAATAGACACACCGCAGCTCAACTCCCTCTCACTTTTTTAGCGCTTGGTATTGCAAAAATATTGTATCCATAAAGATTTAAAAGTCTGTGACTCTACATAATCTTCGTGATTATGTAATGTCATATGTTACCAGGAATTTTGCAATAAAAAAATATGTCTGGAAATTTGTTTTCTCTATTGGATGTTTTTTCTGTAACCCTTGTGTTGGACCTTTACACAAAAAGTATTTAAGTACTAAAATAATAGTCCACAATGCCATACTGTTGACAGTAAGGAATCGAAAATAATGATTTGGTGAATATTTAATGATCCTTTCAGCCTGCCGGGTGAAGCTCCGCCCCTCATTATGTCATGCATGTGCTCCTCATGTAACCTGTGATTTGGTCCTTATTAACTGACTAAACCAGTCCTCTGTCATGTTCTTCAGGTTAATATCATCTGGGTTTATTAGTGTGTGAATGACAGCATGAATGTGTGGTTGGTTTTGTGTATTTTGCTCTACTGGGTATTTTGTGTGGTGTGGTAGTTGTTGTGTCTGTAATTTGGAATCTTTTTTGTGTGTGTTTGTTTTGTGATAATGGAAGTCGTTTAACCTGCCTAATGGCTATCTAACCTTTGTATGACATTATTTTGGTTTCAGCGGTTGTTTCCCTGCATTAATGCTTTGCATTCTGCATGCTGCTATGCTAGTTTTGCATGTTTATCTATGCCAAAAGCTTCTGGGGTCAGTTTGTGACGGTTGTAATTCCTTTTTTGTGAGGCTGTAGATAGGAGGTAATCACCAGAATTAAACTTGCTTTCTGTTCTTCTCAGCGGTCAGAGGATTCCTCGACTGACACATACAGGTAAAGTGCTCAATGTGATCAAAAGGAATGTTCTGGGTTCAACAAAAGTTCATTCTTGAACATCTGCTTTTACCAACAAATTCACCCAAATGAATTACATCGGTAAGGTGTAGCCAAAAAGTACATCTGACAATTCATTGGACAATTTTGACTTTCTAATAGCAGAGATAACACATTTTGAAAGGAAAATATAAATCCATTCATAGTTGCTTATGTTTATAAACATTGTTTACATGAAATGTATTTTTCTTACAATTACTTCTGATTATTTCTCTTTTACTCTAAAAATGGAGAAATGTCCAAATTAAAGGATAAGTTTACAGATTTTTAACAGGCTTTGTATTGTAAATCTACACATTAAACATCTGCAGTTTTGTATTTCTACCTATGGACTGTCTGGTCAGCAGAGAGGAGGTAGCTAAATAAAAAGTGAATTACAGGTGTTTAAGTTTTTGTCAAAAGGGAATGCCACACCCCCTTTTCTCTCGCTATGTAGCACAGATTTCAGAAAATGTTTCTCCTTCCTTCTCCTTTCTAGACGGCCCAGTTTTATTAAAAGCCCAAATCGGCAGGTATCAATTGTAGTGAGTGACAGCATGTCTGACGTTGAGTACTTGAAATCCAGAACATTTCTTAAACCAGAAGTGAATCATTCCTGACCACCAGATCCTCCTCTGATTAGGATGGTTCTTTGGTGCATATGAGATTGATTTGTTTTAGGGTTGGTGTTGTGTACTGATTTATCTGGGTTTATGTGGTTATTTTTGATTAATCAATCAAATAAGAGCTGCATTTAAAAACGGGTGTTACTAACTGTTGCTAATCATGTCTTTCCTATTCAGCCGTTAAATACATGTCTACACGTGTGCTAAAGAGTTTTGTGTGGTGATGTTTTTGTACACCGCAGATGGCTGCTGTCACACCTCTCTCCTACAAGCATCTGAACGAGCTCTACTGATGGCCATGGACAGCCTTGGGTTAAGACTTCTGACCGGACCCTCACACCTGCCAGGGTTGCTGCACTTCTTCCTGCCTGTTTAAATGAAACATGACAATGGAACCAATTTAAACAGCTTTTCTGTTACATCTTATACTAAAGCCTTCCATTCCAGCACGATTCCACAAGAACTATGTTTTCACACTGTTTTCAGCCCTGCCCTACTGCCATACATCCCTACCGGGATGAATGTGTCTCTGGCTAAGTGGTCAGTAGCGCTCGACTGCTACAGAATGTACCAACATCCTTATTGGTTCTCTTGCATGCCCGACCCAAAAAAGTCCCATAAATGCCACTCTCCATACTTTGTAGGTAGAAAGTTGTGATCACAATCCCAAATCGTAGTTTAGAGTTTTGTGATATGTAGCTGTTCGAGATCCCTAAATGTGAGCTCTCTCTAAGATGCTGCACTGCGGGTCCTGACCCTATGGGTATAAAAGCTGCCTTTCAACAACTTGCTGTTTGTTCAACCACATGGAGTTCTGGGATATCCCTCGGAACCCAACAACTCTGTATGTATGCATACGTGTGTGTGAGAAAATGAAAATCAATTTCAGATTTTCTTCTTATAATGTATTGTCAAAGTCCTTCGATGTTACTCTTTGTTGAAACGGGGATCAGTTTACAGTTGGGTTACAAATTGTACTAGTGAAAAAAAAAAAGTGTGGAAAATGTTGCTTGATGCCAAAAAAAAAAAAAGATAGAGAGGGACTTGAGGACGGCTCTCTTCAGTTTTTCCTCGAGGATGAATTATCCATTGTTACAACATATTTTAGGATTGGTTCTCAATGCAAAGTTAGTAGCATATTTCAGAGTGAGTCCGAGCTAAGCATCCAATCACTGTTGAGCCATTAATGACATGTATATTGAATGTGTCAGCTTTATATACCAGGCCAGTACTCCAAAACACACGTTCACGTGCACACTTTTCACTTTCGAGGAAACTGAATGAATCGTTTATGAATCGTTTAGGAGCTTAGATTGATGAAATAGTAGCTTTGGATCTGATGCTTATTGAAAGTCATGTCTGCCCTCTAGTGGTTTGGACGGCTTGTAATCTTCATTCTACTTTCTTCACTTCTGAATACATTCCATTTCTACGTGCCATAATTTCAAACACTTTTTAGATTATAATTGAATTATTTGTGTTTCTATTTGACATATTTATTGTACATTGTAATTATTCTCACAGATGTTGTATTTTTGTCAGAGGTAATTCTTTCTCTTCTTTAATCATCATCAGCTTGTTCCAACAGATTTTTTTATTTTATTTTTTTTAGCCTGTGCAATCCGCTGTTGAACAGATTGGGTTTTTATATCCAGACCCTGTAGACCAGCAGCTCTGGGCTTTTTCTCTGATCAAAGATCAGTCCTATAGACCCTCTCTTAATATATGGTGTGAATGCAGCCGAAGTCTCTGATTCCCTTTAAAATGTATGATCTATTCCGTACTTCTTTCTGCTTGTAGCCCAAAAAGGGTGTTAAAAGAGCCACTACCTGGCATGTTCTCAAATCGGGCACATTTTTGTTATGTATCTCCTAAAATAATGCCATATGAAAGATGCCCCATTCCTGCTTCAGCTATCTTAAAGAGTATGTGGATTATTCAAAGGAAAGTGGTGTGTGTTAGACCTCTGACTGTGTCATGATGCTAAGCATCTTAAGCTTAGCTCCCAATCTTGGGCCGGGCTTAATCCAGCTGTATCACAGCCCTGCGTAACCGCCAGGCCTTCTTTTAATTTCTGATTACATAATGAATTAGCTTTCCAGAAAAAATATATCAGAGCTCTATTTACATTTCAGCTAGACGGGAGAGCCCAGTTGGTTTGATGTTTCGTTGTAAACATTAGTCCAACGTGAGCCAATTTTAGTTTTTCTCATTGCATGTGTGACTACTAATGCCACCACTGGACTGAACCCTGGAGAACACATACACACACCGAGACGGGGACACATCCATGTGTTTGTTCAGCTCAGTTTGGGAGGGGAAAACAGAATTTGCCTGCAATGTTTGACATTTCCAAACAGACCTTTAAATTACTTCAGAGATGCTATTTTCAAAGCTTATAATAATTCTTTGGATTCTGATGTTGTTTAATATATATATATATATATATATATATATATATATATATATATATATATATATATATATATACACGATTGTATTTTTAATGAAACTTTGTGAGCCACTTTTTGTAAGAAAAAAAAAAACATCAAAAAAAAAAAAAAAAAGGCTGAGAAAGGTGGCCTGATTGTGGAGCACGAGGCAGGGCTAAGGTGCGTTGCTGTGAAATGAATCAGGCACTAGCACGGTCAGCCCTGCTTCCTCCATCCTGTCCCTCAGGCTCCAGCTGATCTGAATGTACCTCTCAAGACCAGTCTGTTTCAAACATTTTTCTTCAATAAAAGCTGTTTTGAAAGAATACATTTGTGTCTGAAGTTTATATGATTTTTTTCTAAACCATGTAGCAATGTTATACATGCACTTTATAAGGGCTTCAGAGTAACTAAAACAGCATCATAATATTTGTATGTTTAAAAATGAATTTGTCACACTATAGGACTATAAGTTGTTTTGTTGTTTTTAATCTTTCTGTTTTTTTGGTCTATTATTTTGTGCAATAAATGTTAAGCTATGTTTACTTTATCTTAATATAAATAATAGTAAAGATATGTTCATACATGTCTAAAATCTTCATGAGTAAACAATGAAGTTCATAATAATGATAACAAAAACAATACTAGCAGCTAAATGCTCACCATGGTTGTATTTATTTGATATAAAGTACAGTAAAAAAAATATATATTTTGTTGTGTTGGCAAAGTTAAGTTTCCAGCAGCCATTACGCCTGTCTTCGGTGTCACATAATCCTTCTGAAATCATTCTAAAATGCTGATTTTCAATGTTGAGAACGGTTGTGCTGCTTACTATTGTTGTGGAAACTGATACACTACCATTAAAAATGTTGGATTAAATTGATCTGGATGCTTTTATTTAATTTTATAATCAAAGAATCTAAACTGTTTTCAACATTCATAATGGTATGGGATATGAGATATGGAAATCTCATTTTATAATAATTTCTGAAGGATCTTGTGACACTGAAGACTTATCTTAATTATTCCAAACATATAATAATAACAACACTTGCCCATGGTATTTTTCTGGTATTGTCCTTTATTTGTCTTCAGATGTTAGACTTAGTCTCTCCAAATCTGTCCAACAATTGCAGAGCATGTGCATACTGAATCAAGTCTGCAATGCCCTATGTTATTTCAAACCAACAGTGTCTTGTGGGTATATGATGCGGTTGTAGATGCATATTTAGTGTGTTCTTTGACAACAATGCTTCTTATTCATGTAGCTGTTTGTCTTTGTGCAATTTTCCCACACGTCATACTTTTCTGTATTGTGAACAATGAAACCCCTTAGTCTAGAAAGAAAAAATAGTTTTGCTGTCAATAGTGATATTCAGAACAGTCTGCCTGTGTGTGTGTGTGTGTGTGTGTGTGTGTGTGTGTGTGTGTGTGTGTGTGTGTTTGTAAGAGTGTAAGAGTAATAAGGGTGAGAATGTGTGTAATACAGCATGCAGGGATCCAACAGTGAGAAGAGAAACAGAATTTGAGCCACTGCCTTTGAGGGAAAACTGACCAATGAGGAGGGTGGAGATAAGCAGGGGGCGGAGTTTGAACTCCACACTAGAGAAAGTCGATGGGGAGGGAGTTGGCAGAGTGTCAAAAGTGTGAGTCGAACAGCGATGCAAATCTGACGCACTCTTAACTCACGGGAGTTTGCAGCCGGAGGGAGTGTGTGCGGTGTGTTTTTAAAGAGGGGAGACTCTCAGCACTGTGGACGGAAACCCTTTTATTCCGATTCACTTTTGGGACAGGACCTCATCCTCTCGGCCCCTCCCTGATGTGTGTATGTGCGTGGTTTTTGTAAGCTGAGATGTGATATTGCAGTGCCACTATCGGCTGCAGCAGGCTGTTTGCCATAGATATTTCCGGATCCCATTTCCTCCAGCGGAGGTCTCTCTGGATGCACTTGCTCCTGCTCAAGGTGACTTGTGGAGTCCAGAGGCGTGAGTGGTGGCACGGAGCTGAAGTCAAGGCTCAGTTGGGACTTGTTCAGAGGATATAGTGAGATGAATCCAGGGTGGAGTGGGATGTGAGGGCCTGACGGGCCCAGAGTCAAGTCACTCCTCTCCAGGAACAGCCAGGGAATGGACTCGGCCTCTCCTCAGGAGCCTGAGAAGGACATGGAGGGCTATTACAGCCTTTTGCAGGCAGGTTCGGAGCTGGAGAACACGCTGCAACGTGAGTATATATGTCTGCCATATATAACTGCCATTTTTGTTCACAATGACATCAGTTTCTCAGGATTTTCACTGGCGTTTTATGTAGTATTGCAAGGATTATGTTTGCTATTTATAACTTCATGGCGTTTTATCCATAACCTAGATTAGATATTTGATAATCTGCTTGACTGGACTGGACTCAATCTTTCTGTAATTGAAAGGCAGAGCAATTCCAGAACCTTGTATTTTTCTATGGTAACCTTTTCCTGAAACCTTGATATTAAAAGAGTGTTTTGATGGACATATACTGTGAGCTGGAAGTTTATAATCATGCAATCTGAATTCAGGCCAGTAGTGAGATTGAAGGATGAAAATAGAAGTTGTATTGTATGTATTACAAATGGACGCCAACACACAGGAAGTGGAGCACTGATATTAACCCCCAGCCCTGATCTCTGGCTATTAATTTGCCTTAAAACCCAGAGAATGCTCTTTAGACCATGATTCAGCATCTTCATTTTAGCCACCATGTCGTTCCTCGGGCACTTTAATGCATTTAAAGGTTTACAAGTCTGAATCACTCCATTCTGCTGTGTGTTATGTAATATTTATTTTATGATGCTATGGTTTACTCAAAGTGTTTGTAGGAGATTAGATTTGGCAGTGTGGCTCGTGTTGTTGGCATCGGTCTCAGTGTTGGGGTTGTTTTTATGTGAGAGTGAGCGTCACGTCTGTGTTGAAGTAATGCTTTGCAAAGGTGTTTGTTTGTTACGTTGTAATGATGCATGGTAATGCGAGACAGCAGTTCCTCTCAGGCGAGCCAGGTTCACAACAACAACATTCTGACACAGCCATTGTGAACACCTGTCTGGGCTTCGATAACATCCATGCAGCCGCACGCCAGAATCTGCTCAAACAATGAGAAATGTTAGTATTCCTCAGTATATTCGACATTGAGAAATCATGAGTTTATGATTTTACAGCTAAACTGTTGAGTTTTAAATGCTCTGTAGATATGAACTCTGATCCTTTCATTCCTCTTACCACATTGCATGACAATATGCACGTTTATGCATACAGTCAAGTGCACTCAGATGTAGTTTATCACATTAACCACTAACATTTGACAATGAATACATCTGTCATCGTTTTAAATGGCAACATTTTGTGGAATGTTTTGTTTAGAAAAAATTCCTCTTGGGTTGATATGTAATGCATTAACATTCATACAAGTGGAAGTGGAACTGAAGTGTCCAAATACTTCTGGGCTAAATGTATATAAAACATGTTTATCAGGGCTACTCTTGTCTGTGCTTTTTTTAAATTAAATTAAAAGTATAAAAGCTCAGGCAACTCCTCTTATCATTCAAGCCTATTAATAACCATCAAGAACTAAATTTATGAAAACATTGAGAAATTATTCAGTTCAGACAACCCTGTCTCTTACAGGACAGATCATAGTCTCTGTGTTGCTACTGAGCAGTACAGTTTTATTTAATAAGTGGCTTTCAGACTGAGTTCAGACATGTTCACATAGACAGCACCTGAATGTGTTTGTTATACACAGACTCACCTGTATCTCTGATCTCACCCTCAAAGGAGTATAAGGTGTGGTTTTCCATCTGTTGTTTTAGAAGGGCGATGCTGCCTAAACGTATCATTGTCAAGGCAATCCTGGGCTTGCTTATAAAGCCTGAACACATGGTAGAACAAACACCATGAGCAAATATACTCCAGCATTTAGTGACCTAACAGACTCAATAAAAATGTAAATGGAAAATGTCTTAATGTATTCATTTAATTGATTATATTCAAGAAATAGTTCACTAAACATGAAAATTTGATGAAAACGTACTCACCCTCAGGCCATCCAAGATGTAGATTACTTATTTTCTTCATTAGAACAGATTTGAGGAATTTTTCATTACATCACTTGCTCAACGATGGATCCTCTGAAGTTGTAAAAGCTGCTTGTTCTCTGAATATTTCTTTCCTAATTCAGATAAGACAACCTTTTCACTGGACAAAGCAGTACATTATGAATAGAGGCAATGGTTTGAAATTAAAAACATCTTGATAGATGTTTACTACAAACATGCAGATTGTGGGATGTTTTTATCAGCTGTTTGCACTCTCATTCTGACGGCACCCATTCACTGCAGAGGATCTGTTGGTGAGCAAGTCATGTGATGGTAGATTTCTCCAAATGTGTTCCGATGAAGAAAAACACATTTTGTGTGGCCGGTCAGAGATTGTGTAAATTGTCAACATTTTTATATGAACTATTTATTTTATTGTTATTATTTGCACACACAAATTTGTTGCACAGACCTTAAGCTGTATTTTTATTATAAAAATTCTGTTATTATTTGTTAATGTTTGCACACTAATATTTCTTGACGGACCTTAAAATGTATTTTTATTATTATTATTATTATTATTATTATAATAAAAAATATTAAATATTATTATTATAAAAATATTATGTCTATTATATCATAACACTTCACTTCACATTTGCAAATTCATCTCTCTCAAATGCACCATGCATTTATCTCTCCATATATAATCACATTATAAATCTCATTCATTTTGCTTATGAGGTGTATATAGAGCATTTAACATTTTAAACTGTCTTGAGTGTTATTAAATATTTAGTTGTGTCTTAGTTCACATTCATCTCTGCCCCAGCACCATTATACAGTACCTGTTGGAAACTCATTAAATTTTAATGTCAGCATAATTTTTTTTTTTTTTTATCATAATAGGTTAATGGTTATGTAGATAGCAGTTTTTACATATTACAACTTTCTTCAGAACATGACCCTTTATTTAGGAAGAATATCAGGTCTTTTTTTATCAACAATGGTTAAAGTAAGCATGTAAGGAGTCTTATAGTAGGAAAGAGAAGCTGTACTGTAACTTGACCCAAGATAATCCATTTCCTCTAGAGTATTGCATTTCTCTGTGGAATTAATTTGTTTTTGTTTGCTGCAGACACAGGAAGTGAGTTCATGGTGAAGTCACTGGATACCAGTGTTGGTCCATATGTAATCTGAACACACCCTTTATTGTCAATCTCCGATTGCAGTGTATTGTAGTATGAGACGAAGCTCAGAGGAAACTGAACCACCATCTCCTCTTGTTTTCAGTCTCTGGCTTCAGTCCATCTTGATGGTTCTGCAGACATGAATGCATTAGACTCATTGGTACTAACTACTAATGTTGTCAGTTTCACTGAGGAGTCCATTAAAAGAACATAAATAATTTTATATAGCACTGTTATAAACAGCTTCTGGTCGTTTGTACAATTAAACACTGGGTGGTGCTGTCCCTGAAAATTCACATAACCGTGACTAAACTGCATAAACTTACAGAAACATGACCTATTGCTTGCTGCTTTGTTATTTATATGTGGCTCATCTTCATTGTCTCCTCAGAGGTCACAGTCCCTGTGAGTATGCAAGAAGTGGCTGGCTACATTGAGAAACAAGTGGCCTATTTATCAGGTGGGGGTTTAAATCTCTGTTTTAGAGTATGTGAAGTATTTGTGGATTAATGGCTTGCCTAAACATGTCAGATAAATTTGGAGCAGTGCCACAGAATTTGTCCTTAACTGAAAAACTGTCAATTTTATGTTTATTGAATTCCAGGGGGACGCGGTGAGGACTCTAGTGTCATCATCACTCTCCCAGAATGCTCTGCTTTCAGCGACATTCCTGAAGAAGCTCTGGCTAAAGTTCTTTCATACCTCACACTGATCCCGAGGTCCGTGTCTAATACATCAGCCTCTCCATCTCACTGCATTGCAGTACAGCAACAGTTCCTTATGTATTCTCTTCACATAAACCTTGCAACAGCTCTTACACGAATTGAGCTATTCAAATTAATGTATTGTTAGTGTGCTAAATATGCAAAGATCTTTGTAGTCATATTGTAGACACAATACAGTCAGGATCTTTTAGAATGAAAGACCATATTGATCCCTCCATGCAATGCAAGCAAATGCCAGTGTACATTTACTTACATATGTTCAGATATTGTGGTTGTTTATAATGTCATGTTCTTAATAAAGATTTGACACACTTCACATGTTTCCAGAAAACGGCAACCTGGTGTAAAATTTATCATCATTTTAGACCGAAGATTGGATACTTGGGTCTCGATCAAAACAGCACTGGCACGGATTGCGGTAAGAGATTACAATATTTTATTTATAATATATATATTTTTTATAATTAATGCAAAAGTGTGAAAGGGGTTTTGTTGTTTTCATATTTTTATTATTATTATTATTATTTATAGTTTAAGATTTCATGTTTTCCTTGCATAAACTTGGATTTAATCCTTTTAAAAAGAACCCTTTTAAAAACCCTTTAAAAAAATAAATAAATAAATAAATAAATATGTATATATATATATATATACACACACACACACACTCTCTCCGGTCACTTTATTAAATACACCTGTTCAATTGCTTGGTAACACAAATTACTTATCAGCCAGTTACATGGCAGCAACTCAATGCATTTAGGCATCTAGATGTGATGAAGACAACTTGCTGAAGTTCAAACCGCGCATCAGAATGGGGAAGAAAGGGGGTTTAAGTGACTTGAACATGGAGTGGTTGTTGGTGCCAGACAGGCTGGTATGAGTATTTCAAAAACTTCTTGATCTACTGGGATTTTCACGCACAACCATCTCTAGTGTTTACAGAGAATGGTCCGAAAAAGAGAAAATATCCAGGCAGTTGTTTGGACGAAAATGTCTTGTTGATGTCAGAGGGCAGAGGAGAATGGGCAGACTGGTTAGAGATGACAGAGAGGCAACAGTAACTCAAATTACCACTCGTTACAACCAAGGTTTGCTGAATATTATCTCTGAATGCACAATGTCAAACCCTGAAGCAGATGGGCAACAGCAGCAGAAGACCACACTGGATGTTGCTCCTGTCGGTTAAGAACAGGAATTCGAGGGGCAATCGAGAGGCAATTTGCACCAAAATTCACCAGATCTCAATCCAATAGAGCAGCTTTGGGATGTGGTGGAACGGGAGATTCGCATCATGGATGTGCAGCTGACAAATCTGCAGCAACTGTGTGATGCTATCATGTCAATATGGACCAAAATCTCTGAGGAATGTTTCCAACAATTGTTGAATCTATGCTATGATTAATTAAGGCAGTTCAGAAGATAAAAGGGGGTCCAACCCAGTACTAACAAAGTGTACCTAATAAAGTGGCCTGTGTGTTTGTGTGTGTGTGTGTGTGTGTGTGTATATATATATATATATATATATATATATGTATGTATCTGTACAAATAATTAATTTATGTCATTTATATGTATTTATAAAACTTAAAAAGGTATATTTATTTAATATTGAATTTATTGTATTATTGAAAAGCTTAATAGATCCAGGGAGAACATTAAGCATGGCAGACCTTTATATGTCCTTTGGGGACTGAATGAATCATGAGTCTGTATTTGTTGTGTGCTGAAGCGGTCTTGTCGCTGTCCGTGGTGCTGAAGTGGATCAGCGCAGGTTCAGTACAGTATGTGCTCACAGCCCAATTCTCTGTGCTCCAGCCTGAATAAATAACTAAATGCGGCACTTCTAACTGAAGTTTGCGTTTAAAAACAGTGTGAAACCCGAGCATACTGCGAGGCAACGGGAATGCATGAGTTGGCAAAAAGCATGCGCAGGTTTTTACATTATGACGCTCTTGGGGCGAGGGAGAGGTGAGGAGAGCGCAGGAGAGAGACGGTGCTGTGCTGCAACCCTCCCGACGCTGCGGCGATGAATCCCGCAGACTGTCCACTGCACCGGGCACCGGTCTGCCACAGCAGGATGGGCGAGGTCTTTAAACATCCTCATAAAACATCGATCGCTATGAGCGAGCGAGACTGCAGGCGAGGACTTCCGCGCATCCGCCGATCGACGGTAATGTGTCTGGAGTAGTTTCGCTAAAGAGTTGGACTTAAGTTTAGATGAGCACAATGCGGTACACTGCGGCGCGACGGACGGCTTTAGCTTAGTCATCCTACATAGATAAATGCTAGAGAAGGCGTCGTTTATCAATGTAACATATAAAGAAATATATTATCGAGCATATGAGCGATAGCAGACTGAATATTTTCGCAGATGAAGCTTTTGTTTACAAATACGTAAGGACGAGTCAATGTCAAGCGGTGTGTGTCCTTACTGTGAACTGTGTGCTAGGATGAACCGTCATGTTCATGTGCTTTTTCTGTTTGTCAAAGAGATTAGTCAGATTTGTTTCAAATACTTATGTATCTCGATGTAATTCAGCTCCTGTGATTAATAAACTGTACATTTACAGTAGTTGTCGGCTAATCAAGCTGGTTATCACAGTGTGTATTTTGTGTTAACTAGTTTAGCGTTGTCTCATCAATTTGATTTTCATCAGTTGTCAGTGTGATGAGTGATAGTACAGGATGCACAGTAACACTGGATTCAATTAGCATAAATGAATAATATTCAAACTTAGAACGGATTTATTTCTTTTTTTTTTCTTTTTTTTGTGTGAGTTGCATGCATTGTCCAAATCCCATATAAGGTGGAGTCCAAATGTCTAAAACCACACTGAAACCTATAAAAATGGAGATGGAGACAAAATGAATTGGCAATGTATTATTCCGCACCATTTCCAAGTGATTACATTTTTGACATTTTGCAGATTCATTTTTACAGGTGGTCGGATGTTGGAGATCAGCTAAAAAAAAGTAACATAGGCCAAATAACAAATTTTTTACTTTTTTTAAAAAAAAATTTATTCGAACAGTTATTATTATTATTTGTTTATGTATTCAATTCAATAGCAGACTTGAGGATAATTTCATTGGTAGCTAGCATTTGCAGTATATCTTTTGATAACTATATTGTCCATGAAATTTATAGTAGAGGAATGATTAAGTAACTAAAATAGTTTATGCATATTTTATTATTATAAAGGTAAAACAGTAAAATCCAAACATTAAAAGCAACTGAAAAATAGTACAAATAAAGTGTATGCAGGGTAAATGTTTCCATGCAAAGCAGATTTACATTAGACCCAGAACATTCATTAAATTCATTTCATTAAATCCTCACGTTTTTAAGGATTATTCTTGCATTTATCTGCCTGTTTAAGGCGGTCTGTCCTTGTGTGTCTGCCAGGCTGATCTCATCTATTTCTGTCATAGGCCTCATTCCCTGGAAACTTGCACCTTGTGTTGGTACTAAGACCGACCAGCTTCTTCCAGCGCACGGTTACAGATCTCGGCTTCCGCTTTAGTCAAGAGGACTTCATGCTTAAAATGCCTGTATGACTCATTACACTCATTTGTAAGTTTATCTTCGTAAAGTCAGTACCACCCTGACCTGCATTTGTGTCTGCTATTAAGGTGGTGATGCTCAGCTCTGTCACAGATCTACTGCGGTACATTGATGAGAATCAGCTGACCTCAGAGTTTGGGGGAACTCTTGACTACTGCCACAGCGATTGGATCGTCTTAAGAACAGTAAAAAATGATGGTATAGATGCATTAACGAAATAGACCGAAATATCACATTAAACAAGGTAGTTTCTTTGCTTTTTACAGGCCATTGAGAGTTTTGCTGTTATGGTTAAGGACATAGCTCAGATGCTGCAGGCGTTTGGAACAGAGCTGGCTGAGACACAGTTATCAGAAGAATGCAGTGCTGTTGAGTTCCTCCTGATGTCCCACACTGAGAAATACAGGAGACTTAAGGTACAGCTCAGTGAAGCCCTCATGTGTAGAGAATTCTCTCACTTTTCCCTTATTGATTATTGCTAGACTTTAATAACTGCTTTAGGAACAACAGAATTTCAGCTTAAAATGTAAATGAATTAATGCTGTCAAATGATTAATTGCACCCAAAATAGTTTTGGTTTAAATAATTTATGTGTGTACCGTGTATATTATTATGTATATATAAAAACACACATACCGCATATATTTTAAAAATATTTACATGTATTTACATGTCTATATTTATATTCACATAAATTATATCCTATATAACATAAATGTAACATATTTTTCTTAAATATATACATTCATGTGTGTGTATTTATGTATGCATAATATATGCACACATTATGTAAACAAAAACTTTTATTTTGGATGCGATTAATCAAGATTTATTGTTTGACAGCACTAATATAAATATAGACTACTGTTTAAAAGTCAATACGTTTTTGAAAAGTTTTATTAAGGCTGTCTGCTATTGTCTATTTGATCAAAAACACAATAAAAATAATAATATTACAAATTAAAATAACTTTTGTTTTTATTATATTTTAAAATTTAATTAATTGTTGTGATGCCATTTGAATTGTCAGCAGCCAGTACCTCAGTCTTCAGTATCACATGATCCTTCAGAAATCATTCTAATATGCTGACTTTAAAAAATAAAGTCTCAAGAAACATTATTATTATTATCAAAGTTGACTAGAAAGTGCAAAAGAACGTCATTTATTTGAAATAGAAATCATTTGTAACATTATAAATGTCTTTACTGATTAATTGAATGCATCTTTGCTAAATAAATATTTTTATGTAAACATTTATTTTTATAAAGAAAATACTACTGCCAAATGGTTGTTTATACAAAATCTGAAACTCAAAATGTTATTTTATTTATTTATTTATTTATTTATTTATGATTTTTCTAGTTTAATTTGAATGGATCTGTGGTGAAATAAATATGTGACTCTGAAGCAAAAAAAAAAAAAAAAAACAGTTAAAGAGCTGGGGTATATTTATAGCAATAACCAAAAAAACATTGTATTGGTCAAAATTATTGATTTTTCTTTTATGCCAAAAATCAGAGTAAAGATCGTGTTCAATGAAGATATTTTGTAAATTTTTTGCCATAACTAAATTTATCAAAGCTTAATGTTTGATTAGTAATATGCATTACTAAGAGGTCATTTGGACAAATTTAAAGGCTATTTTCTCAATATTTAGAATTTTTTTGAACCCTCAGATTCCAGATTTTTCGAAAAACTGCCATTTAAGACTGGTTTTGTGGTCCAGGGTCACATATTATAAATATACCCATGTCTTACATCAGTTTCTCAATTGAGGAAAGCAGAGCTGCATGCATAATAATTATAATATATTTAGCAAAATAATTACCAATAGATTAGCATTTAAGAAAAGGACAAAAAACTCTTGAAAGGGCAACCTATTAAACAGAGCATCTGTATCAACCTCTTTTTATCAGATTAAACATGGTATCTCTGCTTGTTTCTACTACCACTTATTTTGCCAAGGAAAATATAAAAAAGTACCATACCTAAGGGAATAAACTATAGTTAGGGTACACAAAGCATGTGAGTGCAAAATCGGTGTTCCACTCCAGTCTGCAGTCACTTTTAGCTCCAGTCTTGTCTTTTCTTGTGTTTTCCGGCCCCTCTGGGCTCTGGCTGTTGTTTTGTTGCATGATTCTGTGATGTCAATGACAGCAGAACACAGTGCGAAGTGTTTTTGTTGTTATTCATGGGTGAAGGATGCCATCAGATCTGTGATGAGAGAGGGGCGGCAGCTGCTCTCTAACCTGGAAACTTCAAGGAAGGAAGGGGACGCCGACACGCGCTGGGACATGACACAGGACTGGGATACCATGCAGAGGTGTAGGGTTTGATCCTGTTTATTTGGAAATAAATAGTCTGCATCACAAATACACTTTTTTTTTTTTTTTTTTTTTTCTAAAACGGTGTGAACTTGAAATCATGCTTTCTGACATGTCCTTACTGCAGGCTGCTGGCTCAGCTCACAGATATGGAGATGGCGTTTGATGGCTTCTTTGATAAGCACCACCTCAAACTGCAGCAATATTTACAACTGCTGAGATATGAGCATAGTTATCAGGAGGTGAAATGCTTTTCTGTTCCAAACATTGCACAAAAACATAATGACGGCTCACAAACAAATGCTTTACACAAAACCAGTGCTGCCATTTGTCAATGCTGCATTACCTAATTTAAAAGTAAAAGTAAAGCAAAGAGGGAAGGGTTTTTTTCCCTTTTAAAATAGGAAGAGTCAATGAAAGTCCATTATCTAGTTGATCTAACATTCTCTTTATGTCAGATGGAGTGCTCTTTAGAGAAAATAAGAGCACAGGAAAGGAAGATAAGCATCACAGGAGAAACACTGTCCCAAACAGAGCAGTGTGTCAGAGAGCTGGACAGTTTGGAAAAACGTGCACAGGTAACTCTGCATTATGCCTCCCCGTTCATGTTGTACAGTCAGTCGCAAATATGCGGAAATTTCTGATAGATTTGTGTTTGTTTCAGGAGGAGATGAGTCAGGCTCAGGTTCTTATCCTGCATGGGCATCAGCTGGCTGCTGGACACCATTATGCTATGGCTCTGATTATCCAGCGCTGCAATGAACTCCGACATCAGTGTGACACCCTGACCTCTGCCCTCAATACTAAACGCAGCTCCCTGACACAAGCACAGACCTTGCTGCGCTGCCTCCAAGAGGTGGGCTAATACACTCACTCCTTCTCCTTATATAGTCATTTTTCATTTCATATTATGAAAAAGGTATTTTTATTTATTATTATAATTTTTTTTTAAGAAGTGCATTATGCTCATCAAGGCTGCAATTTTTTGTTTAAAATAAGAAAATGAGTAATATTGTGAAATATTAATGCAATTTAAAATGACTGCTTTCTATCTTAATATATTTTAATATATTTTCTTTAATTTCTATAATTATTTATTTTTGATAACTTTTTATCAGTGTAATGTGTTCTTGCCAAATTTTCTTGCCCTTTGTTTTGCAGGCTCTGCGGTGGTGTGATGATGGCGCTTATCTCTTGGCCAATCAGCAGGTGGATAAATTCCAGTCTAAAGAAGGGGCGCAGGCAGCTCTTCGAGATATCGAGAAGTTCCAGGAGGCGGCGCCAGCTCTCCTCGGAGCAGGCGAGGATGTGCTCTTTCTGGAGTATGAATCTGTGCTCACTCCTTGTCTACAGGTAAACACTGTCAGACTACAGAAATAAGACTAGATTCCTAAAGTAAATTCCTAGGCATCATTTTAGACAGTCATTTCAGAAATGTAGCTTCTGATGGCTGTATTTGGTCCCTCTAAATCTTAAAGAATTAATTACACTTTAGGCTAAATATAAATGGAAATCCTTTACTGTGGTGTTTTTCAGGCTCATATAGAGAAGACTTTTCAGAAGCATAGCTCTGTGCAGGCTCTGATTCAATCCAGACAGAACTGCCTGAGGAAAATGGCAGACAAACATGTCCGACCAATCCAGCTGGTGGTCCCTCGTGCAGAGAACCCACCACGTGCAAAATCCCCCCTCTTCTCCCCCAAACATGGTATGCCACAGTCCAATATTAATGTTGGGTCCAATTGTCCTCAGTTTTTTTTCAGCCATTAATTCTTATCAATAGTTACTTTTTGACAAGATTTCACACTAAATTTTTCATATCTGCCATGAACATCACTTGCTACAATACAAAAACTAAAACACACTCTTTAATGAAGCTTTCAAGATGCCTGATCAAAATGTATTGCATTTGGGTAATGACATGGAATCCTTTTATAGCTATTATTTACCTTTAAAAATGCACAGCTGCACCTTTTCCCTAATAAATCCCTATGGATAATGTAAAATTCCTGGGCAGTTGCAAAATAAGGTACATTTACAATTCACATGCAGTTCTTTTAATCCTTATTAACTCTGAGGACCCATAACAAAGGCTTGTCTGTGACGCATAGTCAAATGACAGGCTCCATGTAAATTAGGAAGCATTTATTTTTGTTTACCCCAGAATGCAAACCTTTATTATGTGGCTCTGTGGAATACTTGATTCTGATTTGTCAATAGTGGACCTCAGCTGTCAGATCCTTCTGTATAATGACCATTAAATTGTATATTTCTCAAGTGACTATGGGAATGTGTTAAAAAAAGTAAATTGAATTGCAGATTAATAATGTATTAGAGAATTAAATTCTGAATGTTATAATGGGAGAGGATAAATAAGATGGATTCGGTCGTTGTGCATTCACTGTTCTTGTGAGAGCTGATGCACTTTAAGATGGAGAGATCAAGGGAGGAAGCCATAGAGATGTGCAGAGCTCACCTGACATACCGTGATCCTCAGCACAGCTGGATAGCAGCCCATCAAATGTGATCCAACAGGAACGCAATGTAAAGATGGATCTGTAGTTGAAACAAGGGCTTTTGGGAGGATTTTATTCATTTACTGAGGTCATAAACTGGTATTGACCTCTGAATGACTTCCAAAGTCAGATCAGAGTGATATTATGTTATGCCCAGTACTGTCTGATTGTTTTTGATGATATGATTTGATTGCACATAGTACTGTGGCCGTTAATGTTTTGTGCTGCAGTCACTAGTCTGCAAAAAATATTCTCATAGCTCTCACTGAAGCTGCACGTTTTGCAACATATTTATATCAATTCTATATTGTATCCAACTGCTCTTTTTGTTTTAAAACAGATTTTAATTCCAGTTTAAAGTTCACCTTTGACCTCCCATTACCAGGCAAAAGAACATCGAGGAAAAGCCCAAACTCCAGAAAGGTAACACTGTAACTGTAACCTAAAACAATTTAAAACAATTATCACATTTTCACACATTTCGTAATAAAACTTTAATATATACTAAGTTTAGATTTTTCCCTCACACATCAGTTTCCAGGATGTGATTGCCATGTGGCAAAAAGTTGAATTACCTGAACTACCCAAAGTTGAAGAAACACCCATAGACTGTATTTCACTTTTCATTTGTAAGAAAGATGCATAAAGCTCAGAAAAGATGTGGAAATCCTTCTGTGTTTTCTGTGTGGTTCAGATTGAAGTGATTCATGACTATCAGACGGCCAGCTCTGTCCCGTACAGTATGGATGGAGAAGACGCCCCTGATCTGCTCAAACGGTGAGTCTGCTGTCTGACACTGTCTGTTTTAATGACACACTGATGTGTGTGATGACCATGTGAATGTGTGTGTCTCCAGACATGTGATAAAGGAGCTGATCGAGACCGAGAGGATCTATGTGGAGGAGCTGCTGGCAGTGCTCTTAGTAAGATGACCTTCATTTTTCTGAATGTGGCACTGAAGGTAGAGCTGGAAGCTGAGGTGTTGATGTTGTGGATTTGTTAAAGATCTCTGTCACTCTCTTTGTTTGGATTTGCAGGGCTACAGGGCTGAAATGGACAATCCGTCTCTTGCTCCGCTCCTGCCAACAAGTCTTCGCAACAAGAGAGATGTGCTGTTTGGAAACTTGCCTGATATCTACAACTTCCATAGCAGGCAAGGCCACACAGAGAGAACTTCATAACGCTGCTATTTTGCTACAAGAGCAAAATGTAAACAATAGCTTCAGAACGAAATAAGATTCTATTTCCTGTGAGATAAAACGCCAAATCCTCAGCCTCAGTAATTCAGACACAACTGCACACTGACAGTTTTGACTTCAAGACACCTTCCTGAAACATCTTGTTTTAATAAAACATATCGGTTTGTGCAGCTGTGTTTGCCAGTGGCTTTGAAATGTGTCTTGCTTGCTGGGTCTTCATCCCCGGGTGAGGCAAATTGCCAAATTGGTTGACTGCAGGAAGCCGTTACGCCAATTAAAGCACTTTAATTACTGCTAAATGGCTGTTGGTCAAATAAGGATTTGATTAAGCCAATGAGAGCTCAGCTGGAAGGGAGCGCATCAGCAGAGCGGGGGTTCTGATAGACAGCTGTGTGACCTCTCACTGAGTGTCAGTCAGTCTTATCTGTTACAGAGACAGAAAAAGGCATAGTGCAACTGGGAAATAAGAAAATGAAACAGTTGCTAAACTAATTATGCATACTAGATATTGTGCATACTATTTAAAGTGCATACTAAGTATAATGCACACTATATTTGTAGTGCATATTACATTTAAAACATATTAATTGTAGTGCATACATTTTATGCGTACTTGATTCACTGCATAATAGATTTGTCAAGCATACTATGTGTATATATGTTTAAAACATTACTTTTGTACTGAAAATGAGATTTAATACACACTAATTGTAGTGAATAGTTCTAGATATAATGCACATTAGACGTTGTACATACTGGATGTTTACTGGATTTCTACCTTTCAGTAGTTTGGAGTCAAAATCTATTTATAATTACAAATAAGAAGCCATTTTTTCAAGTTAACCAAGACCTTTTTTTGTTAGAATTAAGCATAAAACAAGAAGGCATTATTTGCTGTAAAAATGAATATTAACATGTTAAAATATGGGTAATTATATAATGATATTTTAAAATATATATTCACTGCTATTTGAAAGTTTGGGGTCAGTAAGAATTTTAAAGAAATACTTTTATTCAGCAGGGAAACATTAAATTGATCAGTAAAGACATGCATAATGTTACAAAATAAATTATATTTCAAATAAGTGCTGTTGTTTTGAACTTATTACTGAATACTTAAAAAAATGTTTGACAGTTTCCACAAAAATATTTCAGCACCATTTTCTAAATTGATCATAATAAGAAATGTTTCTTGAGCATTAGAATGATTCCTGAACATTCAGATTTGCCATCACAGGAATAAGTGAAATTTTTAAACATATTGAAATAGAAAACAGTTATTTTAAATTTTAATATATTACTGTTTTTGCTTTGTAACTGATCAAATAAATGGTAAGCAAAATATATATATATATATATATTATCAACCCTGAAATTTTGCATTACATTAAATTATGAACAGCTTGTAGTTTGGCACCAAAGTGTGTGACTTGTGTTTTCTGTTCTCCAGTGTCTTCCTGCAGGATTTGGAAAGCTGTCTGGAAAGCCCTGAGGCAGTTGGGGCTTGCTTTCTGGAAAGGGTGAGGAAGCTTATAAAACCATATGAGGCTTATTCTGTTTTGTTTTTAGAAACATATCCAACATAAACTATCTGTCTGTTTCCAGAAAGACCATTTCCATTTGTATGAATGTTACTGTCAGAACAAGCCTCGATCTGATTCTTTATGGAGGCAGTTCTCGGACTGCCCATTCTTTCAGGTATCAAAAACCATCTCTATCTATAAAAATACTTGCAGCGCACATCTAGAAATAGACCTGAGATGTGTCCTTTGTGTTACAGGAGTGCCAAAAGAAGCTGGAACACAAACTTGCTCTTGACTCATACCTGCTGAAGCCAGTCCAGCGCCTTACAAAATATCAACTCCTATTAAAGGTGCAAGCTTTAGTTGAATACAAATGTGAATTTAGAATTTTTTTCATATAAAAGTATATGTTTTGTTATATGTTAAAAGTATTTTAATAAAATTATGGTTCATGTGAACTGCAGTATGGTTTGTATTTTGTATTACATCACAATGCAACCTGTGGAAGCTTATTTCTGCCACAGAATAAAAAAACAAAATATTTAATTAAAAAAATATAATATACAGTATAATAGAAAAAAGTTTTTCTTGATATTGTGAACTAAAGCATCACAATTCAGGCAAATCAGACTTCTCCGAATTGCGAGTTTATATATTGCAATTGCAAGTTTACATTTTGGATGCAGAATTGCAAGACTTGAACTTATAATTTAGAGAATAAAGTCAAAATTGTAGTTGTAAATTTGAAATTCTGAGAAAATATTTTTGCATTCACATGCAGTCCAGTCAAATGCTTCATATTTGGGGAGGGAAAAAAACTTCAGAATTGCGTGATATAAAGAGATGTAAACCCTTAGTTATGATTTGATTTCATAACTAGGATTTGCATTAGAAGGGAAAAAGTCAGAATTGTGAGTGATTAAAGCTGCGGTAGGTAACTTTTGACTCTCTAGCGGTTAATAAACAGAACTGCTTGCGTCTTGCGGAAGAACATCGTAGCCGGAACTACTTCTCTCTGTTTATGTCTATGAAGAATCATAAAGGTACTGGGTTACTCCGCCGCGGTATCCCCGAAGCAATCTAAAATAGTCCGAATATAAACACTTATTATAGGTACACCCTAGTGATTCAGGACAAGCCAAAAACACGGTTTGGAAAATGGATTCATGGTGTACACGCTTATTATATACAAAGTTACGGACCGCAGCTCTAATTGGTTCTTTTTTACCAGGAGCGATGGAGTTTGTGCAAATGGCAATAGGACCACTGGGAGGAGCCAGAGGAGCTTGATTTTTTTCACAGATTATCTGTCTCATATTCTACTGTCAGGACATAATGACAGGTTTAATAAATATGTAAAAAATATATTTTTTACAAAAGTTCCCTACAGCACCTTTAACTCACAGTTGAGGGGGGAAAAAGTCATAACTGTGGGATAAAAAGTTTTAGATTTTTTTTTCCGTAAGCTTCCATAGCAACCTTGTGGGTTTTTTTTTTTTTCGTTTTTTGATGTACTGTAGGAATACTTTTGTCCATTAAATCCGAGGAATTGTATGTGTGTTTGATAATAGGAGCTTCTGAAGTACAGCTCAGGCTGCGAGGGAGTTTCTGAGCTGCAGGGGGCGCTAGAAGCCATGCTGGACCTGCTGAAGTCAGTCAACGACTCGATGCACCAGATTGCCATCACCGGATATGAGGTGACATTTTTACCAACTTCATGTGAGTGTGTGAATGCGTACAGTAGCTAACAAGTTGTATGTTGCAGGGAGATCTCAGCAATCTGGGCCGCGTGCTAATGCAAGGCTCCTTCAGTGTGTGGATTAGTCATAAGAAGGGTCCGACCCGGGTGAAGGAGCTGGCCCGCTTCAAGCCCATGCAGCGACACCTGTTCCTGCATGAGCACGCACTCCTCTTTTGCAAGCGCCGAGAGGATCAAGGAGAGAACGCTGACAAAACTCCCTCCTACAGTTTCAAGCACTGTCTTAAGGTACGGTGCACACTTCCTGCTGGGAGCACATGTGCAATCTGAGAAGTCCTGCCAGCATCGCATGTGGATGCATCGTTGTATATCAGCCTGTTTACTCATGACAGCATTCCTTTCTTGTTTTTAAAATATGATGCTACTTCACAGGATGTGACAGCATATGACATGTTTATACAGCAGATAGCTGTGAGTTTTCAGATTCGCATGTGTTTCCCTCCGTGAGTATACAATGCTGTTTATGCTGGCAGATGAGTGCAGTCGGCATTACGGAGAACGTCAAAGGAGATGTGAAGAAGTTCGAGATCTGGTACAGTGGCAGAGAGGAAGTCTATGTGATACAGGTGAGAATGTAGTATTATTTAATGGACAATGACTGTTGTGACTGTCACATTTACCACTGTTATGCAAAAAATTCTCATAGGCACCTTCAGTGGAAGTGAAGATCGCTTGGCTGAACGAGATCAGAAAGATCCTGACCAACCAGCAGAAACAGCTAAAAGGTCTCAATACATTTCCTGTGGTTAAATGTCACTGTTATTCCTCCACAAGTACTTGTGAGTAATGTGTGCTCTTCTCTCATTGGCTCAGAGGAGTTGTGTCACTCTGCTGCAGTCTCAGAGCAGATGCAGATGTCTCCTTCTCTCTCAGTGAGGTAAGAATCCACTAGTGTACAGATCACTGTTCCTGAGCCCCTCTCTGATCCCTGATCCAACCCTCACCGAGCACTCGCTCTCCTTGACCCTTTGGCTCAGACCAGCTCTTTCCTGCTTCTAGCTGTTAGAAATCTCACATGACACTTCCCTCCCAGAATCCTGCCAATAACAGTACCCCCTCCCTGCTTTTACAGTCCCCGCTTTAGCAATCCATATGATGTGTAAGTACGGTCCAAAATTAACTTCATTTTAAGTAGATGTAACTTTGTTATCTATCATAAATATACAGGTTTTGAAATTGAATTGTGCATGATTGTAAAAATAAACAGTAGTTTATGTAAAATGTATATATAATAAATACAACCAATAATATAATGCACTATAAAATGTAAAAACTTGTAGATATGCATACGTTTATCTTTTTACTATTGGTGTCACATTTTTAACTTTATATGGTATTATATAACATTTTACATTTATTATATATATTGTGTATTTGTTTGTACATGATACAAAAGATTTCTATTTAAATAAATGCCGTTTCTCTTGAACTTCCTTTTAAACAAAGGGTTTTACAAAAAATAAGAAAGAGAGAAAGAAATCTGACTTCTTGAGGGAAGTCAGAATATTATAATGACTTCTGAAGATCATGTGAGAATTAGAGGAAATCACATTTTACATTTTAAAATATACTTCCTAAAATATCACTGATATTGAAAATATATAATATAAAGATCATATATACTGTATATATCACGTATATATGTCTTTGTATTTTGATCTATTTAGATTTTAATTTTCATATTAGTGAGGGCCAGGTTGTAATTATTCAAATTTTACTTTAAGCATGTAATGTTTCGATTCCTAATTAAGTTACTGACCAATGGTTTTATTTATTCGCCAGTGCAGTTTTTACTCTCATTTGGCGAGTGTTCATTTTGGACCCATGTATAAGCCATATTTAAAACATCTTTGTTGTATTTGCATATACAAAACCCATGCACATTCAGGATGTCTCATTTGAACAAATCAATTAAGTAAAAGTGTATGAACAATGTTCTGCTGATGAGGGGACTGAAGCCGTTGTGTGTGTGTGTGGTTGCCTGTCCTCCCGCAGGGCCGTGCGGCCTTCCGGTGGTGTTCTTAAGGGCTGCCTGCCCCGTCTGGACCTTGTGTCCCTGTCGGGGGGCGTGTGTGTGTGCCTTCGCGCTCGGAGCCCATGCCTCACTCGCTCCTCCCAGCGACAGTGACGCTCAGTGGTAAATTGGCAGGAGGGGGGCCGCTCCGATCTGTGCTCCGTCACATACAGGGCTGCTAAGGCCACACTTTAACCACCATCGCCGTCCCCTCCATACACACCCCACCCCTGCGATCTCACCAGCAGAACCCTTATCATTAACATAACAGGCAAACGCTTTGCCAGCATCTCTGCATCTGTTTTGCATGACATGCAAACATACGCAAACAGCAGAAGAGTTTGGTTTGACTCCATTATTTTGGCTGTTAAGCAGCACTTTGAAGACGGGGCTTATTTTGAGATCAAGACGAGTTGAGTCATATGTTGACAAATCAAGACTATATCGGCTTATTTTCACTCCATTTCCTTATCAGCACGTCTCTATGCTGTTATGAAAGAGTCATTTGCCTTGCAGGCCTGAAATTACCCCCATCTGTCCATATCTGCCAGCTTCTTACATGGTTTGCTCTGGGTTTTCGGTTGGTTTGGCTCTTGTTTCATATAGAAAACGTGGTGCATGTCTGAATAATTGTTTATTTACTTCTAACTCTACTCTTGTCCCACAGCAAACAGCAAAGAGCGTCAGTCAGCTCAGAGGGGACCGAGTCGGGCCACAGCAGTCCAGATCCGTTCAGCTGCTCTAACCAGCTCCAGCGCAACAGACGCAGTGAGTGTTACACACACCTCATCTCAGTGGAGATATGTCAGTGCAGAATGTGTTAAATGTAAAAATGTTTTTCTTTAACTGGACTTGTTGAACGGTTTAAAACCAAACATGGAATCTTGAAGTGTTTTTACGCATTTGCCGTGGTTTATCTTGGAGGCAGGAAAATAACAAGTATGATGAAATAAGATTGTTTGTGCGTAATAGAGTATCATTTAAACATTAGCATTATTAACATTGATATACACTGCGTATATACATACATGTACAACAATAGATACTGTTTCATAAAAGTTTGGCGCAAGTATGATTTTTTTTTTTTAAAGAAATTATTTTACTCTGCAAAGATGCATTACATTTATCAGGAGAGACAGTAAAGACTTACATTGTTACAAAAGATATATTTTTGAAAAAATTATTACTATTTACACAAAAATATTAAGTAGCACACTGTTTTCAACATTGATAATAAGAAATATTTCTTGAGCAGTGGATCAACATATTAGACTGATTTCTGTAAGATCATGTGACACTGAAAACTGGAGTAATGATACAATATTTTACAATATTACTGCATTTAGTGTATATTAGATAAAATAAATTGCCGAATTTTTATTTTGTAAGACTTTAAGAGACTTAAAAAAAATTATATATATATATATATATATATATACCATTAAAAAGTTTAGTTTTTACTTTTGTTTATATAGTACATGTTATTTAACATTAATAATTTGTATAATATTTATAATTCTTATTGTTATCACTATTATTGTAAATTTTTAAAAAGCAAACCATTCTTTTTCATCATATTTGTTGTGTATCTACAGTATATTGTCTTTAAGTGTGGTATGTAGTTGGAAACTGATTTTTTTCATTCAGTATTTTGGGTGAGAGTAAATAGTGTAGCTATAAATGGTCAGGTAAAGAAACCTACAAATGACATGGCAGTAATGCAACACATGTAAATGCATTGCATTTTAAATTCAGAAAGCAACTGCAAGTGAAATCAAATGTTTGTCCTGATAAAGAAAAAAATATTTGGGCCTTTAGATATACTCACCAACTCATAAACACATATTCTGCGCACATACAAAGCAGTGTAGTTGAAGTGTAATGCTTGCTGTTCAAACCAACACACATTCATGTTTCTGCTGTAAAACCATTATCCGTGTCACCACAAACTTCAACCGCACAGTCAGTATAAAACTTGAAAGAGCATGTGATTTCTCCACCCACACGCATGATCTCTGAAGCCCACAGGGCCGTCAGCATCGGTTAGAGTCATAAGACACAGTGTGTTAAATTCATGAACTCCGAAACATCCATGTGGTGTGTTTGTGGTAGGCTGGCCGGGCGCACCTTATTCTGTAGATATCTGTGAAGGTCTGGAGGACTGGAGTGGAGCAAACAGCCTTTCTAACCCGTCTGACACTGAGGAGGAGGATGCTGCCCGTTTGGTAAGAGACAGACATCCCACACTCACTGTCACTTACTCATGTTTGGGGACACTTGTTGTTATTTACTTATCTGTTTGTATAAGGTTGCAGGCAGATATAGGGCCTTTGTTGACTGGCGAAAAAATGGGACAGATAACTTCATCATTAAGTGTGGTGATGTCATACAACTACAGCATGAGGAAAATGATGGCCAGTGGTGAGTGATATGTGTGAGCCTAAAGCAATATCAAAGATGGTCTGGGAGAAATGCAACTTAAACGCCATCATTTACTCATCATCATGTTGTTCCAAACCTCTATGACTTGATATAAAAGAAGATATATTGAGAAATGTCTCAGTGGTACAGTTTGAAGTCAAGTGGAAATCAGTGGTATTTGGATTACAAAAACACTCCAGTATATCCTCTTTGTGTTCCTAAAAAGAGAGTATGTGACACAGGTTTGGGAGAATATGACATTTTATTTTTGGGTAAACCTATCACTGTTTGACAATGTAACGATATTCCCTTTGTAATCATCGGGAAGAAGGAGGCGGGAACCGGCGCACAATCCAAAACACTTTAATAATTCAAAAATAAACAAAACAGCGCGTCAGCCCCTCACGGCAACTGACGCGCACAAATAAAAAGCAAACATAAAATAACGTCCCAGGCCTGGTCCTCTCTCATCCTTCACGGTCGTCGCTCCAGTTTTATGTCCTTCCATCTCCTACGTGGGACTCGATACTAGCGGTGGGGCTCAGGTGTAGCTCATCTCCAATCACTACACCTGGCCTCACTCCTCGTTCCCACGCCTCTCGGCCCCGCCCCACTCGCCACAGACAACATCTTGATTTTTAGTAAAAAAAAATGTTTGAAATGTGAAGTGTTATGGGAAATGTAGTCCCATATCAAGAAGAACAATAGTCAACTTTATTAGGATAGGTCAAAATTACCGTAGATCCCTTTCAAATGCAAAAGTTGATTTAATGGTCAAAAATTATGGTTACACTTTATGAATTTTCTTTCATTATATTCCTCCTTTTGAAAATTCTTATTCTACATCTTGTTTGTAAGATTAATTCTAATTCAGGAATTTTAATTGCAGTTTAAAGGGCATTTCCAGTTCAATATTGCATGATGCAAACCCTGATATTTAAAGACAACTGAAGTGGATTAGATAGTGGTTTGGTGTGAATCAGTATAGCTGTGTACTCTCACAGGCTGGTGAAGAATCTGAGTCGCAGACAGGAAGGCCGTATCCCTACTGCCAACCTGCAGGGCATCTTGGGAGAAAGCATCAAGAATCACTCCAACCGGCTTGGAGGTGAGAGTCCATTTGGACATTACTGCCTTTTTGTGTAGTTCCCAGAAAATAAGAGTTTGCTTAAGATCCATACTGCCATATCTTCTGTGCAGAACCAGGGAATCGTAAAGCACGCAAGCTCAGTTCGCCATGAAGGAACGGCCCAGTGCAATATTGGACCTTTAACATAAACGCTTGGTAGCTCAAGACTGTATGTGACTACGTGGATTCAGACCTGACCAGCAGGATCATCTTCCAGAGTTTTTATACTGATCCTCATTGACAGATGCTACCAAAATCTTACAAGAGTTCTCCACCATTTCAGAAAAGCCAGAGAGTGCTTTCAAACATCTGTCCTCTGCCTAAACACACTTCAGTCCTCCTGACTAGGTGAAGCCTGGAACATTCTGACTTTGCGGTTGTTGAATAATGAATAATGAATCAAGGCCCATCAAAAGGCCTCTTCGTCGCTGTCTTCGCGGTTAACCCTCTCAGAAGACCGAAGAAAACACCCTGTGCATAAAGGACCGTAATTTTTAAACTGTGTTTGTTTGTGCTGTTATTTATCTTGTACTGTTGTATTTATCCTCAGTCTGAGCTCTTCCTGAGAGCCTCAATGCCAAATCATGCAGTGCCATAATGCCTGTTTCCCCACTTTTTATTTAATGCAGACTTTGCTCAGTAGTGCATAAGTTACCTCAAAAAAATATTTATAAGCACTTTATTCAGGTCACGCAAATATGTGGCCATTTGTCTCTCTCTACAGCTTAAAACCGGATGAATTTTGCATGCCGTCAATTCTTACCTCTCTTATTTAGTAAACTTCTCTTGTCAGGCACTTTACATGCAGAATCTACTCTGCCAGCTTGAAGACCTGGGGGGCCGTCATGTAAATGTTGACTTTAGAATCACAAATATGAGTTATGAGGGGGTGAGCAGAGCGCATGTGTGTTGAATGTGTGGCACGACTGCGAAATCGGAGCCGTGTTAATGGAGGTTTCTTATTAAGAGAGATCATACAGCAAACATTAAATATACCCACTGTTTAGAATGCTTAATGAAATATTAATTGCAGACTTATATGAATTTACTACATTAAATCAGGCCCACAGTTGGAGGGCTGACTTTGATATACCAGCGTTTGAAGTGGAAATGAGCTGTGTGTAGCAGCAGGAGACGCTTTGGAGTACATATCTCTTATGTTATTAATTTTGCTATCAACTTGTTCCCTTCCAGCGTGGATCTCCAGCCACCCACTCAAAATCAAGCCACGTGAAGGACACAACTGCCTGTACTGTGCTATATTAGCCATATATACAGTCAACTTTGCATATTTTTATGCTTATTTGTGTCCAAACATTTTTTTTATATATATTTGTGAGCGCACATTGAAAATCTGGGAATCAGAATTTCATGATCATCAGGTTTTTTCTCCATTATTTTCAAGTTAATTTAGTAAATTTAGTTTTTCACTCAGAAGTAATGCTAAACAAAGCATGTTCACTAATGGTCTCAGACTTTTGGATCTCATATCTATATCTACTGTAATAGCATTTAATCCTGATTTTTTGTTTGTTTGTTTGTTTGTTTGTTTTTGGGACTGGCTTCTAAATTATTTTTGAAGGAATGTATCTGTGTCGATTGTATTGTAACAATATTGTATTTAAATTTGTACAGCCTATTGACAATTACCTTTTTTTCTTTTTCAATAAAACTGTTTCATAGAAAGTAATTTGTACCTACGATATATACAGTATATAGTATTATTATTTAACTACTCTTGTGTTTAAACGTTTGGGGTCAATACGATTTTTCAACGTCTGCTAAGCATTTATTTGATCTGAGCATATATTGAAACGGTAATACTGTGAAATATTATTTTCTAATTTAATATAATTTATTCTTGTGATTGCAAAGCTTAATTTTCAGCATTCAATGTCAAATGATCCTTCAGAAATCATTCTAATATGCTGATTTGGTGCTCAAGAATACATCATGAGCATCGACTGTGTTGTTATCTCCCAGAGACTGGCCTCAGATGATGAAAGGATCTTTCACGGGTGAGATGTGAGCGATCTGATGCCTCCAGTGTTTATGGGGAAGATCCAGTGATTTTCAGAACTAGGTCACGAGTCTTTTAAAGAACGCTGTTGAAATCATAAGTAGGTTTCTAGTGTCAGATATTTTCAGTCATCGCCCCTCACATTCCTCCAGTTTTTCCTCTGAAGGCAGTTTAAAGCTTGAGGGGCTACATTTTTTTTATGTTTGACGTCTGGATGCGAGATTGAGTTCTCAGTCAAGAAACCATAGCAAGTTCTAACCATGTAGCAAGGCAGTACATTGCTTAATAACATACCTGCTTTCATTAAACCACAGGAGAAAACGGTGTCTATGGAGTGTTACATGTCCTTATGGGACACTGAAGGTACTAAGTCATGTATAATTGATCAAATGCTGCACAGGGTTTATTTGATGGAATCTCATTGGCCAGCCAGGACTTGGAGGCAGAGTATGACCACAATCTGTTACAGATTAAGAACAATCTAATTGTATTTACTTCACCTGATTAAACAAGTGCATCTTTTCTCTCCACATCTGATTACTCATAGATTTTAAAATGATAATTCTAGATCATAGGTCCACATCTCTAAGCAGTACTCCCTTAGTAACACCCATGACGTGTTGTATCCAACGATAATAATTACCAACCTGTGTGTACACACCGTACTTCCCTTTCTTGGCACATTCTTCTCCCCAACTGACAATGCCTGTGAGGAACCAGGTGTTGTGGTAGCGCATGGCATGAGGTCCTCCGCTGTCCCCCTGACACGCGTCTCTAGGAGAATTTGAGTATCCAGCACAGAACATGAAGTGTGTGACTGTGTCACTGCTGCTTTCCTTACACACTGTTCTGTCTACATAAGGCAACTCAACCTTCTGTAGGGTTGCTGCACTTCGGCCTTGAAAGCGCAGACGGCCCCAGCCGCTGACAGTAGCCAGAGATCCGGACTGCAGCAGTGAGTTGGAGAAGAGCATGGGTCCCAGGCAGATGGGACGTACAGTTGGGGTAAACCGGATGGGGTTGCGCAGCCGCAACATGGCAATATCATGATTATAGAGGCTCACTTTGGAGTCATAACGGGGATGTGAGATGAAACGGGTGACGTTCAGATTCTGTTCCGTGCCTTCAGTCTTGGAGACATCATGCTCCCCTGTCAAGCATAGTTGTTTAGTTTAGTGATATAATTAATAACTGGTCTTGGAATTCTACAAATTTCAGGAAAAAAATATCTAAAGATCATTTGTAAAAAAAAAAAAAAAAAGATAAATTTACATGTGATGCAATGTTGCATATAAGACAATGGTTTTTGTTTTTTGTTTTTTTTTTTAGCTCGCCAAGGCTATATTTTTTGATACAGTAAAACCACTTATATTGTGAAATATTATTACAATTTAAAATAAGTTAAAATAAGTTTTCTATTAGAATGTATTTTAAGGTGTAATATTCCTGTAATGGTCTTCAGTGTCACATGATCCTTTAGAAATCGTGCTATTTTAGTCTATTGATTTGGTGTTCAACAAATATATCTTATGTTTAATCTTGGTGAAAACAGTTGTGCTGATTAATATTTTTGTGAGATTTTAAATATTTTATAGGCTAAATTAAAATATCGGTGTCATACAGCAATTTAATGTAATCAGTATTTTCTTGGCTGTTGTTCTGGTCTTACCAACTCTGATGTAGAAGGATCCATTCTGTATCCCTACCAGACAGTGGGCTGCAGTTATGACCCATAACTGGCTAAGGATGGAGCCTCCACAGAATACCTGCTGTGTTGAGCGCGCCACCAGCGCCACCTAGAGATCAGCAGTTAACTGGGGTAAACGACATGATTTTGGGTGCATAAAAAGATTGCGTTGTAGTAGATGTGCCAGTAATAATAAAAGTGCCTATAAACGCTTATTTTTTATTGCTATAGCACATAATAGCATATTTATAGTCTTTACCTGCCAAGGGATTTCTCCAGGTAAAGATGGATTGCCACCAACAATACGGCTTCTTGGGGCACTTACAGTTGGTTCAGGAGTCATCAAATACTCATCAAATGCCCATTGAGGGAGTTTAACACGAGATGGCGTGATTTTCTCTTTTTTCTGTTTAGAATTTGAAGGGGTTGTCGAGTTGTCCGGTTTGGAAACGCTGGATGTGGATTTGACTGTCTTATTGGAAGATTGTGCAGAGTTCGTTACAGAGGCTGGACCGCTGGCCCAAGTTCTCACAGCTGTATTACTGACTTTGCCACATGGAAACTTAACTAGTGACAAAAAAAATAAAATAAAAGTTGTTGTTAAATATTTTACATTTTAAATTTGCTTGCAGTGCCTTTTCTTTAAAAAACAAAACAACCACTAGTACTTTAAAAATGAAAGTAGCTCTTTCAGATGTTTCAATCAGCTCATTAGGAATCTAAGAAGTAATTAAATCACCTAACGGTTCACATGTGAATCCATCTTCTTTGAGTCTGTAACTGGATGCACACCGACATCCTGTCCCATTAGACTCCATCACAACACAGAAATGCTCACAGCCTCCATTATCAACATCACACATTTTGGCAGTTACTAAGAAACGGCACAAATCATATTTTTAATTATCTTTAGGAATTTCTTTAATTCTAACAAAATATGGTGCACTGAGTGTTTGAGGGAAGAAAGACCTTGCCTAACCTATTTCACAGTTTTTGCCAACATAGCCCGGTTTACAGTTACAGGTGTATGTGCCCATCTGGTCCTCACATGTGCCTTGGTTTTGACAGGGTGATGGTTTACACTGGTCCCCATCTAACAGACAGAATCATTTATTAACAACTGCTAAGAATTTTTTTTAATAGAAATAATGTGCTTTATTTCAATTCTGGAAGAAGGAACATAGGACGGGAATTCAAATCCAGCATAAATTATTTTTTAATATTTGTCTAATGTTAATCAAATGCATTTTATTTCCTGAATTCTGAGTTTAATAATAAAATGATGTCCAGTTCAAATTTCATTTAATTTATTGGTCCAGTAGCTACCTAAACACATCATAAGAATGTTTTTAACCTTAAAATGTCATTTCTAGCCAAAATATGAGTCCTAGCCAAAATATGAATCCATAATGATGCTTCCTCCTAGTAAAAACATTCATCCCATGTAGTCCTGTCAAAATCCATCAACATATTTGTTAGAACTGTTTTGGACTGTTTTTGCATGACAGAAAGAATCAGTAGAGAAAGCAATATTATGGATAGAGCACTTTCAATTTTGCTGGAAACAACAGTTTTGATGATCGATATGCTAATTACAAACACACCGCTTTTTGCTTCAGGGATGGACTAAATTTGTATTACTTGTGGATTATTGTGATGTTTTTATCAGCTATTTGGACTCTCGTTCTGACGGCACCCATTCACTGCAGAGGATTCATTGGTCAGCAAGTGATGTAGCCTAATGCTTAAATTTCCCAAAAATCAGTTCCAATGAAGAAACAAAGTCATCTACATATTGGATGGACTTGGGGTGAGCACATTTTAAGCAAATTTTCATTTTAGGGGTGAACTGTTCCTTTAACATATTGAGATGTTCTCCTGTTTGCCCTTGGTAAATATGATGGTCAATGATTAAACACACTTACCAATATAACTTGCCCAGAACTCCATCTGAAAAACAGACCAAATGCTAATTTCGCTATATTATACAATGCATGACAGCTGACGAACCACATCTTGTCGACTCACTGTCTTTTCATCATTTTCAAATGCTTCTCTGGCCTCCTCCAGGACACATTTCTCTTCCATACATTCCCTCTCTACATTCCCTTTCAGAAACTCCTCAAATAATCCTGTGTTCGCTCGCCTTTGTCTCCTCAAAATGCTGTCAGCTTTCTTCCCGTCTAGGAACACTGATCCTGGGGCTGTTACAGAGTTTGAGAGTTTATATTCTTTACTGGAGGGGAACTACTGAAAGCATACATGTGAATATTATTATTATTAACCCTTAGAAAGTCAGAAGGCAAATGCCAAGTGTGCCTGTTATGTTCCGTCAGCTCTAAGAAAAATGATTTATAAGAAGTAAAGGTTTTGCAGGTCTTACCTGCAAATGTCTGCAGCATTATATATGGGAATAGAACAAGAATGAATAAAGCCATATCAATCCCAATTCGGTTCCTTATCATTCCACAGTGAGCTGACAAATAAACTGAGCCAATGCTCCAAAGTACACCTGTCTACCACACTTCCACACAAACGACTGGCACAGCATATTCTGTTTAGCTGAAAAGTAGAACAAAATATACTCAAATAGAAAGCAGTTATTTTAAAGAGTAAGCATATTTGACAATATTACTGCTTATTTGGGTCAAAATAATGCAGGCTTGGTGAGCAGAAGAAAATTCAAAAAAAAAAAAAAAAAAAAAAAAAAATTCAATTTGTAGTATCTATAATATATCATGTCATATTTTTCACACGCAATATAAAAGTATTTATATACATGAAAATGTATAGCCTTCCTATTTTAGAAAGATTGCTAATCGCAAACCGATCTTCATATTCGAGAGTCCTTGGCATCAAAAAGTTTCAAAATCAAATCTCCACCAGATGGTGCTGCTGCTTCAATAAAGTAGATCAATAACTTAACCATTAGTTTCCCCCTCTTGAATCAGTTTAGCATTCACTGGTTTCCTCTTTCGCTGTTAGAGAAACGATATGACATTAGAATGCGATGGAATATGCAATACTTCATAAAGAAAGAAAGCATTATCATGTATATTCTCCACAGATGGGCCCTGTATTGGGGACTGTGGGAGGGGCTGGATCAGCTTGTTGGAGAACAGCCCAGTCTCCGCTTCAGTTCCGCTGTAAGTGCTCTTGATTTCTTCTCACCCCTCGGGAATCTGTTATCTTCTCAGATGGCGCTTTCTTATTGACTGTGGGCTTTTCGTTTTTCATCCTGCCATTACGGGGTTGAATTATTCATTTCTACGTAATTAACACTGGTCATCAATCCCACTGTACTAGTGCCAATCAATCTGTAACTGAGAGTACGTTTTCATTGGTGAGATGGGCTTTGGCTCACAGACTCTCAAGCAGAAATCAACAGACTGTTCATGCAGCTATAAGAGCATGAGTAAAACGACTAGGCCTACATCACTTTTTATTTATTTATTATTATTGCACTTAATGCTTGGAAGCTTTACTCCCTGTTAGCCTTGAATTCACAGCCATTTTAAAAACAAACACCATCAGTCAGTGAAGCTAAGTGTCTGAAGGCAGAGCTATATTTAGACAAATGCAGACAACACTAACATTACTATGTTAAAAATGCCTTGAGGCTCTACTGGTGCGTTGCGCTATCCCGTCATCCATGGCAACATTGAACATTAGTGTAAATTACCTCAGATGACTTCACTATTTGCACTACGCTAATTCTGTTGCAAACTTTGACTTGTTGCTAGTTCTTTTTCGACTACAGAGTGGACTATTTTTCCCAACAGACTCTATAAAATAGTATACAAGTAAGATTATAAAACAATTCCAACTCAAATATATATCAATATTTAACCCGCGTATTTTGGTAGTTGGCTGGCAAAAAAAAAAATGTGTTCTAAGAACGTTGGGAATATTCTGCCCTTGGGAATATTTTATTTTATAATTTCACAAACATTATGGCAGTATTACTTTTGAATTTTTTTTTCTGAATGTTCTGAAACAGGTCCACATTTAAATAAATGAATATTTTCGAAGAAAAACATTAAATTAACTATAATGTTTTTGTGCTAGCGTTTTGAAAATATTAACCAGGGGGCAAGGAACTCGACCGGAAGTTGAAGTCGGATGGGGGCTGCCATCTTTTAGCAGAACTTCACTTGCATTAGCATTCCCATTGACTCCCATTCATTTTGGCGTCACTTTGACAGCGAATAACTTTACATCTGAGGTGTTTAAAGACTCCGTTTGTCCATTATTTATTTCTAAAGATACACGACAATGTATGAAGGGCTCCATTACCTTCTATGTTACATTATGGCCCCGTATAAACAGTTTTTGTAAAAAATAGGCTAATGATTGCGTCATAACCACTCGTCTCTCTGTCGCATTACCGTACAGACAGGAGGAGAAGCTCGCAGGCAATTAACTTAATATGGCGTACTGGCGTTACATTTTAAAATACTATACAAAATAATTAATCAGAATACTTACTCCTGCTCACTCACGACAAAGAACTCCCCGCTCAAGCTCGCCGTCTCTGCAAGATTAACGATGGCAGTTTGCACGCACAGCCACCAGACAGGTTGCTGACGTCGTCAAGCTTCGTTTGAGTCTGCGCGTCAGAAACGGAAGTGCTAAAAAACGCTAAGAATGAGCTTCACTTGTCTCAATTGAGTTCCAATGGGGTCGCTGTGTCCATTTCTTTTACTGTCTATGATATTAACAAGGACCTGATAACATTAAACAAATGTTCTATTAGCATTACTAGAACAATAGCTAACATTTTGAAAATGTTTCTTGCCAGTCTCAATACAAGGTTTCAGTCTTTGCACTTGTCTGTATAAGGGGCAGCTGTGGCCTAATGGTTAGAGAGTTGGACCAGTTACCCGAATGTTGCAGGTTCGAGTTTCGGTGCTGGTAGGAGGGAGTGAATGAGGGAGGGAATGAACAGCGATCTCTTCCACCCTCAATACCCATGGCTGAAGTGCCCTTGAGCAAGGCACTGAACCCCCAGTGGCTCCCTGGGCGCTGGATAGATAGCTGCCCACTGCTCCGGGTGTGAGTTCACGGTGTGTTCACTTCTCATTGCTGTGTGTGTGCACTTGGATGGGTTAAATGCAGAGCACCAATTCTGAGTATGGGTTACCGTGACTTTCACTTTCATATAGTTGCATGACAAATTTCCTGTATTTATGAAGACCTCGAAGTGTGCATTGCAAGTAAAGTTTTATTTGCATATTTTGATTTTCAAACCTTTAAAATAAACTTCTAAATGCCTGTAATGTAGTCCCTAGAGTAGATTTAGTGTACATTAAGGGCCCTGAGTTTGGTATTTTTCCGACCTGACAGAGTCTTTCTCACTGTCGTGGGTACATGCACAGGCCATTATTGCAGGTGTGGGTATTGGGACAAGTCCTTTGTTCCAAAGAATCAGTAAAAAAAAAAAAAAAATGAAAAGATTCACGAGATCTTGTTCGCCATCATGTAATGACACCATTAATGTTATGCTGTCATCTTGGTGGATTAAAATATCACGATGTCACAGTTTATTTTGTGATAATGACAGGCTAACTTAATCTGAAATAAAATAACATAAATATTAAATGATTTTTTTTTTAGAAATGTTTTAAGTTGAACTACCTAATTTTCTAAAACTACAGTTCATTAAAAATTTGTGAAAACTGTAATAGAATATAAATATTACTAAAATAACAACAGGATTATTTCATTTATTCTCCATTGATTAATTAATTAATTAATTTTTAATGTACAGTGTTTTTATGATCTGAATATGGTGGTTAGAGGGTCACTTGAGAAGCAGAAATCAAGACTTGAAGCCCCAGTGCATGACCTAAAATTCTGAAAGTGGTTCTTCAATAAAATGCTATGTAATTTGCATTAATAATAGCTTTGGTTCATTATGCCACCGTGATTGAAAACACACCCACACACGCTCCCATGTTCCCGCAGGAGCAGCAGCAGGGTAAACACAAAGTGAGGAGTGACTGATGTCCATACTGCGCTCTCAGAGGAGGAGGAAAACAGTAAGGACTTACATGGTGAGTCACGGCTAATCCCTGGAACCGCAGAAACAGAGGCAGAGATTGTGGTGCCTGCATGATGTGAGGGTTGTTCTCAGACAGCCTGCTATTCTTAGGCTGTCTGCATTCGTCTGAAGTGGTGCAAAGTCTATTTTTCCCCTTTTTCTTCTAAAAATGTACAAAGTGAAGTAATTACAACCTTTCTCAGTCTTCTCTGTGCCGTTTCCTGTTGGTGTGATGTTTCTCTGTTCTCACTGTTCGCTGTGATGTTCAATGCTATATATCTGCGGTCTGGCTTGCATCCTCGTCCTCTCAGATTAAGTTAAATTATCACAAAATAAATATAATTTATTCATTCATTAAACTATGTGTTAAAAACACAACCAGATAGGTGAATAGATTGTGTTCTCAGCACAATTATGTTTACAAATGTTAATTTAATGCAAAAAAAAGCATGTTTAATTTAATGTCAAGGCAAGTTGGCACATTTCTGCAAGTCATATTTTAAATTATGTTTTTGTATACAATGTATTAATTGAAAATTTATATTTTTCTTTCATGCTCTGCTTATTCATCAATTGTTTTGTGTTTGGCAGGTTTCTATTGAGACAAAAATGGTCATCAGGTAAACACAACGTGTAACAACAAACTCTGTATGTTAATGTTGTGTTCAATTAACTGTATAATTTTTATTAAAGGGCAATATCAGTTAGCAACATCTCAAGGTATGTGTCTATTTAGGAATGGAAAATTAAGTTAAATTATAAAAAAGGATGAATGAATAAATACATAAACAAACAAACCTGTTAGCCTACTTCTCACCTGTACCCTTAACCAGAGAATCAGCTGCTACATAAAATGTACTATTATGGTACATAGCACTTAGTGAATAAAATAAAAAGATATGCTAGATATGGAAGTATACATTTATTTTCTAAGGGTGAGTATAGGGGCATTTGCTGCTGCTGGCTCTGACATCTGTCTCCCTCTCCACCACTGAATCACACAGAGCGCTTCCGACTCCCTTCCTGTGGCCGCAGTTATAAATGGAACGACTGCAGGCTTGAAGGATCTGCCCATGCCTGAGTCTCCTGGATGTGGCCATTGACATTAATCTGGAATTTGCTGGAGTGCACCTCTGTTAATTAGCACAGTCATTCTGTGAGTTTTAAAGGGTAATGTTTCACACCCACGGCCCCTGTGCACCACTCCAGCTCGGCCCAATCTGACATTTAAACAATCTGCTTGATATTTAGTAAGAGGATGAAAAGAAATGGCTACTTTGTGTGTTTGAAATGGTAAACACATTTCTCTCAATCTACAGGCTAGCAGTGCTTCAACTTATTGGATGTATGGTCCAGGGAACAATAACAAGAGGGATGGAGAAGTATTTTATTAATTTCTCCAGTTCATTTGTCGACCCTGTCTAAAAAAATAAAGAAATAAAAAAAAACTCCAACCAAGTCCAGTATCAGTGCCATTGCCCTACCATTATCCCACCACCACAATCAGTAGCTGGTGATTACAGTGGAAGTGCAAATGACTAGAAACAGTGTCAGGGCTCCCATGTAATTCTGTGATGGCCAAATTCACAAGTTTCTTATCATACTACATGTAAAATCTCCTCCAGCTATGATGTTTTCATTTTTCAGAATGTCTATTTTGAACAAATATTTTGTTCATGCAATATAGAATAAAGAAAAGTGCGTAACAAATAACAACCCCCCCCCCCCCAACAGGGGCAAAAATGAAAATTTTGTCATTATAATTACTCACCCTCATGTCGTTCCAAATCCATAAGATCTTTGTTCATCTTCGGAACACAAATTAAGATATTTTTGATGGTATCTGCGAGCTGTCTGACCCTCCATAGACAGCAATCATATTATTACCACGATCAACGCACAGAAATGTAGTAAGGACATCTGTAAAATAATCAATGCGACACCAGGGGTTTAACTGTAATTTTAAGAAGCTGCAAGAATACTTTGATAAATGTAAAGATAATAATGACTCACACTCACTGACTGAGGTTTGTGAGAGAGAGGACACTTTGGGTAAAAATTCAGCCACAAACCTAAAGGGGTCAATTGTGCCAATTTTAGACGGAGAAGATGACAGAATTGTAGTGTCAGGTCAAAGCTTTTGACCTCAATTCTAACAGTTGGCTGACCCCATTGGGAACTGTCATTGCTGGCATATGTGCTCTATACAGTAATGAAAGAGGAAGTGCTGATGCAGCACAGAGAGAGGGAATGAGAAATTTCCTCTTTTAGGTATTTCATAAATACCTTTGTACTGTAGGTGGTATTGGCAATTATTTATACTGTAAAGTCAGCCATATGACCCTCTGTTGTCTCATATGATGTCATACTGTAGTAGCAGAATACTTATCATAACAGAAAATGAATTACTCCCTAATCAGCCTTGCCCGTCAGAGCACTGGACATATGAATATTTACAAAATAAATCTTCTAAATAAAACCTCAGCATAACAGTGGTCCATAAATCACTTGCTCTTTATTCCTAAAACACTTTTCTCTCCGTCCCAGAAAAATTATTTTAGGCACAATCCCAAAAGGTCCTGAAAATGGCATATTTTCTCATCTATCATTTGATCTGTAAAAAATTTCTATTTGATCGACCACCTTGACAGGCTGGTGGATTTGAGATCATAGATTTATTTAAAGCAGTAAACTTATAAATACTCATATTAAATAAGACACTGATAAGATTCTGTGTGTATGACGTCTTTGATAAAAATAAAAACTTCTACAAAAGTTACTCTTGTGTTCTACAAAGTCACATTGAAGTGTGTGCCTCCTCACAAAACAAGTTAGAGAAAATCACCATGACTCTGTCCTGGCTTTGTAAGTAAAGCTGTCATTAATGTCAACCTATAACTGAGTGTTCACAGCTGAGCCTTTCTTCATGAACATTTAGATAATTGTTGCCCACATAATACTATCGTTCCAACCATTCATCAGTAAAAGCATTTCAAGGACACCTCTGGAAATCAACACCCCTGACTGTGAAATAATTCATAATCTTTCATCTTAACTACTGTTATTTTACAGAGGTTGATTGAGTGATGACTGAGTGGCACAATGGACACTGTGGGTAAGTCACATCGGAGCTAAAATCAGGTAAACACTTATTGTAACTTATTTTGACTTTATCTTGTGACCTACTGGGAGAATTTGCTGAAATTGGGATTGAGTTTGTTATTGCTGCTATTGGGGAATTTGGTAGAGGGGACTACCATACTGAAAACGTAGGACACTCAGACTTCCGTAAATCTGCCTTTTAGTAACGTTTTTAGTAACAATTTTTAATTTGAATGCTAGAAGTAAATATTATACTGTATAAAGTGTGGTGAGTTTGCAATTTTATGCATTATCTTATTTACCATCATTAAATTGATAATGTATACACTCTGCTCTCTGGAGAATCAGTCATTTATATTAGACAACCACTAATCAGTACAGCACTAATAAATTATTTAGGACATTAAATATAACAACAAACCAAGGTTACATAAGTGGTCTGTTGATTTAATGCGCGATGTTCTATGATTAGAGTAGAAATTCAAAATGATGAAGTGTAACTTATAAATTGCAATTTTTTGATAGAGTTTTGGTAATATTACTGGACATGTTAATTTCTCATATCTGAAAGCAAGTTGCAGAATATTGAGATCATTTTTCAGATGGATGTTTTCATCATGTCATCCAGCTGATGACCCCATTTTTCATTGATCAGTAGCACACTGACCTTCATGACCTTTTGCATCCAATTGCACATGGCAAATATTGATCCATTTGGAAAGCTGTACCTCTCTTTAATGCTTTCAGACCCAGCACAGAAATGTCTTACGCTTCTCTCGGTTCTCATGAATATAAATGTGAGGCCATTAATCTGCGCTGAAGTCCTGTCTTGTTACAATGTACATGAAAAATACCGTACACATGTCACTATTCTACAGTACACACATCATGTGGATCTTGTCAAGATAAGGAGCTGCCAAAACAATAAAGTGTTCACCACAAACCAACATCCACCAATTCTCCAAACTCTATATTATATTGCCTATACTCCAGGCATTAATCGTTCCATATTATTTAAAAAAGGCACACTGTGTTCAGCATTAATGCTGGTGTTACTAGCAGCGAGGACAATGACAGACTTGAAAGGAAATAATTACAATGTGAGAACAAGAGACTTTCAAACTGTTTTGTAAATAACTGTCGCTTTGCACTATAATTCAAGCATTTAGCTGCAATTAAACCCATAAATGCCAACATTGTTGTCCACCATAAATCACCATTTTTTTAAAACAAGCATTAACTGTCAACTTAAATCTAGTGTGGAGAGAGATTTTTGTTTAGGTTTTGGATTTGACAGACTCTGTGTATTTTAACAAGATGTCTGAGCATCAACAGAGAAACAGTGAAGGGCAAAGGGAGGTTAAAATAGCCTACAGCTCCCTCATGCTGGGATGTGAGCTCTTGCCTGACAAACTACAACCCCAGAAGATACACTGTTCTCAGATAAACCACTTTCCTCGCCTGCCATCTTCTTTAATTCTCCAAGGTGACTCTGTAGACCTCAAAATGCCATCATTTGTGGAGGCAAATTTCCTTCTGTTGGATCTCCAGCTGCTGAAATCATATTTCTATTTAGCTCCATTACCCCCCCCCCCCCCCCCCCCCCATTAGGATTTATTTGCAAATTTAAAAGGGAAGAGAAGTTTTAAGAAATGATTAAAGATTTTGTGAGAGTTTAGAAAATTATTGGTTGGATATAAAGTGTTCAGAATATTGCAGTGATATTCCAAAACCTTTGGTTATTGTAGAATTCGGTTCCTGGCAAACCAAGCACTGTCAGTTTAAAGCCATGGACAGTGTCTTACGAAAGTCTGGTCAAAGAAACTTTGAAAGGCGTCCAACTGTTCCTAAAAATAGCAAGTATGGATCCCGAAACCATTGCCTTCTGCTTCCTTACACTCAGTGCCGCAAAAGAGTGCAATCCGTCAGGTGATAAACACCGAGTCTGGAGTCGCTTTACTTACAACTCCAAATTAGCAGAGAAAACCAGTATTTCAAAGTGAAACATTCCTGTTAAAAGCGGACAAAGTGATTAGAATACACGGAGAATTTAATCGTGGTTGATTTACCTAGAGTGGAAGACCGAACGAGGGCAATCCACCGGTTTTATGCCTCTCTTCATCGAATAAACAGGTAAGTTAAAATATTTTATAAATGAGATAATGTGTCGGGACTACATTTAAGGCAATACGAAATCATATTATTCGCCTTTACATTATTTAGTGTGGAGACTCCAGACCGTAACATTCCTGGAAGACGCGTTTTTACGGGATTTTTTATTGCATGACAGCCACACGGAAGCATACTTTCACATCCAAATATTAAAAGTATTATATGGGTAATGTTTTTAATTAACTTAAACATCTGAATGTTTTCACACATTAGAAAGTAAACTCCAGAGCTTCATTAGCTTCATTGGTATCCCTTTGTGAATATTGTTAGGACAAAACTGACTGTTCATTGTTCACTCCGGGGACTTTATTAATGAAGTCTGCAAAAATCCTACGCGCGTCATAATCTGCAGAAAGATTACAAGTGTATTTGATCAGAGGTATTTTGTACGGATAGCCTAGAAAGAGATACTTTCATGTTTCATAACTGTGGATTCAGAGGGAATTTAGTCATTATACAGGGTGCCACTCATACAAAGACTATCCGGAGGTTCAACTGGGGGGCGGAGGTGGAGGTGGAGGCGGGGACGCTTCAAACAGATGCCTCTAGTGGCTATAATTGGTACCACATGGAGAGAAAAAAAGCATGCGTGTCTTGTGAATGCACAAATAGTTTGTTAGCCTACACATTTGAAAAGAATGTGGAAGATAGACCGAGGAAGACACGCAAACTTAATTTCACACCATACTTTGAGAGCTTTTTCAGTAGCCCACAGCATCTCTCTATCTCATGAACCTTGACTTCAAAAGCTCACCCATGTTCTTTAACCTGTAGGCCTAAAACAAAACACTTTTATAATGAAAGAGTAAATTTATCTACTTATTGGGGCGTAAAAATGTAATGCTCTTATGCATATACATATATATGTAAAACTATTAAGGAATTTAATGGCAATTTTCAGGACTTTTGAGAGTGATTTATTAACTTGCTTTTTTTTTACAATTGAGAGAAAAATATGGTGCTTTAAGTTTTAGATTACATTTTTTAGAATGATAATAGCGATTTAGGGTATGCTATTTGGCCTAAAATGAAGGCCATAGCCCATAGCCCACTACTTTTCAGATTCTCCAATCTTTCGTTTTGAACTCCATGGGGGTTCGAACTTTTATAGGCCAATCAATAATAGGCCTATATAAAATGCGCATCGGAATTCGGGGATTGTTTGGATTTTTTGCATCGATAGAATCAAGAATAGGAGTCTATTTTTCTTGAAAATATATTTTGAATAGCCTTTATTATGGACAGCAGTGGTTTTATTCCCTCTGCGTTCGATTTAGACCGCTATTTTGACTCAATATCTGATGCTCACACTAGCATGGCGTGTTTTACATCAGACCCAGTTTCTGCAGACGCTGGCAACAGGCTAGTACATTTGAGAATATCTCTGTTACAGTAGCTAGCAAAAGGTGGTTCCTCGGGTTTTATGAGCGCTCGCGTCCAGTGTGTCACAGCTGACGTCGACTGACACTCGGTGGAAGCCCCTTTTCTTCCCTCGCGCTTTTTGTTCTCCGGTTTGCTTCATTCGAGAGGGTTCGTCTTATTTTCACCACCTCGAGATTCATGCAGGAGCCGTTTGTCTACATCAATGTGTATTAATGTAGGAGACACCGTGGAAGAGATAAGGTGAGATAACCTTGTTGATAACAGAGCACTACGAGAAGGTCTGCGTTTGATTGTGACATTGGCGTACTTGTTACTATCACGCGCTTTGTAAACTCGACTTCTGTAGTCTCTGTTTAACTGCATTGACGGCTGTTGATAAATGTCGACAGAAGGTACGAGAACCAGCACTTTCCCTTTGGTGTACCTTAAAAAAAGATTCACCTTTGTTTATTTACAATGCGTTTCTTGCAGAGCTCTTATCTCATCACCTTGCACCTTTGGTTTGGATTTGCCAAGGATTTCCTAAAGCGACTGTGGGTATACTCGACTGAAGGATTTCGGGTTTTAATCTAAATCGGGATCTATACATCCAAACTGGGATCTATGAGCGGAAAAGTGGCTAAGACTAAAGAAGAAAAGGATGCTTCTAAGGGTAAGAAGAGTCTTGAAACGTCTCGATTGCTCTCACAGGTTTAAAGCGACCGTGATCTCATTCATCTTCTCGTTGCATTGTTGCTCAATTGTGAAAACATAAAAGCATTATGGAAATTGGCAAATAGAAATGTTAAACGTTTATGAGATTAATAGCCTACAAAATGATTAGCTATAGGCTGAATAACAAAAAACTGCCACCTGATAAAGACCGAAATCGGCACAATTTTCATCCAGTCTGTTCTGAGGAGATGAATTATTGGGCTGTCGCTTTAACGTAACCTGCAATTAAACCAATGAATATTCCATTCAAAAATCCCCCTTTTCCCCTTCCTAGTACATTAAGGTAGGTCTGAGTAACTGTTCAAATATTTATGTGATGACGCTTAATCGTTTGTTTGGGTAGCTACTGCGCAAATGAAAGATTGCGTAAAAACCGAGCTTCTGCATGTCTCTGAAACAGCCGCGCTTCAACTGGATGTAAACTGGCCAACCATTGCCTTGGAGACAAAGGGCTACTGGGTTGCCAAAGAAACCTCCGCGCGATTAATTGATGTGCATGCTGTCTGCTGAGGGGTTTTCATTTCAGTTTACAACGACATGAATATGCTGTGCTCCTTTGTTCCGACTGATGAAATCCCACAGTGTAGCATAGCCTGATTACCTCTAAAATAAACCTGCCACTGTATATTACTAATATTGTTGGCAAACGGACTAATTACCTTTGTTCCTCTTTTGTAGAAATTAATAATTCATTTGTTTTTGCATAAAAGTAACTTCTAATAGACATTTTTATAGTTTACCATACAATAGAAAATCTAGAGTGCCTTGACTTGGATTATTTAAGAGAATTGGCTCTCTTTGATTCTTTTTGGCAAGTTAATTTAATTTTCCCATAGACTCACTAATATAAATTCAGTGCTGGTCAGAAATAAACAAGAGTGATTGCTTTGTTTTATTTTGGAAAAAATAAAATGAAAATGTTCATAAATAGTGTTCATTAAGTATTAGTAAAAAACTAAAGAAATCCATTCCTCACCCATCTTAAGGCACAGAATGAACAGACAGCTATCTTTTTTTTTTTTAAACATATTATTATTGTTTGTAGTAAATGTACAACAGACTTTGTTGAATGCCGGCAGGAGTTCATTTTTCTTTTTGTTTTAGGCAGCACTTTGTCAAAACATTGCATGTGACTCATTCAGCATGCTGGCTTTCATCTAATTTGTTTGAAATATTATATTATGAAACACATTTCAGTGGCTGCTTTTACATCATTAAATTCCATTAACTTTGGTATTCTCACCATCGCTTGTTAGTTACTCTGGATTTAATGCACTAAAAATAATTTAGAGTAGGATTTACTTGAAAAAAAGGCTGCTCAGGAAAGGCTAGTTATTTTGCAAAAAATTGCTAAGTAAAAGCCTAAACACAGTTATTAGAAGCTTTATATATAAATTTTTAAGTTGAGTTTACTTGGTAATTCCCATTTAATTTGAGTCTTTGTTTGCAAATTATAATTAAGTACTGCTACTGTAATTATTTGCTGTATAACAGTAATTTACTGCATGTGTAAAAGTTTAGGTTTTCTGTTATCTGTATAAGCATGAGCAGTGCTGTCATTGAGCTCATCTGATTTTTCATAGAAACTATGTTAAGTCATTCACACTTTGTGTGCTTAGTAGCTACACTGTTAAACATGGATTCATGCTGTATGAAGGTTTTTTTTGCATAAAGCTTTATCTCTGCTTGATCTAACCCGGTTTTGGTGTAGCCCAATGACGTCAAGTCGCTTAAATAATAATTAAATCATATTAAATAATAATCTTGACTTGTAGATGTTTGTCATTAAGTTACAGAAAGTACTATCACAGTTTTTATTGCATATTATTGGCATGGCTATTAGAATAAAAAAATTGTAGCATAAGCGTGCAAGCTTTTAACACACTGGAGCCATGCTGATTAAGATGCAAGTTTGAATCTGTCCTGAAATTCACGCAAATCACATCCCTCTTCTTTCTGTCTAATAATTTCCAGTTTATAAAAAGACAAACTTAAGAATTCAAGCTATATTTTCGAAACATAGACTGTGTTATGAATTTCCAATTTCCAATGTGTCTTATTTACGGATTGATAAAAATACCAGTCCACCATTGCACTGCAGTTTAGGCCAGTGGCGCTGAATGCCCAAGGGCCCATGAATACAGCACTGGCTAATTACCCTGAGGATGAATGCCACAGGCCCTGGACTGGCTGAGCATGGCTTGCGAGTCTTTCATAATTTTTTGCAGATGAATTCATCTCCAGGCCAGATGCAGTTCCAGATCAATAGGCATCCAGAGCATAATTTAGAGAGGCTTCATTAATCACAAAGCAGCAGAAGGTTTTTTGTGCCCCGCTCTGACACCTGCTCTAATCTTCTTGGCATATAGCGGCACCCTGAATTCCACAGCATCCAAATCCACTGATGCTGTGACTGGAGGTGAAAAAAAAAAAACATGCTGTCTTGTTCTGCCGGACCCAAGTACATTAAATAGCTGAATATGACTTGTGGATAAAGGGATGTTTTGTACAGTGTCATGTTTCAGCACTGTAGATTAAACCGTGCGAGTAACATAAAAAAAAGAGTTTGAACTTGTTGTTTGGATATTTCCAACTGCATTTCACACACAGAGTGAGGGGAACTGGATGGGTTGACATAAATAAAAGGCAAAAGTGCTTTCCTTATGTTCCTGAATTAATATAACATTAGTTACATAAGTATTACATAATTAAGCATTTTACAGAAGGAAAAGAGTATCAGTGATATTTAGTACAACAAATATTTGATATCTACCATTCAGAAGCTTGAGGTCTGTAGGATTTTTAAATGTTTTTTTAAGTCTCTTATGCTCACCTAAGCTGCATTTAAATTCAAATACAGTAATATTGTGAAATTTTATTACAATTAAAAATAACGCCTTTTCTATTAGAATATATTTAAAAATGCAATTTACTCCTGTGATGGCAAAGCTGAACTTTCAGCTACCATTACATCAGTCACATAATCCTTCAGAAATAGGCCTAATACTAAAATTCCAAGGTGCTTTTTCAGGATTCTTTGAATAGAATGTTCAAAAGAAAGAAGTTTATTTGAAATGGATATCTTTTGTATCATTATACATGTTTTTACTGTCACTTTTGATCAGTTTAATATATCTTAGCTGAATAAAAGCATTCATTTCTTTGCAAAACAAAAAAGCCATAAAAAAGCGAAAACAGTTCACTTCGACTTGTATACTCTAGTCTGGAACACCTAGTGCACAAACTCACTGTTATTATGAAACAACCCAGTACTGTTATATTAAGTAAAATGTAGTTTAGTAAGAAAATTATGTTGTACAATGCTCTTCCAGAATCTTGTTCATCTTTAAAGGGTCAGATGCTTGGATAGTAAGTTGCTTGTAAAGGCTGTGTAAGGACAGTGTGATTCAGGACAGTGCTACCGCTTCCTCAGCGCTGACAGAAATCACAGCATGCAGCCCTAGAGCAAGACTCCATCTGCATTAGAGAGATGTCACTCTACATCGCTGCCTTGCTCTCTGAAATGTTTGGGAATGTCGCGGGCCTGTCTCTATAGCTGTTCCCTCCACCTCGTCAATGACTGCTGGGCATGAAAGTAGCACGATTAGTGCTCTCTGATTGGCTGGCCCATTCTTGCTTTAGCCTGATCTCTAGCTCCTCACAAAACCCCGGTGCTTGTCATAACAGCAGCTTTAAAAACAAGCCTGAAAAGAAAGAGCAGAATAATGCAAATTGTGTTTGTTTTGGAGGACAGTCATAAAAGGTTAAGTGCCTCTCCTCGCTTTGGCTATTTGCCTGAACCTAGCGTAATAGTTACCCGATTTTTTAAGTTGTAGTGGGATAAATATTCATGCTGGAATTAATATTCATGCTTGGTTATGTCACCTTCAAACATAGAAGAGCACAAAGTAGCCAGCTGATTCATCTTAATTAAATGCTGTGACCTTAAAGTCTTCAAATACCTGTGGTGAAGTCAGTGAAGCAGTAATTCAGAGAGCTCTGGAAGTGTCTGAAGGGAATGGAGGTCTAAGCTAAGCTCGTAGTTCCTGTGGAAATCAGCTTTGCTTCAGATGGCAATTTATGAATTATAGGTCACATTGCTCAGCTCAGAAGGTCACAACCACACAGTTTCCTGTCTCAGCCTTGGGCCTGATGCATATTGCTCACAAAACTGGACAGTGTCTTATCTGATTGGCATAAGAATAATGCTTTTTCAGCAGTTGTCCCTTCTGTCAGAAGTTCTCGCCAACAAAATAGCATTCCATGTTGTGGGAGAATGCTTTAACCTGTGGATTAAATAACAACCCAATACCAATTCTGTGGGAAAACCGCAGACTTGGCAACAATCTGATTGCTAGTTACAGTTACATATATAAAACATTGTGCGACATAATGCTTAATGCTGTTTACTGGTCAGATTTGTTTTAAGTTACTGTTTAAGATGGATCTTAAAAATGTGATATGTAGGATATTCCATATCGCAAGTGGTGGGCTGTTTCAATAATCCAATATTTCTTCTAAACGTTTTCACACTGAACCTTTGATATCTCTGACTTTTTACTGTTAGTTTGACATTTAAATAATTTGGTCATTTTGTTATAATATTATTACATCAATGCTGAGGTCACAAAGAAGTTCAATTATAAGAGGAAGAACAATTGATAAGAACGAAATGGCAGACAGGGAGAGCGAGTGACTCTAAATGGTCCATTGAGCTGGAGTTTTCATATTATGACTGATGACAACACTGGGCTAGTGATGGTTGTAATGGGATTTATGCAGCAATGCATTTATGGGGATTAAAACCCAATCAGTCTTTCAGTGTTGTGCATGTAGGCCACTACCACACATCCTCTAAATCTGGAATATTGAGTTCCTCCAGTCCATTTTGTTATAATGAAGCCTTTAATGCTGAGAATATTCCTATCTGTAATAACATTTTCCTATCTGTATTCAGCGTGTTGTAAAGTACTTGGAGAACTGTATATTGGGTTTTATTTTCAGGTGAGTCATATTTGTTCACGTTCATAACCAGTGTTACTGATCTAGTTATCAGTGTTATTTGTTGGTTTCTTTCATTACACTAATGGTTTGATTCATGGGACGTAATTTTTGTAGGTGTGGGATTACATGGCAGTTCAGGATTTTGGATTACAGGTCTGAATGGAATTGTTTGAGATTTAGAAATGCATTTTCATGCCATTTGTTGATGTAAAGTTAAGCTTCTCTGTTTGGTGACATTTATGGGCAGAGGCACTGCTTATGTTGCTCCCCAGGTTTTGAAGTACAGTATGGCAATTCACCATAAAATCTAATTTTAACATCAAGATTTATCTGCAAACTGTTGTTAGTCTGTTCTCTTGTTCAATCTTTACCCTGTTTTTGTGCACAAACCAGAGATGGAAACGTAAGTCTGAGACTCTGACTCCAGTTGAATTTAAAGCAAGTTACTCATCCTAATGTTGTTCCAAACCTGTTTGACTGACTTTCTTCTGTGGAATGTAAGATAAGATATTTTTGGACAGCAAAACGTGTCTTAAGTTTCTGGGGTATATTTTTAGCAATTGCCAAAAAAACATTGTATGGGTGAAAATTATAAATTTTTCTTTTATTCCAAAAATCATTAGGATATTAAGTAAAGATAATGTTCCATGAATATATTTTGTAGATTTCCTACTGTTAATATATCAAAACTTAATTTTTTATTAGTAATATGCATTGCTTAGAGTTCATTTGGACAAATTTTCTCAGTATTTAGATTTTTTAGCACCCTCAGATTCCAGATTTGCAAATAGTTGTATCTCGGCCAAATATTGTCCAATCCTATTAAACCATACATAAACGGAAAGCTTAATTATTCAGCTGATGTATACATCTCAATTTCGGAAAATTGACAATTAAGACTGGTTTTGTGGTCCAGGGTAACATATATGAAAAAAATAGTTCTTTGTCTAGGTTTATATAGCTACACAGACGCACACACAGTCCATGTGTCTGTATGTTTGCATTAAATTGAATTTGCCATGACTTTTAGCTGTTTGACTCGGCAAACCTTGTGACTGAAAAGGAGAATGTTGTTTTTATTTTGAAAACATATTGAGTTCTTAGACATTAGACAGGCTTCAGCTGCTTGTAACAAGGTCACAGTACATTCATAACACATCTTAGACATGGGGGAGTGAAACTTTCTTCAGACTCCTGGAGTTTAGTTTTATTATTGCTCTCCAGAGGAAGTATAAACCTTGCAGCTACAGAAACACTACCCAGAGCATAATTACTGAGATGCTGTTTGCTACGCAATGCCCATTGATATGTATCAGCTGCACTGAGTCACTGACAAATATTTTGTCTCAGTCACACATGATGTTTCAAGTGTAGTGGCAGGAGTTCAGTTCAGAAAGCATCACTGCACCTTGTTGATTTATGTACCTGTGTCAATGACACTCTGAGCTGGCTGCTCCGTCCCAGAGCATGCTGTGGATATTGTGTTTTGTTTAATTACACTTCCCCCGGGCCTGAATGCGGCATCGCTTAATGGGATTTAATTTTCTGCTGCAAAGCCAACACAAGACAAGTTGTTAGTCAATTAGCAGTCAAGTTTCTTACTTAGTGATTGACAAATATTTAATTGTTATCAGGTTAAGAGAATGACCTTGCTTTGGTTCTCTTTAAAGGGCACCTGCCCTTTAACAAGTTATTTATCGTGATTAACGTTTATTATAGGGCTGCGCAAAATAAAACCAAAATCATGAAAGACTTAGTGTGTTCATCAAATCACAAAGACTGTGATTTAAATTAAATGTATGTTACATGTTTCCTAGTGAAGCGTTACACTGTTCTTTAAAACACTGTTCTTTGAGCGGTTTGTGATTTAGTGTCCCAAAGTGTCTCAGTTCCCAGGAAATACTGCTCCACATAAACTCCAAAACTTGAGAATCATGTCATGAGAAGCACTTATAAACCAGTTATTGTCAAAAAGGGGCTTTCACAAAAAAGTCTTCTTGCTATTTGTTACCTAAATAAAAGCTTTATTGTTTTGCGTTTGAAAATTTAATTGAAGTTATTCCATAAATATTAGTGTTATAAAATGAATGATTTTTTTATTTTATTTGACAGTGAGTATAATATAATATAATATAAAATTGATATAACATTTATTTTGTTTTTATTTAACAATAACAACAAAAATAATAATTATTAATATTTTTCTTCTCATTATTATTGTTCATAAATTTATTGTTAAAAATTTGATTATTATAAGTCCTCATATAATCATTATGTTATTAATAATCACTTTTTTTTTCCGCACACCAAACCTTTATTTAATTCATATTTCAAAAGGGAAAAGCGAAAGGGAAAAACTTGTAATATCATTTGTAAATCTGCTAAACCCAGTCATTAAAAGAAGGTAGTGTTGATGTGATGTACGTGGCAAGAAGGTCATTTGAGACGACAAGTCGTTCTTGGATCAGGTGATTGGAATTCCTAAACTACCATCCTCCACTTCTGTCCCTGCTGTCCATTCCCATGGGCGTCTTACTCCCTGCTCTAGTTCAATAAAGAGGTTAATAATTAAATTCTCTGCTTTAAATGGTCATTTCTATTGGTCGTTGGGGTCTAGCTGATTTTTCCCCCTTCTTGGTCTTGACAGTATAAGGAATTGCTAAAAACATATAGTGAAAAAAACGAGATTACACAACTAACAATCAGGTGACCTGGAGTCTTGCACCTTTAAAGGTACCATTGTCCTTTCGTTACAATGTGAAGCCTGAGAAGATGTTACCCATCCAGTCTGTGTAGTCCTGTTGTTTAAGTAGTTTAGTGAGATGTTGTTAAAGCAAATAGCTGTGATTATGACTCTGTGTGTGAATATGTGTGTCACATGTTAATAGCCAGTTTCCTGGTAGATGCTCTTACTGTGTCGATGGTTAGTCATTGGTCTGATCATGAACAAATTAAAGCTGGCCAAATTACGACAAGGGGGTAATAAAGCCTAACAAGGCTTGAGAGGATACACATTGTATTCTGGGTTAGTGGAGGGAAAATAAAGGTCTTTCACTGTAGGTTGTTTATGATATGTGCAGAACATTGTGCCTCAGAATGGCTTGGATTAGGGTATCAGGGCACATTTTAGGTCATGCAATATGTGGATGGTTTCTGCTTTCATAGATGAGGATTTGATTGACAGCTAGGCAGCCATTTCTTAACCATAAGTAGAGTATGTTGAATCTCCCAGTGCCTCTCTTTACAAATTGTTGAGCAGGAATGATTAGAAAGGCCAGAGTGCCTCTATAAAGACTCCATTAGTCCACAGTTTGCCACCATTCTGGCCAGAGCAAAAATTACCTCAATTTAAACTGTTAGTGTCTGGCACTACTTCCAGCAACTCCTCACAAAAGCATAACTAAGCACTTCTGTGGAGGTAAATACTATGCACTTTTCTGGCTGGATTTCTAACTTGAAGTCTTAAAGCAGTAGCTTCAAGTAGACAGTCACCTGCAGAGCCATAAATATCTGCATAAAGTGTGATCCAATTTGAAGCTTATTTTGGACATTAACTGCCCACAGGTCAAGACAAATCAGGATCTGGCTGAAGTGTAACCACCAAGCCTGTATCATTTAGAGGCAGGTTTATTTAATACTGATCGAAAAATAATAATAATAATAATAATTCCAGTGCTTGTCAGTTTTGTTTGGAACATGTAGAAGATGGTCCGTGAACAATTGTAAATAGTCTTAAGGTTGAGATTACTGTGGCTGGTCATTTGTCATAGGATTAATTAATGTCATGTGCTCATTGCATTTTTGATTTGAACACTATTGACCACATTGATCTCTGGGGTCACATGGGGTCAACATAGCTGTTGCATTCAAATGCTGAAACCCTGTAGAGAGGTGGACTCCTCTAAAGGCACATGGCTTGAAATAAGATGAATATTTTGTAAGGCCAGGGATCCTTTCTTTAGGCTGACTGCCATGTCAGCACTTCCTCTACTTCTCATTTGACTCCTAGCACTTCTTTCCAGCAGTTTATTACAGGTTAAACCTGGGAATTTCACCATTGCGGATTCATCACATTTCAGCACCTCTCAGAATTATTTAGAGTCCACCAGATTTGAAGAAAATGCAATGAATCTCCATCTATCTCATTATTGTGCTATAATGACATTTAGATGAATGATGAGCTCTCAAGTGGTGCTCTCAGGGGTTGTTTTTTACATCATTTCTCAAACGACTGATGTCTAAAGATATAGTACACATACTCACATACACAAAATATTTTTATATTTACTCATCCTCATGATGTCCCAAACCAGTACAGTTTTTTCTTTCATTGAACACAAAAGGAGATGTTTTGAAGAATGTTCTGGCTGCTCTTTTCCATGCAGTGACAAAGTGAATGGGAATGGAATCTTTTTGTGTTTGTCAGCTCAACATCACATATTGTTTCTCATCCTCATCTCCTGGTTTCTCACAGAATGAAAATGTATGCCTCGATTTAGAAATATTAACGTAGCTCGAGAAAATGATCCCATATTAGTGACTTTTTTACCCTTTGCTCCTCAAGGAGTCAGTTTTAACAGTAGAGGTGTTTTAATGCTTTAATTGATCAAAGCTTCATTGAATGAGGGCAGTGCAGAACATCTGTATCATCTGTTACAGTCTCACCACTGTATACCTAAACTACACTGGTTTAAATGGTTATGTTCTTATTTTTGTTATCACTAATGTACATTATGTTGTTTTGTGTTACATTAAGTATTAATTGCATTGTAATTTAGTGCCTTGTGTGACTGGTTTTCTCTTTGTGTGTGTACACAAAGTTACAAAGTTTTACGTTGTAAAATATACAGGCACTTCATGATACCGAAACATGCCTTTTTACAATAAATTGAAACAGTATATTTTTAACAAAATAGATTACACAATAGGATATTTATTTTTAAAAAAGTAAAAAGTCACTTGTAAAAGTAACATTTTTAAGCTATTGATTAGCAAAAAAGATGCCCAGTGTATAGTCTCTTTTTGGAGAGCTATGATGGTCGATAGCATCAGTAAATACCCAGTGATGGAGACAGAAGCAGCTGATTTCATTAAGTCAGGCCCATTTGCTTGTAATGAAGTGCAGCATTTGAAAGGCTGACAGGCTTGTGCTTTAAGCCAAGCCACACTACAAACCTGAAGCTGTTTGCCCTTTGATGTTTTAAGTATGTGACAAGAAGTCTCAGAACGTAGCAAATACGCATGCATCCATTGTAGATGCTATTTTAGTGTGAAATAGCCTATATATAATGTTGTATAATATCTGAAAATGTTGTTCTTTAATTAATGTGCAAATGGTTTGCAGTTAGTTTTGTGCACAAACATGAAACTGTTTCTTCACATGAGCACAAGCTGGGGAGCTTTAGTGAGCTCCTGCCATTCCAGAATGAATTCACAGATGTTCCTGACAAAGTAAAAGCATTAGTATGTCTCTGACAGCCTTAGTAGTACAAGAAAATGACAGTTTTGTCATTATCCTCAAGTCTTGTCAGCAAACTGAGCATGTCTTTGTTTATGTATTTCATATATTCCATTACCTCCATCCTTCTGGACTATCAGCTGAATGTTGTAGATGTCTAAAAGCAGTGTCTGGCCCCATTCTAGCAGTGTGCCATCACTCTAACTGGCTTTCTCTCTTAAAGGATCATTCACCCAAAACTGAAAATTCATTTACTCACCCTCACATTTTTTGAAACCTGTAAGACTTTCTTCTACATAATACAAACAAATGTTTAAACTATTTTTGTACATACAAAAAAAATGTCAAAGGGTTCAAAACAAAATTTTACAAGTTCTTTTGTATTTCACTTAAGAAAGTAAGTAATACAAGTTTAGAATGATATTAATTCTTTTTTTCCCCGATGGTGGCTATGCAAAGCCATCTGGATCAAAATATTTTTTTTTGTGGGTACCACATAATGAAATATTGCATTTTTATAGTAGATATCTTTTTGGAGGCTCTTAAAAATGTGAAATTATTTTTCACCACAGTGCAGGATAGTATCTAGAGTTACGTGTTTTGGGACTATACATGTTCTTATGGTGGCATTGGCTAACAGACTGATCCAATGGTGAGTTAGTGTGAACCAAAGCCTTTAATGAGAAGAATGTGTAAAGATGATTTGTGAAATAGTCAAGTGTATACTCTGAGTACTAGAGAGTCAGAGAGTCTTCTTTAGATTGTTCTCCCACAGACACCTACATGTTGTCAAGTCTGAGGCATTGATACATATTTGTACATAATGTGATATGCAATAAAACAATGTGGCTTGAATCCAAAACCTGAATGTCCACTCCATCCTGAATGTTATCTCCATCAGCACCTCTTTGTAATAATGCAACCTTACACCTTGTTTCTTGTCTGCCATGTCGTGATCAGGTTAAAAGATTTAGCATGTGCTATATAAAAGATAACAGTTGTTGTTTATGCTATTGCTCTGTATTTAGAATGACATGCTGGTGGATATCTGTTGGGAGTTTTATGAAGCCCTCCTTTAGAGACATCACAGGACACCCCTTGACAGCAATGGAGCTCCTCATTAGCTTATCACCAGCTCAACACACACACACACACACATACACACACAAGCAAGCGCACACACACATGCGCGCACAAACACACATACACACACACACAAACAAACAGACATACAGACACACACAAATGCACACCATCTCATGCTTATATCAACAATACTGTCCCTATATTCAATAAATCCACATACAATTACCTGTATGATCAGTATCAACATGCCATATCATGCTCATCAGAAGAGTTCTGAATCTGCTTTAAGAGTCTCACGATTGCTGCACATGTAGCTCAGAGCACTGTTTGCTTTGCTCAAGGGACAGATGGCCCTTCTGCTTTCCTGCTGCTCTCCTGTACCTCATCTCTATGTTCTCATCCTGTCCTGGCACACAGAAAGAGTAACACTCTTTGGCCTCGATGTCCCACTCCTATATTTATCACAGTTTCAAGCTCTTGATTTTGCCTATGGCTTACTACACTGCCTTCAAGCCGCTTCCAGGGCTCCAGGTGACCTGACCTATATTAGCACACCGTACGCTGCACTAATCGTCCCGACAAGCTGCTATTCTAGCACAGTCTCCACATAATTCTGTCACACTTTCTGCTGAGCCCGAGAACAGGACTTCAGGCTGACGTGAACGTCAATGTCTGACATGTAGATGTAGTGAAGCATTCCGGGATCACTTATGCTGAGACGATGGGCTTATGATTTATTCAGAGGCTGAGGCGCAGGACACGAATGTGCAGGAAAGGTTATTTTCCCAGCCTGCGGAGAAACTGATGACTTTGCGCACATGCTCACTGCACACTGCAGTCAATGAAACCTCAGGCTCTAAGAGCACAGCACCGCACCACAGCATGCCACGTGTGATAGAGAGAGCAGCTGAGAGTGAGAGAGGGTGAAACGAGTGATAGCATGCAGCTCACATCCTCATGCTTCTGTTTCACAACATCTTGCTCTTCCTGTATGTGTGCCTGTAAACACAGGACGTGGCAGCTATTCAGACTGCATGTGGTGTGGATGTGTCTCTCTTTGCATTGATCCCAACTTTCATAGGAGCAGCATCCAGTCTAAGCTTGTTTTTGTCTGTGCATGCCATAGGATAGTATATTTATAGCCTCTTGCTTGTACATCACCCATATGAAAAATCTCTTTAATATCTCAATTGTTATTCCTTGACAGCAATATCATTAAATGGAGTTCAAATAAAGGATTTTTATATGCATGTTTTTAGGGCTGTGCAATTAATTGCATGCGATTGTCATGCACATCTCGTCAGTAAAGTTGGTTCCGTGATTGGTAGTAAATTGCCATCACCTGCTTTCTGATTGAACGGCGTTTACTACACAGAGCCTTAACTCACTGACAAGCAAGGCAATATCGCGTTTATAATTGCAGATGATAATGAACTAGGCGATATTGCCTAGCTTGTCAGTGATCTACTGCTACTAAATCACTGCTTATTATTTTGTGTAAAAAGTGCTCTCAAATGATTAATCACGATTAATCACATCCAAAATAAAAGTTTTTGTTTACATAATATAAGAATGTGTGCTGTGTAGCCTATATTTATTATGTTAGAAATCTCGCTGCCATTTAAATAGTCTTGATGATCTATATCATGATAGATTTTTTTTTATAGGGAGTTTATTTATTTCTTCCTAAAGAACAAGCGAGTGCTGAAACGTGAGCAGACCGTTATTATAGAATTGCTGCTATTATGTATTAAGAAGCATTACTAAACTATTCAGAGATGACATTAAAGGCTGCTAAAGCTAATTATGTTGTTTGTCTTGTGAAACGTGTTATATCCACCCACTTCCACGTGTTAATGAGCTGTTGCGCCTTCACACGGCCGCTCTGGAAGAGCACTAGAGATGGGACTTGAACACAAGCGGTCCGGTTGAGGTCACCTTGTGTGCGCTGGATCTTTAATCTCTTTGTAAAATGAGGTTTAGCGCTAGCAGCAGGGTTAAAGTGTTGTGCAGCACGAATGTTTGTACAGTATGAATTAGTATAAATTGTGATTCACACTGAATCAGACTCTAGGCAAGGAGCAGCAAACACATCGCTGCCTCAGATTGAGGACAATCTGTCAGTAAAAAGTGTGACTTATAGTCCAGAAAATACGGTAACTGCTTGCGTGAACGTGGCTAAACATGTGTGGGAGCTCTTCTCAGAGTGATTTGTGGACTCTTAATCATTGTTGTGCACGTGTGTGTGAACGCCAGAAGGAGAGAAAGATAGGAGAGAGTGCAAGCCTCAGTCCTTGCATCTGCCTTCAGTATTTCATAAGAGTAGTTCAGCTTCCAGCCCTGTCCTGATGAGTGTGTTTTCTGATAACTCTATATACACACTGCAGTTGCCATGCACACATACACACTTGAAAACCATTAACTAAATCTTTAAAATGCTTTAATATGAACCAAAAAACTCATTTTTCTGAATGCCTTTAAAGTCTGTGTGAAATGCTGCTGTTGGAATATTTGGTTTCTCTCACTAGCAGGATTTTATTGCAAACCAGTCAAGATGGATATTTGCATTGAAGACCGTCAGGTGCAATGACTTGTGATCAAAGGATGTGAGGTAACTTTAAGGTCACCATTAAAGAGTATTGTCAGTTTATGAGGCAGCAAGCGGTTGATGGGGCGTAATACAGCGGCAGGCCTGAACCTCGAGGTGGCAGACATCACACCTACTCGCAGAAACAGATAGAGAATGAGAGAGCTATGATGGCATGCTGATGGAGGGGGACTTGAGTGTGAGAGCATTGCTGATTTAGAAAACATGTTGCTAACATCTGCACTCATGTCACCTTCACAAGGTGGCAGAAAAAGATACAAAATTACATAGATTTTGAACTCAAAACACCCACATACAGTACATAGACATCTCATTTTGAGTATCAACTGTCTACTTGAGTAACTAATCTGCTCTCTTTCTTTTAACGAGTGTTTGTTGCATTTTACTATAGTTTTACTATATATATATATATATATATATATATATATATATATATATATATATATATATATATATATATATATATATATATATACATATATATATATATATACATATAGTTAAAAAAAAACTAAACAAAGTCCAGTTTGTGTGGTTCATGCAGTTACAATTTATGAGGAAGAAATAAATGTTTGCAAGGTTAGTGGCATCAGAGATTTTTACTGTCATCAGTGATGTTATTGTTAACTAAAAAAACTGTTATTGAAATATTACTGAAATAAAACAAAAATAAATATTAGGCGATAAGCCTAAACCAAATAAAAAAATGTTAAAGTTGAAGTTAAAGAAAAAATAAATTTACATTATATAGAAATATATAAACTCATAAAAATGAAAAGTACATAACAAAATCAGTATTTAAACTAAAATTAAAATGAAAACTAAAAACATAAGACTAAAACTAAAATATAAAAATAATAGCTAATCAAAATATTATTGAATATGGCACATTAATAAATATTTAAATACTATTTATACTATTTTAAGTAGATATCCACGAGTAGATCTACATTCTGTGAGTTATCTGTATCTTGTAAGTTACTGTACATCTGTAAGTTTTTATTAATTCATTATTTTTATGGTGTTTTCGGTAAAATCAATCATGTGGACTGTGTCATCATTTCCATACCTGTTATGATGTTTTCCATGCTATTTATTATAGTTTTATCCATGTCAGTAAAACTGCCCCTAAATAGGATATTGGTCTTTTACATGTCTGTCAGATTTGTCAGAGATATGTGGTAGAGGTTGTTGCAGAAGTCAAAACTCAGAACTATTTCTCTGTCTGTTCACCACACTTTGTAATATTTGCTCTCTCACCCAGTGTAGCTCAAATGTTTTTTCTTGCTGCACATCTACTCTTGTTGACCTCCAGAGGTTCACGGACACACTGCAGTGCTCTGCTGTACACAAAAGCGTCTGCAGTTCTTTTGAGGTTGTGTTTGTTGTTGTACCCTGACATCATCACTCGACTCTTCTCTAAGGAGCCCTAAGTTGATTATTGCAGTTACAAGGTTGTCATGGCTGCTCTAAGAATAACAAAGACCCTGTAGGTATCTCTCTCCACAGCAGGACGGGCTCTGAAACAGTCGCCCCCTGATCTCCCCTGCTCCCTTCCTTCATTTTGAATCAGCATTTATGTGTTGTTCTTTTCACCAGGTTCGTCTAGAGCAGATTGATGTAATGGCATGAATTAGTGTGGCAAGAATAAATGGGGTAGCAGGATTACTAGACTTTGATTGAGAGTGTCTGAACAAACTTCATTAGGGTGAGCCTTGCAGCGTTTTCTAAAAGACTCTATCAATTATCAAAACATAATTGTTTAGAAAATGTTAAAATGTGAGAAAAACAAGTAAAATTGTTTTGTATGTCTGTCACTCATCACTGTATTGCATTACATTAAACAGTATGTTTACTACTCAAGGAAAAACTACAGGTCTTTGATCATAAAAGTAAACATTAAAATTATTTTCCTAAGGCATATTATTGGGAAATATAGAGTGACAACTGAAATTAATATGCATTTTATGAAAATAGCTATACTGTTATAAAGATCTCACTGATTTACTTTGCAAGCTATTCAGATTCCTTATTTTTATTCAGTTTGAGGCTCTGAATAAAATGTGTTTTAAGCTCTACATTCTCCTATATCATATTTTAAAATGCCACAGCTCTGATCTTTCTGATATATCAAATATGATACTCAGGAAAAAAAAAAAACATGCAAACTTAAAAAACATTCCATTTTAACTTAGACTGTTATTTCATTTGTCTCTAAAGCATGCTAGTAAATGACACACAAGTATAAAATATTTGTGAATTATGCCCACCAAAAAACTATTTACACCACTTTGTTTTGAGGAACATTTGGAAGTTTTTAATGCATACAAATTAAATATATTTCTCAGATTAATCATAACACTAGTAAATTGTAATATGGACCATTTGCATATTTTCTTTAGGATAGAGTTCAGATTGCTGGAGCTATATAGTTGTTCATATTTTCCAGAGTAAATACTTATGTTAAGCCTGTCTAAAGTTAGAAGTATTTTAGAGTATGTGCATTCATTGTTTTAACATTTCTGTTTGAGAATGGGCAATGTTAGTTTACACTGAAGCACATTGTAAATGACCAGGTATTGAGTTATGTTCTATGTTCACTTACAAATGTTTAGTGGTCAGAGGTGCAGCGCCACTGATCATGACCGTTTGCAGACAGCGCAGCTCCCGGTGTTTTTAATGCAGATGAGCTTGTTTAATCGCACATGTAATCTCACTGCTGAATTATTCATGAGCTGAAGTCTAAATCTGGAAGCTGACAGAGAGCTAAATTTGAATAGTGTTTAAAAAAACAGAAACAAGACATGACGTCTGCATATCTTCTAAGTGTTCTGTCTGCATATTACATCAGCTGGACGGTGAGAATAAACTCTGTGGCAAGCACTGACACTAATTCAGAAGGATACTCTCTTCCAAAACCTAGTGAGCTGCATACCAAGTAAGTGCATACCTGACGCAGAGACTGCATTAAGTTTAGAAGACACTAAAGGACTTTTAAAAACTGAACAGATTTTCGAAGACTAGGCATCATGCATTTGCTGACTTAATTATGTGTCCTTGCTGAATAAAAAGATTAATTTCTTAAAAAAAAAAAAAAAAAGAAAGAAAATGGTAGTGCATTTTTAAAAAAAAGAGTCTATCTTCATAATGTCACCCATCATATCAGCCACAGCATATGAATCCGTAAAGCCTGACAGCCTGTTTGTGAGGTACGGTATAAAAGCAGAGAACCAGGCCTGCATACAGTGAACTACCTATTAAAAAAAGCACATCCACTTTTGCAGATAAACATGTCTGGCTGTAAATCAAAGACACATCAGCCTGAAAGTGGATGACAACCATAATATACAGTAGCACTCACTGGCACCTTCATTTCAATGTTTTTTTCTCTTTTCCATGCCGTCAATTTGCATTTCTCAGTTCTCTGGTATATTTTCAGCACATAGCTAAAAGATCAAGGGCTTATAAGCATCATATAATGCATGAATGTGCAAACTATAAGCTGTTATGTACAGTATAAGGTTGCACTGAAACCGTGTTAAAGGCATGTGGCCTTAGGTTGAGTAGGTCAGTGTGTGAAATGATTTAAACTGTGAACATGCGATTGGGCACTAAACAGCTGTTACCACTATGAGCGGTGGGTCAACAGGTCTCAAGCAATGTGGCACATGCATGTTACTATGCATTGGGGTCAGAGTTCAAGGAATGAGAGTTACGGTAGGAATGAGGAGGCAACAGATTTTAAAGAGTGCTGAACTGCTGATAGCTGTTGAGATGGTCGCTGCTTTTCCTTGCCACCCGTTTCTGCTTTCTCCAGTCGCTGGCTGACAGCTGAGAAATTATGAGACAAACGGAGGTGCCTTATAGCCTACTGCCGAAGTGATGTGCTCACTGAAGCCGCACAACCTCAGCTCTCATCCTCCCATCACTCTTTTTAAGGGCCTGTCTGCCGGGCCTGTGGCCAATGATCAGAGCTGACTCAGGACTACACAGCCCCACAGATACACATGCTGTCAATGGACACTGTGAGTAAAATATCAGATGTGTACTATGAGGGCTAGTATAGAGATATCTGCTTTGTTTTTGACCATCTTGTATCAGAGAAACAATTGCACAGCTATCTTTAGAATTTTGTCTTTGAACTTCCATTTTTGCGGTAGCTCTATTATAGTATAATGAGTAATTGAAGAGTAATTAGCTGCTGCTAGTGAAATAAATGTGCTTTTTGTTGAGTTAATGAAAGTTACTGTATCATGTGCATTGTAATGTTTTAACCAGACATCCACAGTAGAAGATTTTAAAACAATTGGTTCATTGATATATATTTTTAAGACCATACGTTCATGGTGTGGAATACAAACAGAAGACAACAAGTACAGTGCTGAATAGGCCCGGAGCAACACAAGGTATAAACCATTAGTTAATGTATTTATTTATTACAACATTTATTTATCAACATGACAATATATAATTTTATAAGAATTATGCGTTTGTTTGATCAAAAATTCAGTAAATCTTAAAGGGATAGTTCACCCAAAATGTTACATTTTGTCATTAATTACTCACCCTCATGACGTTTCAAACCTGTGAGACCTTTGTTTGTCTTCAGAACACAAATTAAGATATTTTTGATGAAATCTGAGAGCCTTTTGACTCTCCATAGACAGCAAAGCATGTACCATGTACAAGGAGCAACTACCTTCGTTCAAGGTAGTAAGGACATTGTTTAAATAATCCATGTGACATTAGTGGTTCAACCTTAATTTTATGAAGCTACCAGAATATTTTTTGTGCACAAAGAAAACAAAAATAATGGTTTTATTCAACAATTTCTTCTCTTCCATGTCAGTCTTCAATGCATGTTTATGACAGTACCGTGACTCATGTGGTGAATGTATGTAGTCTGCAATGAACATTTCATAAAAGATAACTTAATTTGTATGACTGGAGTAATTTGTCATTACTCCAGTCTTCAATGTGACATGAACCTCCAGAAATAATTATGATATGCTGATTTAATGCTCATCAAGATAGATTTTTGAAAACAGTTGTGCTACTTAATTTTTGTGAAAATTAATTCAAAATAATACAGGAAAAAAAAATACTTTTGAAAAGTAGTTTAAAAACTACTAGTATGTTGGTAATTGCTTGTGTTTAGGGTAAATAGCACATTTATTTGCTTGTTGTATTGATGTTTGCTAATGACAACGCTTTTGCGATTTGAAATTCTTAATAAAATTTTAATTAAATATACAAAAAAAAACTTTCTAAATAAAATCCATACTAGATACATTTGTCATTTGTTTCAAGGTGATGGTACAAGGCTGTTTTAAGTGGAACCATTTGTTTAAATGATATAATTTCACTACGACAAGCTTCCCTGGGTCGATAATATGACAGCTGCTGTACAGATACCATCAGTCTTTGTCCTCAAAAGGTCATTGGTTGAGATTTTTAAGTGTCTTCTCAAGCTGCACTAATCTTCTTTGTGAAGAAAGGGGCTGCAGGTGTCAAACAGAAGCACATATCGTATTTGTGTTATTTATCTTAGTTATTACTATACGTCTTTTCGAAAATAGCTGTTGTTCAGCTTCATTAATTATTAACAGAGAACATAATTCAAACCAAAATATTTCAGTATCTGGTCAGCTACTTCATTGTTGTTTTATTTGGTTGAGTGTTCATCACATCAGGCATTAAAATCACATTGATATGATATTCTCATTACATAACTGCATCAGTCTAGTTTTGTTTACAGATATCAGCCCAGTCAGTTGAAATCCCTCTGCGGTTGTATAGCATACACAGTGCTCTCAGAGTATGTGTCCTCCTCAGGTGACCTAAGGTTCGGAGCGCTGACATTAGTAAGGGTAGTGATGTAAAACCATGACATACATCTGGAGGGAGAAGCAGGGAAACAACCGTCTGAAAAACAATTTAATGCTTCCTTGCTCCCGCTTCGCCAGAGGCTGCAGTCAAATGAAAAGAGCTCGCTGTTCTCCTCCTACTTTCCCACTACTTTCTCAGTTCTGCCCAAAACTGTGAGAGACCAGCTGCGTGTATCTTTCAGGACAGCAGCTGGAGGGGTTTTGATTAATAGCCAAGTGTTTGCTGACCCAGCGTTCACACTTGTTTTGACTGGCTTGTTATTCAGTGGAAGATCAGAGTTAAATTTGTCGAATGTAAGGTGTATACACAATATACAGTTGTTTATTTAAAGACAGACTGAAGCTTTTGGAATGTGGAAAAGTTTAAAGTCTAAAGTCAAGTCAAGATTTTTTGTGTAGCGCTTTACCCAGTACATTTTGTTTTAAGGGAGATTTACATAGTCGTGTTGTTCTCATACAAACTGTCAGTATACTGAAGTATACTTTGAGCTTATGACACACTAGAAACAAGGAATAGGGAATCCATTTCTGGATTCATTTCCACAAACCGGTCCTTTTGGTAAGTTTGTTTCAATAGGCTGGTTAAAACAAACAAACAAACAAACAAACAAACAAACAAACAATCAAACACTTCATGTAGTCATACAGTGATGTCAGTAATATGCATGGCTATTTACCCCAATGGAAAAAACAAAACAAAAACGTGCTCTTACGCATTCAAATAAAACCTATTTATTAAAAAAAAAATTATTTCATTTTTTTTTCACATTAAAGTTTACATTCATTTTTCAGCTAAAGCACCCAATGCAGGCAATGCTGTGCAAAAGCAGATGTTTTACATATTTAATGAATATTTAAATATGTATAAGAGTGAATAAACTAGTCTTAACTCAAACTGTTACAGAGACCGAGTGAAACCTTAAAGAAAAGCACATTTCGCTCCCTCATTCAAGTTTTCAAAGAAGAGTTGGCAAAAAAACTGCTTTACAGGATCATATTCTCCAGGATAATGCTAGATTTGAGTTGAAGCGACTGTCAGGCATGTCGGAATATTTTTGATTGAGTAAATTGTGGATCACTGTTGACCCCAGCAATGAACTGTTTCAAATGATTAATCAAAAGAATGATTCGTTCACAAACTGGACTTCGCTACTGGAAACTAGAGCTGCATGATATTGGGATAAATGATTGCGATATTTAATTTTTCTGCGATATATATTACGATATGAAATCTAATCAAATTTTTTCTAACAAACAAAAATGGGGTGAGCACACTTACATTCTAATTTTAAATTATTTAAACATTGACACCATTGTGTCAATTGATTAATATGTACGAGGGAGAGAGAGTAAGACAGCGCTCGTGTTGTTTGAATATCGCTCGCTCTCTATCTATCTATCTCTCTCTCTCTCTCTCTCTCTCTCTCTCCCCCCCCCTCCCTCTGTCTCTCTCTCTCGCGCGCTCTCTCTCTCTCTCTCTCTCTCTCTCTCTCGCACGCTCTCTCTCTCTGCCCTGTTAAACTGACAGGACTTAAAATTTTAAAATTGCTATTGCAATTAATCCATGAATCACATTCGTCAAGGGCTGGGGAGCAGCTGGCCCGTACTGTTAATGAATAACAGATCAACTACGACAGCCTACATCGCACATCCTGCGATGTGACAATCGTGGTTTCGTACATCGCGATATCGATGCTTAAACGACACATCGTGTAGCACTACTGGAAACCTTTCAAACAGTCAGTACAGTCATTACTTTTAGTTCTGTTTTGTTCAGTTAGTAGTAAAGAAATTATACGCTTTATCTCCTTTTAAAGGATCTAATAATCCATTAGTTGTGTGAATGCAACGTGTTCTTTGCATTGACATTTGGTTCAAAATGACACTCAAAATGACACTGTTCAGCTTCTCTTAATGCTCTGTACACAAAAGAGCAGGAATATTATTGAGTGCTGATGCTAATGCCTTACCTGTTTTCTTCTCGAAACAAAACCCTGAACTGTAGGATGTGACTGAAGTGAATTCCCCGGTCTCAGTGAGTAACACGGGGGCAGCCACATGAAAGATGAGCTACTGTATGTGCTTTCTTCTTGATTCAGTTTTCTCCCAATGCAGCAAGTCATTACTTTGTAACAGTCTAAAATGACAATAGATGTCCTCACCAGGGGGGCTGTAATGATGCCCACCACAGCCCTTTGATTTAGGAACAATGGGTTACATCTAGGGAAACAGACCTCTGAGGTACTGTGGGTTGAATCAGACAGTTGATCATAGAATAACTACTGTAGCTGAGATGCTGTTTTCGTGTCTTTTATACTGTAGTGATAAGAGGCTTTAACTCTGGATTTGTGTATGAACTGGGTTTAAATATGGTCATTAGAACTAGCAAGACCCTATTTAATGGACTGCAGCCTCCTGTTTCTCATTTCAACCCTAAAAATATGCAATTAACAGAGCTGTCAGCACCTTTAAACTATGTGTTTATGTGACCATGTTGCTTCAGTAAGATGTGTGAGTTTATTTCACTTGAATTCAGCCATTACAAATCATATACCTTTTTTATTTTTTATGTAGACAGATGTGGGGTTATAATTCAGAACGGGCTTTTAATTGTTTTTCTGACTGTTGGCTAGTAATATAAACATAACCTGCTCACTGGAGCCTGCTTTATACTCTGCTTCCAGACGCTCTGCCAAATAAATGTAATGTAGCAATTTATTAAAGAATTAATGTAATTGTTCATCATTAAATTGGTATCGACCACTTGAGTGAGACAGACGAAAGAGTAGCTGCTGTCTGTGATGTCATTATAACACACAGCCCAATTTCCTCTCAGACATCCTTACCTATCTATAGTATATGTGATGTAATTCATCTCATAACGCCTAGTAGCCAAACATTTCTACAGTATTGGGCAAGCTACTTGGAAAATGTAGTGAGCTAAGCTACCAGTTACTCTACAGTAAATGAAGCTTCACTACACTGAAGCTACCCCCCTGGGAAATGTAGCAAGCTAAGCCACATCAACAGTAGCTTGCTACATCTAAGCTGCTTTTAAAATTAAATTTTTATATTGAACATGTTTTATTACAAGTCAATGCTATCTCAGTGCCCAAAACTGTCAGTCCAACAGATAGGCAGGTGTAATTGTTTAGTTTAATAGTTTTGTGTTCCTTATCAATTTGGCAACAAAATCAAAATACATGTAATTAACAATGTGCGCACAAATAAGTGTATGCACCTGTTGCATGGGCATGCTTAATATACTGTAGGCCTTTGCAGAGCAAAATGCAAGACCTCCAAACAGTACAAAAAAAATGGCCAGGCTGGACCCTGATAATTTTTACAAGCAGCATCTGAAAACATATTTTCTCTCTGTTATCTTGGTCAGTGACATGTAATTGTCGAGGTACGGCCACGGCGACTCACTCCTCAGGATTAACTGTTCTCCGACTTCATCCTATGCCATCATTTCATCAAATAATTTTTTGCGTGACTGGCCAAGGAGTGGTACCATCCGGAGCAGAAGGTGGCGGTAATGCATCATAAAGATGGTTGGTTGCTATCCACTGTAAACACGAACAAGATGAAGTAGCGCCGGCGCGTCACTACTGATCCAGGATCAGCGATCTTAGCAGTTGTATTTCCCGATTTGAGTTTGAGCTTCAGAAATGCTTGCAAAAATGTAGCTTGTGTGGAAGCTACCGCACTACTTGGTAAAAAAAAGAGCTTCGCTATTGAAAAGCTATTTGATTCAGAAAGCAGGGAAGCTATGACCAGGCTACTGAGAAATGTAGTTAAACTAGTAGCTTCGCTGCTTGTAGCGACGCTACTGCCCAACACTGCATTTCTAGCACCATTGTGATTATTTTGAGCATAGGTAAACTGGGTAGAGACAGCAAGTTTAATCATTTACATTTACATTTATTCATTTAGCTGACGTTTTTATCTAAAGCGACTTATAATTGCTATATATACTGTATGTCACACGCCTCTGGAGCAACTAGGGGTTAAGTGTCTTGATCAGGGACATATTGGTGTCTCACAGTGGATTCGAACCCGGGTCTCTCACACCAAATGTCTTATCATTTAATCATGTGAATATGAAATAACCAAGATTCTTCAGAAGTGTTTGTGGAAAGTTATTTTTTAAAGTAATGCAATGCAGTATTGGGTAACTTAGTTATTTTTTATAAGGTAATGCATTACATTGCTGTGTGTTTTTAATATAAAAAATATATTTTTGTTACTTTAAATTAAAAGGTAATCTTATCACAAGACTCAAATATAACTTGTAGGAGGTGGAGAGTTCGGGAAGGTTTTGGAGAGTTCAGGAGTGTCAGCGGTTATCAGACACGCAGGGCTCTCGTGCCTTCTTCCAGCAGGTGTTTACTTTCACACACACACACACACACACACACACACACACACACACACAGAGAGAGACAGACTTTCCTCTTGACAGCTCTGATATCCCTGACATAAATCCTTTGGCCACACAACTTTTTTGGATGAAATGCAATCTGTCTGCCTTAAACATAGCTTTGGCTTTAATGCAACAACTGGATTATGTAAAAGGCATCTGGCTATATTTGTAGAAGCTTTGAAAAGTGAGTCTTAGGGAGTTGTTCTTTATATTCCTGTCAAATATGTCTTGCAAACTGTTCCCATGGTGATGCTTTCAGCACTCAAGGTCGTAAAGTGCAATTTAAGATATTGTAAAGAGCAGTTTATCAATGAAAGAATGTGCTATGGTTTGAGATATAACTATACTTAGGACTAGAGTTTAATGCTTCCCAAATGGATATACTGAAAAATGTAGGATATAATGTTTTGTGATTTGCATTTTCTCTATTTTTTTGTTTTGTTTTATTACTCTGCTTGTGTGTGTTTGTGTGTTCAAGACAGACTGTCAGTCTGTACATTTGTTGTGGAGACTTTACACTGACAGAGGTGGTTTTATTGAAATAGCTAGCTATTTATGTAGAAACCAGCTGCTAATTGAAACAGCTCCTTGGAGGACAGTTTCAGATTCAGAAAGCCCATAACAAACTGGCTGTGTATTTTCTTTTCAGCTTTTCTGAGCTGGCAGACAAATAAGAAACCCTAACTAAATGCTAAAAAAAAAATAATAATAATAATAATAATAATAAATACATGAAAATGTCATCTTATATTAGAAATTCCAATATAAATATTATGCTTGCAGTAGTGCTGTTCATATTATGAACTGTGCTAATAATAAGACCAACAGCACTCTCGGTTGTATGATACTGCTTTTAAACAACAGTTCCATTATTGAGTAACTTTCTGACAGAATTTGGCCACATAGTTTATATATTTTTTACACTGTCAACAAAAGTAATACCAAAAATGCCAAAGCTAATTATTGTAAAATAACCACTATTCTATTCTATTCTATTCTATTCTATTCTATTCTATTCTATTCTATTCTATGCACTATAAGTCACTTTGGATGAAAGCGTCTGCTAAATGCATAAATGTGATGTTTTCTATTCTATTCTTTTCTATTCTATTCTATTCTAGGCACAGTATGTCAGTATCTAACAATCGCTGGAGCCCAAAGAGAAACAGTTATCACACTAACTCAAATGTGTGATGTTCTTTTATCAGATTATTTCTGTCTTCTAGATCCTTCCAGTATGTGTGTTTATAAGGGTCTGTGGCAGATCTCTTCTTCTCAGTGGGATAGTTCTCCTGCAGCACTGATGTGTTCAGCATTCATAACAGAAGACACAGATCCAGCATCCTTACTGGGAGCTGCGCTATACATACCTTCCTACACGTGCCTCCTCTCTTTCTCTGTATATTGGTCTCAGGCTTGCTGATTTGGGAGTCTGTAATTATTATTGTCCTGTATTGTGCAGCAGTTGTGTCTAGTAATCTCTGGCACACTGAACCGGAGCTGCGCTCTTCTCCCAGGCCACCTTCTCTGTCAACACAAATTATTCATGAAGCTATTCCAGCCATCAGCCCCCACCGTAGCAGAACACAAGCTGACGCTGGACCTGAAGGTCAGATCTGAAGGAGTTAAAGGACATTGGTGGACAAATGTGTCTTTGTTCTTTTATTTTTACTGCAGTGCTGCAGGTTTTAGAACAATTGTACAGTATGTACTTCTTGTTTAATGAAACACTACCTACAGTACGAATTACAGGTTTGATCTTTCTACCTTCTTTGCTTACAAAGAAAGTATGTGTGTTCTCAAAATATAAAGATACTTTGTTCTGAAAAATCTTCATGTTTTTATATAGATGTGCTGTTATTTTGTTCATGTTATTTTGCCAAGGGCATTATTTGTTCATTTTTATTAGTTTTTAAGATAAAAGCCATTTCACATGGCTACATAGCTGACGTTTGTCTATGAAGAGCTCAGCACTTTGCAGACAAAGAAAGTGTTTGTGTTTGTCTGGGCCACCTCCCTTTATTTTAAAGAAGTAGTATCTGACAGAATGGGGTGGATGTGATGAGTCTTGTTTCTAAACTCTTGAAACTATTAGGTTGTGAAAGTCGGACAGTGTAGGACAGGGATCATTATCTCATTTGTTTATTACTCTAGAGCCCCAGTTGTAATGGGGGTTGTTCACCTCAAGAGTTGTATACAAGACAAGGCCATATGTTTTATTTATATTCCTGTTGTCCTAGATTAATGTCACCCGGACATCTAATCAATACCTGCTGCAAAACCCATTACCAAATCTTGCAAATGGAGGAAAAAGTTGCCCTGAGGTGATTTAGAGGCTCAACCCATTTGTCTATTGCAGGTTGTGCTGTACCAAGGGTTTGAGTTGTTCTAGACCAGCGGGGGTGACAAGTCTAGACGTTATGGATTTGGACTGGCAAGTGTGTTTGATACAATATTCACTCTTCTCTACGTCAGGCACTATTATGCAAAGTAAGGCCTGGCCAGCAGGAAGGCGTTCAGTGATGCCAGTCAGGTCGACAGACCCAGCGGGAGATAAATCAGATATTCAAGATTATAGTGATGCACTGAGAGCTTTGACCACTAGTGCTCCACAGCTGTTTCTTATATGAACACAATATACTAGATAGTGCTGACAATTGCAAAAATCAGAGATGTCTTTGAATACAAACATGTATTGAGCACAAATTTACTGGAAACTTCATCATAGTGCCACTAAGGAAAGAGTTGAATTGAAAGACAACAGCACATCCTGTTGCCACCTGAGGCAAACCGAAGGAGGAGTGTAATACCTAGAAAGCTATCTGCACTAATAATTCAATAACACTGTTTATTTTATTCATTTAATTACTGTGTTTTTTTTATTTATTACTTTTATTTTATTTACTTGCAAATCTACATTTTTTATATATTGCATTCTAAAAAACTATTGTTTAAAAAAATAACATAATTAACATAACATTTTTCAAATGAAAGCAAATGTTTTGGTTTTTAAGGTTGTAAATTAAAAATCAGACACATACTAGAGGCATCAACAATTTAAAAATGTTTATTATTTAGTTATTATTTATTTAACTTATTAATAAATGTTTCCAACCTATTTTTTGGTTCATTTTATGCAAGAAATCACTCCAGTTACTGATGTAAAATCGGTTCCCTGAGTTGCTTTATGAGTTATCCTTCTGTTTACCCTGTTACTGAAGCCTGATTTGTTAACGTTTGTGTAACTGCACTAACCAATGGCACTTTGGCACTAACCAATTGCACTTTGCGTGCAGCTTATAGCACGGCAAGTAGTAATCGGAGCATTCCCTTTTTAAAAAGTTCCTATAGAAATTGCTTGAAAATCATTGTGTGATTTGTGGACTGAGATGTGTGATCACTGTCGTTCTAATGAGGTCCTGGTGCCACTGGGTGAATGATCAGCTTGAGTTCACATTCAGCCAGCATTGTGCCATTGCATAAGAGAATTAAATGCATGGCCCAGACACACACATAAACGAGCAAATAAGAGAGAACTGTGGTAGATGATAGATAGATGTGGTAGATGCTTACCTGTGTGTCTCTCTTTTGGCTTGAGGGAAAGTGTAATTTGCTGTTTCTTTAAACTATTGGAATAGAACAATAATAATGAAGCTGCTTAAATCATTGTGAACAAAACCATATCCCTTACACAGATAAAAAATGAATGTGATCCTTGAAGAGAAATGACCTACGTGCATGAATTTGCATTTTCTGTGGAGCGGGGAAAGAAGCGGAAGGCGCTGTTTGAAGGAGTTCTGGCATGACAGACAGCCAGTAACAAAAGGCCATCTAAGGCAGCTGTGTGTATTTCTCAGTACTTGGCTCTTTCCACAGCTTTTGAAAACTCGGTTGTCTTCTGGCTGATTCATTTTGTGGGTTTAGCGCTGAAATCGAGCGACTCTTTAGCCACACAGAAACGGCAGTTTATGCCAAGTGATGGTTTGAAAATCTGGTTAGTTGATTGGAATGGTTTCCAGAACTAACAAGGATGTTGATACAGGAGCATATGCTATTTAGGTAAATCACATTAAAGGGTTAGTTCACTCGAAAAAAAAGTTTTGTCATTAATTAGTCATCCTCATGTCATTCCAAAAACACAAGACCTTTGTTCATTTTTGTAACACAATTAAGACATTTTTGATGAAATCCGAGAGCTATCTGACACATAATGGTTCTCCACACACGGTGCGGCATGCGCTTAGGACCGTGGTTCAACTTAAATTTTACAACACATCTGTAAAATGGTTTGCTATAAATAACACCTAAAACAAACAGGGCGCGGCTAATGTATTTTTCTGTTGATGAATGTGAATTCTGTCTTTTCACAGCAATGAAAAAAACAAAACATGGACAAACCATTCACTCTTGTTCAATGCGAATTCTGTATGCTAGAATATGAGCAGTCATTTATGCCATTATCACCCAGGTGCTGATAGCTAGAGCGCACTGCTAATACCTGAACAGCAAAAGTTGATATATCTGTTTAAACAAAACTCATGTAAGCTTTGCCAGTGAAAAAGCGTGCAAAAACCGCGTCTCAGAACGTACGCAAATATGAAGCTTTCTCTGAAGTAGGCTACTGTTTTTAAATGGACAAATTCACACAAAATTATGTCAAAATGCCCATCTTGGTGAGTATCCTATAGCAGACATACTGTATTCGGCTGAATGTAATGTATCAGTGCACTGGATCAGTGCATTCTCAGGGACTCAGGGACAACGGAGCGATCACACTAGTCAATCGAACCAAGCTTTGGGGGTTAAGATTATCTAGCGTGAGCAGGCCCTAATTATTCTCCCGCATCCCGCACACATGAGTCTCTACCTGCACATCAAGTGTTGTCCTGCGTTGTCCCGGTCACTAATAATGTTATGATGGAGGCTCTGGACTCTGTGCATAACTTGTTTTTCTATGACAAACTATAAAATATTCTTTATAATTAATGTACTGGCAGTGACAAATAGCTTGTTTTATATTTAATTTAATTACATTAATGTATATTATTATTATAAAGTTAAGACTTACAAGAAATATCTTATCTGCTACTATGTAAAAGGAATACTACCGTACTTTAAAAAAGCACCTTATTTGTTTAAAGTGTTTGCAAACCAAATGTTTTTGCACTTTTGTTCAGTCAGTTCCTAAGTTTGTGTCCAGTAGAGGAAAGTCAGTCATACATGTTTCATTTAGTCATGAATGGTGACTAAATGATGACCAACTGTTCATTTTTGGTGAACTAAGAAGATATCCAGGATGGAAAACTATGTGTAAATGCTGTGGATGAAGACTGAGAGACATGCCAGTGGGATCAGATCAGAGGCCTTTAGAACCTAAATGAGAGCTTCTCTTCTGGCACAATAATGCACAATTTTGAGCTTGCAACATGTCTTAGCCTCTGGGAAGAGAAGACTGCCCTTGTGTGAAGCGCTGCTGTCACTATGTGTACGGACAGCGCCTCCAGACAGAGCCGACGACTGTTGTGTAACATCCCAATTGCTTTCGGTCCAGTGGGTAGGATAAGGAAATTTGTGGGCCCTTCTTTGGAGAAGTTTGTTGAATGTGGATTTGAAGCGACAATAGGAGACGTTAACTCACTGCATCTTCTGAAGAAAAAAAATCTATTACTTCCTAACCTCCACTTTGTACTTTTCACTATCCATTTACTCTCTGTTAGCTCGACATTGACACAAGGGAGTCTCAAGGCTCCTCAGTTCCGGTCTCTGTTTTCAGGCTCCACACACACACAGATGGAAGAGTAAACAGAACTGACATTAAGAATCACAAACACACATTCTTTTCTTAAAACCTTGTACTATGAGACCAAGAGCAGAGAAAGTGGCTTAGCTTTAGTGATGCTGCCATGAATAAAAAATAGCTAACAGAAGATATCTGAATTTTAAAAGGACAGTTCATCTAAAAATTTGAATTCTATTATCATTTAACTCATGAAAGGCATACAGGTTTAGAACTTGAAGAGCAAAGAAAGACAGACTTTACATTTTTGGGTGAACTATCCCTTAAAGAGCACAACTCATAAAAGCATTATACTGAAAGAAATCCAGAAATAGCAAACCATATTAGTGTGTTCATATAAAATGTATTTAAAAAGAGGCCCATATGGCTATATATGCTATCCTCAAAACTGCCCACTTAGAAAGAAAAAGGCCACATGACCGAATTTTAACAGAAATTGGTTATTTTTTATTTTCGTTATTTTAAAAGAATTTTATTTTATTTGATCTTTCTTTACTTTGATGAGAACCTGAAAAACCAAATCTATAACAAATCTTTTTTTTTCTCTTTGTTCTCAAAACATTATTTTAACCTGTTATCTATTAAAATGACTTTGTTTGTGGACTTTATTTTTTTGTTTTATTTGTGGGAAGTGGCAACAAGGCCTTATAGATTAGAGTTTACCAGATCTAAGGCCAAATTCACTAAACAGGGAAAATTAAAGCACAATTCCACAAAAGCACCAAGCGGGGGGGGGGGGGTCAATTCTGTGTGTGATTTACTGACAATGCGCATATTAAAGAACACAGGCGCAGCCAGATCATTTCCATAATGACAAGCACTATCCACCAAGAGCAGTGCAAGTTCCTGTATGCTTTAAGACATGCTTTTTGGGGTTTGTTAAATAATGGCACATATAGTAAGTAATTTGTAATTTGTAATTTGACAAATGCAAACGTTAATAATTTGCGTTGCATGATATATTTTAATGCTCTCCTCTCATAAATTTGAAAATGTTTGAAAGGGAAACTCCTAAAAATACATATTCAATAAGGTCAGGTGCAAAAATAACTGTCCATGCCTTTTCAGCACTAATTCTTCACTGCATGTCTTTAGTATCCGACAGTAGTATTTTAATGACAAAAGAAGGTTTTGTGCTGTCGCAAGCTGTAAGTAAATCTGGCCCCTAGAATTTAAAGAGCAAGTTTCTTGATCTGTAAGCAATATGCACCAGACAGTCAATGAATGGACTGTGGGATGTCTGTGGGCATGCTGTCTGAAGCTGGGAATAGTAAAAAAAAATCATAATGTATACTTTTATTAAATACAGAAACAGCTTCAGTTTTCACTATGAGAGGGTTTTCAGAGGATTGAATGACGACACAGTTGGCTTTTAAGTGTGCTTGTACATAAATGAATAGAGGTTTAGTCCGAAGGCCGTTTGAGGAGCTGGAGTCTGGTGTGGAGAGGTGGTGTCTCACTGTGAGTTGGGGTTGTGTGAACTCCCACTCTCACAGCTCTGAGACACATGAACTTTGAGGGAAGCCTCCTAAATGTAAAAGGAGTGAAAGCAGTTAGATATATAAAGGGAGAGAGGAAAGAAGTCAGTGGTAGTGAATAACATAACACTCTGTGAAGAGCCGCAAGCATGTGTCCTACTGACATACGATGAATTTTGTGGAAGATTGATGCTTTACACAGTTGAGTGAGAACACAAAATCCCCAATGCAATCTTTTCCATAAGGTTTATAGTAAAAGTTTCTACATAATATATTTACCACGGCCTGTACTGAGTGTTGTCATATTTTAATCACGTTAATTCGCATAATGAATGATTTAATCAGCCTCTAACAGGCCCAGTATTGTACTGAATCTCATTAGCTTCCATCAGCTGTCGACTGCAGTAAATGTGGACCAAAACATTAATCCCACTTAATTCTTACATCTGTTTGCTTTAAGCTTCAGTGCAGATGACTTGCAGTGTGTGTATGTGAGTTAGAGAGGCGGTCTTATTTACCAGAGAGAAAGATTGACTTCAGTGTCTTAGAATGTGTAGTCTGGTGCATTTAGAAACCATCAAGAGCAGTCAACAGCTCCGAGGGTCCTGTCAGAGAGAGACCAGTGTCAAAACAGTCTGGAGAGCTGTTGTTATTCACGTTATCTTTGGAGGCTTTCCTCTCAGGTTGTTAAAAGAGGCCGCAGTGAAGTTTCATTAATGCGTATGATTCAGTTCCGACTGTGAGAAACCACAGAGGAATCGCAGCATCTCTACGCTGAGCAGAAAGCACACACTGAGAACACAAAGTCTTTATGGATAAAAGACACACTCATTACAGTTCCAAGATGTGTTTACTTGGAACTTAATGTTTGATCTTACCTAAATGCAAGCCTGTATCAGTAACTAGGAAACTCTTTTGGGGGCAACTGTATATAGTGAAGTCCCCAGCTGTTCATTTAAGTCCATTTGCTCTTTTCTAAAAAAAAGAATTCTGGACATTCATTGTACTGTCAACAGTATAACAGCAATAATGTCATATCAGGGAGTTTTCTGGTTACACGAACTGCACAAATGAGCTAATTCTTTAAATGCATATTGATGTGTGCGCAGTGGTTCTCAGCTGCTAAAAAATCATTAACGCGAAATGCACACAATACTATGCAACTCACCATCTGATTGAAAGGCTTGTCAACAAAATGGAGGAGAAAATGCTTCTTGTATATTCTAGTGTTGACATCAAAGGCTGTGCGTCTAATCAGCTTAACAGTGTTTTGATGCAAATTCATCTGCCACTTGGTATAAACAGCCAAATTAGACAGATGCCAACGTGGACAGGTTGCGTGACATGGTCTCATACTCAAAAACCATGCATAAAATTGTGCAAGGTAGAAAACAGGACAGATCTATCTATCTATCTATCTATCTATCTATCTATCTATCTATCTATCTATCTATCTATCTATCTATCTATCTATCTATCTATCTATCTATCTATCTATCTATCTATCTATCTATCTATCTATCATTCATTAATATTTAGTGATGGCAGTCAGTTGGCTGTTGTGTTCCAAACCTCATAATTACTCCGAGGGGCAGCTGTGCAGGCCAGTAGTATTAAATGTGTTCAGCCATGCACACAGAGTCCTGTGTTTATGTTGTTACCTTAAATCCAAGGGCAGGTCGGCAGGTTTCCAGCCAGAGGGGAATAGGTTCTGCTCTCTACATACCTACACACACAGTGAGCCAGAGAGACAATCTGTTTGACAGTGATGGACTGTACTTTGTCGTTTGTCATTCCTGTGAAGAGGAGTCTTGTTGAATGAGATCTTGAGGTGGAAAGCAGTAAGTCAGTCCTTGAGGCCTCTCCATGGGCTGCCATTTTTAAATTCGGCCAATCCATATGATGGTAGAAATTTGTCAGCCGGTAGAGTAAGACACTCACGTGACGTTACTGGTCTACGTGGTCGCTAAAATGTATCATTTGCACATGCCTTAAGCATTGCAGTTTAAAAATAAGTCATAATTTCTCTATATGCCTGCACTGAGAGACAATTAATTACACACACTTATATGTGTCAAAATGCTCGTCTTTGCAAATATTCTTGTAAACACAGTAATTTAGGTCTTAAGTGAACGCAAACAGCTGAGAAAGTATGTATTACAGTATATTGGATCCAGGCTGCTCTTAAAGTGACAGCAGTCTAATATTCATGCTGTCTGTCATGCATGTTAATCAAACAACAAAAGAAAGAAAATCTCTCACTACTATACAATATATGTAGCATTTAGCAAAATCTTTGCACTCACATACAAGCATGTGTGTGTATTTATATATATATAAAATAATTATACACAGTGAGAGTACACACACATTTATTATGTAAATACAAACTTTTATTTTGGATGCGATTAATCACGATTATAATCGCTAGAATATAGCTAGCATATATAATAAATATAATGAAATAATTTAGTTTAGGCTATGCATAGTGCTTAGACCAGCCAACAAATGCTTATTTTTAGAAGAAAACAAAACAATCCTTAGACATAGACCATTACTGACCTCAATCACACCGGCTCCCTCAGAATCAACTGGCCTGCCAATCTCCTGCGGCTGCTTCTCTTTCTCTCCGATAAAATATCTTCGAATATCCATCTCATCTGCTCAATGAATTGAAGGATACAACAGTGATAGCATTAACAGTGACCCTATGACATTTAGTTTTCAGTGACAACAACATTCTATGAGGATTGATATTGTTTTAGAATATGCCTATTATAGAGATAGGTTATATCATTGGCAAAGAATAAAGAGTTGTGATTAGCTTGCTAAGTTAACCATTTCTTGTATTTTGCTTGTTCACTCTAGCTAGACTACCGTTTTCCATAGCAAACCAAAATATCCCCTTTCCTTTACCTCAAGAAAACATAGCTAAAGGTAAGCAGGTAATTAAAAAACAATGTACAATTTCACTCTGTATCACAACATTTACCAATCTTCCTTTCACCATTAGCGTGTGTATTGGTGTGTGTGTGGGCGAGAGGGTCCATAGCGAGTTCAAACCAAACTAGAGTAACGACGAGACGAGATGAATCCTCCAGTTACTTGAAGCGCTCCAGTCTGCAACGCTCTGAAAGCTGCCAGTTCACACCAATGCAACGAGACGGTGTGGTGCATCATCTTGATAGCACAACGACTTTTCGCTTATTTTTTGTAGCTTGATATATATAATTTGTTGCTTCAAAATATGAATGAAGATATGGTTGTTGATAAATAAAATTGTTATTGTTGTTCTTATTATCATTTATTATCACTTCAGCCCCCCTAAAATAGGCCTAACAACGTACCTGGTTCCTAATATTGTTATGGGAGTCTCCTACAATTGGATTACAATCAAGGTTAAAAAAAAAAGAGATGGTTTTGCAAATGTGTTACATAGTGATGCCATAACCGCTTTGAAGTGCAAGCTGGGCTAAACCGGACATGTCAGATGGTTTTGTTTATGTGTGAGGATGTGCACTTTTAGTTTCTGCAGTGTTCAGAGAATGAGAATCAAAGTCAGATGTCATGCTAGTCAGCCACAAGGCCTCCAGGCGACAGAGATTCAGTCAACCTCAGCATCTAATCCAGTCCACCTTCTGTGAGTCCTACAAGAGCTATGAGGATTGTGTTACTGATTGAGTTACTGTATAACGAGAGGGTAAATACCTCAAAAACGAATTAGGCTTTGTGGTTAAAGTCTTAATAATGTAATCAACCCTACTGTGACCTGTCTTTGTGCTTTCAGCAAAGAACATGATTTTGTTCTGTTGTATTAAACAGCATCTCATGCTTAAACTCTCAAAGTACAAATGTAAGCAAGCTTACCAACCTGCGTTCATTAAGACCTAAAGCAGTGTATTTATATTAAAGCCTGTATGCCAAGGTGACTCATGATGATAAATGAATGTGGGCAGGCACAAGTTCACCCTTTTAAAACATATCAGCACCTTTACGTTTGAATTTAAATTGTGAGTATCTCCATATCTAAATTAATTTTAAAGCTTCTGAAGAAAAATGAGGTCGGTCCAGAGAACCAACACCAGACCCTTTTTTAAGTAACAAATGGGATTTGTCTGATGTTCTCTTGCTCTGTTGATTGAATATTTGTTGTGATTCATTTGTGTATTCACAGCAGTGGCAGTGAATTAACTAAATATCTTGTCGGTGTTGAACTGGCATTAGAAAATTTTCATTTATTGTGTACTTGAGTTTGTAGGGGATTTTACAGTTAAAACCAAAGGACCAGATATGATGAACAAAGACCAGGAGTCATAGATGCAATCAATTAGAGAAGAATTTACTGAAGAAAAATGGTTCGTAGTTTCATCACTCAGAAGCCAAACACTCGTGATGGAGTTTGTAGGCCGCTCTGCGTACAAGTTAACAACACCAGTAATTTAACCCTAACAGAAGTCTAATTACTAATTACGTCAATACATAAGTAAGCACGATTCTTGCTGGTCAAAACACAGATAAACTTGAACATCTCCATACATGGACATAAAACTATAAACATATCTCTGGTGATCATTAGGTGACAACAGTGATCTGGTATAGATGTGGTCCACCGAGAGCACACTGTATATCTGCACTTATTCCATCAAAAAGTAAGTCTATAGTCATACTGAAATTGCTATAATTATTAGTGAATATACATTTTAGTATGTGTGCAAATACGTATGTATACAAAGTTACTCTCTACTCAGATACTGATTTAGTGTGGAGTAAAAAATATTTTTGACTTGAGTTCTTTTAATGAATCTTTTGAACCACTTCACAACAAAAGTTCGTTTCCTCATGACCGCTGGTGTTCTTATTACGGGTTTGCTTGTGCAAACATCTTCACGCTTGTTTCTATTTTAAATTGAGCCTGGAGGTGTTACTTTTCCTCCGCATGAGTCATGTAGGTGTGACAGACCAATTTTGTAGTTCTATTCATTGTCGGCAACAAAAAATATACAAATTTAGTTTTTAATCAACATGTTTGTACATTTCAGAAATAAAGTTGTTTTATATATATAAAACATGCTAAATATATATATATATATACACACAGTATATAGGACTGGCTTTAGTGACAGGACTGTGACTCATTTTACCCCATCCATCCTGCTTTTATGGACCTCTGACGTAAGCTCACTTGGCCATTTCAAGGAAATTTGTCTTTGGTGGTGGCGGGGGTCATAAAAGCCCATTCAGGGCCATTTCTGGATGCCCTCTGATTAGCTGTTAGTCAGGCTGAATGGGCTGGGAGTAGCTGAGCATGTCTATGTGTGTTTGACAGAGGCATTGGGAAAATCAGGTATGGCCTGTGCGTCATAGCTGTGTGTTCCTGTGGGAGGGAGGCATCAGGTGGTCTGTGTTGTGTTAAATGGGCTGATGTGACAGGGAGGTGGGGGTGATGATGAAGGTGTGAGATGACTCGGTTACACTCTCATGTGTTCCTGATTTAGAGGGTGTGGGGTGTTGCTTTGATGAGGACGCGTGAAAGGAAAGTGATTTGCTTTTGATTTTTATATATACATATATATATATATATATATATATATATATATATATATATATATATATATATATATATATATATATATATATATATATATATATATCAAAGATTTCAAATAAGTATTGTTTTTTATGTTGTTTCAACATTCATCATGAGCTGAAAGATTTATGATTATGATGTTATGTCATTAATGACTACAGTAATTATAAAAAAGTGTGACTTTTAACAGCCTAAATATAATGCTAAATACCTTTTAAATACTTTAAAGCTAAGCTGTTTTTATCTGATTTAAATTGAGTTACAAAATGTTCAGGTCAGTTAAATAATTAGAAAAAAAAACCTACTACTAAACAAGCCTTTTTCTCCTTCTGCAGAATGTTGACTGCTTTCAGGCATTTGAAGCTGTGGAAAATATGGATTCTGTCTTTAAGTTAAGAATAAAAGAGGTTTACTGATATAAAGAAAAGCTCGATTTCACCACAGCTTACAGAGCATCGGAATGACACAGCAATAAAAATTAAATCCATTTCCTCAAGGCTGCGGAACTTAGAAGATCCCATGAGACTGAAAAGTAGTCTCGTCTTAGATACACATGATATTTAAAGTGCTGGTATTTTAAGCTTACGCTCCCCCAGGGCTGCTGGAGCAGCTGATGGCGATGCTCGTTTCCATCAGACTGTTAACTGGCATTTCGTGCAAAATGAGAGTGATTGAAATGGCTTCTGACTTCCTCTCATTTTAATTGTACAAACTGAGACAGTCCACCTCTAAATCTGTCTTGCTGCTAAACTTTGTGACCTCAATCTGCAGCGAGCTCTTGGCCTAAATGTTCAAACCGCAGCAGGGTCATCATTCAGAGCAGTTGATAGCATCAGTCCTGTCCTTGAAGCCTTTGTGCATCGATGCCCTTGTAAATGAACTGTTCTGATCTTTGACATGCAAGGTAACTGTAACCCATGTACACTTCTGGGCTATTATGGATTGAGCCATCACCAATCATTTGGTTTTTGACTTTTATTGACTCCCTTGATTAAGGGTCATTTTGCATCCAACTTATGAAACATGATACCTTTAACTCAGGAGGGCAAGGTGATGTAAACAGCAGAAGGCTATGCACTCTGTGTCATTAAATCCTTTCTCCCATCAAGTTCCTCTCTGGAGTGTGAGCGACTGGCTTTCAGCACCATGGACAGGGACATTCATCAGCACAGGGCTGATGTGGCTGCAGAGCCATGAGCTGTAGATCATATCCCATCACCCCATGGCTGACAGTTCATTTTGAAGGCCCAGCTGATAGGGAGGGTGGAGCTATGACAGGCTGCATATCCATCAGGCATCCTGAGACCCATCTGTGCACTTTTTATCACAGTTTGGCACATCGTTTTGCTCTAGGTCGTAAAGTGCTCTTTTAGCACGGTCCAGTCCTAAATATGCCCCTCATTTTAATTGAGGTTTATGGGGCTGCTGTTAACATGGCTATTTATAACCATTGATGGACTAAGACCTTCAAAGTGCATTGGAGACAAAAGGAAACTGAGTTCTGGAGGGAATTATGGACTGTTCCCCTTGCCTTGAATCTATCTACATGTACATGTACACTATATATATATATATATATATATATATATATATATATATATATATATATATATATATATATATATATATATATAGTGTACATGTAGATAGATTGTTATAATATATGTGTGTGTGTATATATATATATATATATATATATATATATGTAGAAAATTATTTTATATTTATTTGTTTTACTGTATTGTTTTTATTTAATTATTTATCATTAATAATATGTAATAATAATAATAGTTATTATTACTAGTTTTAGCCATGTTAGTAATATATAATTATATATTTACTTATAGGAAGGATTTTATTCCAACATTCTCATACAAAAACATTTTATTTAGTTTTATTTTCTTCCCGCATTATCATACAAAATTGTTTACTCTTTTTTTTTTTAAGTGTCTTGTTTTGTTAAAGTGTACAGAAGTTTTAATTCATTTTTTAGATTTTTAGATCAACTATTTGACAATGAAAATCTTTTACATTTTGAAATTTGTAAAAGATATTGTCAATAATAATTGTTTTCCTCTTGTCCATAATGATAATTGTCTTGTGCTAGTTTTAGTAATTTTGGCTACAATATGAATAAACTAGATGGTTAAATAGAGTAAATATTGACAATTGCAAGTCAGCATGGCTCAATTTATCATAAAAAGTCAGGTCAAAAAAGGCCACATATCTGACTTCCTTCACCAGAAGGAAATTTAGACTTCAATCTCCAATATAATAGATTTCAAGGCTTAAAATAGAAGGTGGCTGTCAGAGCACCTGCACTTCATACCATAGTAAATTGGTCCCCAAGTGTTTCTGTGTGTACTTTAACCTACCAGTGAAGACCATACCAGGAGAAGATGACAGGTCTTCTCATAACCACCATTCATGTTTTTGTTTTTAATAACATTTCTGAAAGAAAGAGAGAGAGAGAGAGAGAGAGAGAGAGAGAGTGAAGGAGCAAGGCACGGGGAAGAGTTTTAATACCCCTGCTGTTAAACACTCTGGCAGTAGTTGTGTTTGAGATGCTATGAAACAGCAGTGTGAACTTTATTAGTACATTTCATTTCAGGGCGAGGTAGACTGTACAAGCACCAGGAAATGAAGCCCTCTATTAACCTCTCACAGCATGTGCCTGAATAAGTAGATAGCATTAGACTGCTTGTGACAAGAGGTTCAGAAGTCAAGGTCAAATAACATCAGAATTACACACTATTTTCTTAATGATAGTCCATGAAGAAAGATGCTTTTCCCTCAGAATCCTAACCAACCGAACCCTGAACCTGGGTTGTTTTTAGCTGCCTTAGAGCTCTTATGGACACAGTCAGAATGAATATTTAAGACAAGAATTATAGAAAAAGATCACAAACTATTTAGTCATTGCTTTTTTATACAAAGGATTTATTTTAGTCTGTTTTAACTTGTTTGAGAGTCCAGCTTCATAAGCTCATTATCAGTCCTGGAACAATGACAGCTGTTCATATGTGAACATTTTACGTAAATAATGTCCCATAGTTTGAGGTGCTGCCTATGTGCATGTGTGAAGCAGAAGATGCCTGTGCTGGAAGATGATGCATGCTTTTACTGGATTGACTTCCTCTAGTACTGAACACTTTAGTCTCTTCATGTGTCTTCACCCAACACAGTAAGTTTGCATGGGGACTGTCTATTTATGTACTTCAGACCCTGCTCATCACCCTCTGAAACACTTCAGATATTTCAGATATTTTTGTTTTCCTTTCATGCATCAGAACAACCATATAACACTTTATGTTGATGAGTGCTAGAAGAGCTCCAAAGCTCCAAATCCCCTGCCTGCTATGATTTACCACCTTATCCTAGATCCCAATGCTTAACTAACTGCTGTCATATTGTTTCAATCATTGTGACATAGTGTGTATTAGGTCTGGGCGATATAACTAAAGTAATTTTTTCAATATTTTTCACATCTTGACAATATTTTAATGTTTATCTTGATGTTTCCTTTAAAGTGTTTTTCCCCATTTTAATCAGAACCCTTTAAATTAATTAATTCCCCTTTTAATAATCAGAATCATTTCAGCAAAATAGTAATTTATAACTGCATCTTTGTCTGCATTTTTGTTGTAGTTTACTTCTTGCATTAAACTAGATTACAATTATTTAATGAAAGAAGTAAAAAAAAATAATAATATATTTAAATATGTAGTTGAAATGATCATGGCATGTTTTCCACCTTGTTTTTCACGTAAATAATGATATTGAATTGAAATTAGTTTGAAATTTGAAATTCGTTTTAAAAAGGTCCATTAAAATGATAATGATATGCACATTAATGTAATTAAACAATTTTATACAGTATGAAATCATTGAACATTACTGTAAGTATTTGATGTATCGCTCAGTCCTACTGTGTATTATGCTTTTCTTTGTCTCTAACCTTCTCTTCTTCTCTTTCTTCTGTATATCAAGCTATTTTGTGTTCTGCTAATCTTGTTACTGTTGTTGCTTATTATTATTATTATGACCTTGTTGTTATCAATTATGCTTTGTCTCTTTTCTTTGCATATTTCTTTCATTGTGTTGAATTAGTTCTGTTGCTTTGAGCACTCTCTCCCTTTCTAACCCTGCGTTCATTTTGTTATGGCCCGACCGCAGTCCAGGATGATGCTGCCCCAGGTACCCAGGAGTACATTATGTTGCGGCAGGATTCCATCCATTCTGCGGATATAAGGGGTAAAGGCTCCCCTTTTCGTGCTAAGTGTCATGAAATCTTCTGCTGCACACTGAAGCAAGTCGTCCTCAAAGAAAACTCAGAGTCTGAAGGTTTGTGTGCAACACATCCATGTTTTTATTTACTTTGCTGATGATTTTGTACCTTTTACTGAAGTTTAAGTTTCTTAAGTTTTTTGCATTTTCTTAAAAGCATCTGGCTTGTGCATTTTTTGTTCCTGAGCCGTATGTGTCTTGTAGATGTTGAATGCCCTAAGGATACACTCTCCTTTTCTGTGTGTGTTTGTGTGTCTGTGCTGAATGCAGACCGTTACTCAAGATCCTTCAATTAACCGATGATGTTACTCTGCCATATTTACATTTAGAGGCACCAATCAGGGCCCTCTCTCCCTATATATATATATATATATATATATATATATATATATATATATATATATATATATATATATATATATATATATATATATATATATATATATATATATATATATATATATATATATATATATATATTCAGGAACATTCATATCCAAGTTAAGATTTTATTAAATATGTATATATGAAATAGATAACTTAACAAAGGGCATTATACACTTTTCCATTAATATTCTCCAAGTAACCAAACAGGCAACATTTAAACAACTGCAATCCTTAAAAACAAACAAAGAATTATTAATAATACTTTATAATAACATATAATAACTTAGAATAACATTAGCCATGAATTATTAATTTTCTGTTTTATGATTTTAATGTTTAATGAATTTACCGTTAACCATTTAACAGGTTTGTACTGTAGCATTTTTACCATTTTGTAGGTCTTTTACCATTAAATTCACGGTCATTTTGTTACAGTGTACCTTATTTTTATTCTATAAAAATGTACAAATGTGGAATAAGTGGACGATGAAGACAATTTACAAGCATGCCCTACTTCCTTCTATAGATCAAACCCCACCCCCTTACCATAAGCCCCTCCCCTTCAATAAAACAGCTTGTCTCTTTCTCGTTCTTCCCGTCGTGTATCTTTCCTTTCTTCTCTTTATCCCTTCACTCATTTTCAGACATCCCTCTCCTCACACATCAGGTCTACATTAGATAATTATCTGTTTAACTGCTGCCCATCTGTTTCACAAATGATAATGTTTATGCTTTCTAAGGGCTAGCCTGGACCATCTCTTTGTCTTTCTTTCCCATCAATCTGGCTCTTCCTGTCAGGTGTTTTCAGATGCATGAAGGTTGCTGATGTCATATGTACACAGGTCCAAATGTGCTGGGTTGTTATGGGGTCCTGCATGCGGCTGAATGCTGTATTGTCTTTATGTCAAGGGAAACTTGTAGAGTACTAAGATTGTCCAAACATGCTGTAAATGTGATTGTGAAGTGTTTTTCTTTTCAGACTCTCAGATCACTAGGTAAGCCATGAGCAGTCACTTAAAGCCTAAATAAATAAAGTTATACAGAAATGCGCTCGTCTCCGCCGTTGTGCTGGATGACATATGAATTGTTCACGCATCGCTGGATTGCAGCTCTAGATTGATGGATAATTTAGTTGTCATAGATATAATGCCATTGCTGCTGACAAACATGTGCCTAATCATTTATTCAGTAATGGGTTATATTCACGGTCATTACTACCTCATTTATGCATCTTATGGAGTTGTAGAGAGTCTCTGAGGAGCGAGAGTGTGCTGGTTGCAGGGAATATTTTCCATGTCTGTTTGTGGTACATTTTTATCTGTCTGCATCATGCTGCAAACAAGAGGACATGGGTGAAAAAGAGAAGGAGGGGTAGGCTTATAAAGAGACAGACTGGGGTACTGCAGATCTATTATTCAGTCTGACTGAAGCTCTGCTTGGACGTGACTGAATTTGCAAAGAAAGTCATTGGTTTCTTATGAAATGTGTTCATAAGCAGCGTTCCGTCAAGGGTGAAGGGAATCATTCATCTTAAAATGAAAATCTGTATTTATTTTCTCAACCTCATGCCGTTCTGAATGCTTTCTTTCCTCAGTGGAACGTTCACACTTCTCACACTCCTCTTTTCCATACAGTGAATCTGATAGGGAACAGAGAGTGTTAAATGGATAGCTCACCCAAAAATGAAAATTCTGTCATTAATTGCTCACCCTCATGTCATTACAAATCCAAGACCTTCGTTCATCTTTGGAACACAAATTAAGATATGTTTAATGAAATTCAAAATCTTTCTAACCCTGCATAGACTGCAACTCAACAGAAATGTTCAAGCCCCAGAAAGGTTGTAAGGACATTGTTAAAACAGTACATGTGACATCAGTGGTTCAACCATAATGTTATGAAGCTACGAGAATATTTCAGTGCACAAAGAAAACAAAAATGACTTTATTCAACACTCTCTTCTCTTCCATGTCAGTCTTCAACGTGTTCATGAGAAATTACTGTTGAACCACTGATGTCACATGGACTATTGTTATTATGTCCTTACTACCTTTCTGGGCCTTGAACGTGTCAGTTGCATCACTGTCTATGTGTAGCATAGGAGGAGTCATGATGATGAAGTGGGAATCTAAGTGCAAGCTTTAATTCAGAGAGCGTAGTAGAAACAGGCAGGATCAACACACCAGCAAAAAACAACAGCAGAGACAAGGCAAAAGAGTAATCCAGATAAACAGGCAATGGCCAGGGTAGGCAGCAAAGTATCAAAAACAAGGAAATAGTCCAAGATCAAAACACATGAAAAACAGGAAACATGGAAGGCAAGACAACGGGAGGCTAAGCATTAAATCTCCAGAAAAGTCAGAGAGTGTGTGCTACTTTTATAGTCCTTTTAATGTGAGACAGCTGTGAACTGATTATGAGATCTGATGAAAGACAGGTGATTGTAATTGATGACGTGTCCAAGCAGAGAATTATGAGAAATGGAGTCCAGGGTGAGTAGAACAGTTTGTGTAGTGTGAGTCTATGTGGTGGATAATGACCTCTGGTGGTGAACAAACAGAAGTTTTAGACCTGATTCATGACACGATGGAGGGACAGAAAGCTCTCGGTTTTCATCAATAATATCTTAATTTTTGTTTTGAAAATTAACAAGGGTCTTACAGGCTTGGAACAACATGAAGGTGAGTAATTAATGACAGAATTTTTATTTTTTTAATTTATTATTATTATCTCTTCTAAATTGGCACAAAAGTACCATAGAAGTACCAAATGTTGCCCATATAAATAAAAGAAATTTATATATATATATATATATATATATATATATATATATATATATATATATATATATATATATATATATATATATATTGTGACGGACACATTTTTGTGTTTCTTCAGGCAGTGAATTACTTGCCTTTTTTTATTGTTGTTGAGATTTACTAGCAATTTCTGAGTGAAACTTGTTTCTACACCAGTTTTCTTTTACAGTGTATGACTTTATACCAAATCATTCATTTCTTGAAAACCGTAGCAAAATCTTTAAGACTACCTTTTTCAAATCTCAAATCATAAATGAAAAAGTGTGTGTGTTTTTTGTGCAAACTACTTTTGTAGTACAGACTACTTTTAAGATGCTTCTTGGAGCGTCAAACTTTCAATACCTTGTCACTATAAGCTTTCATTGTATGCAAAAGAGCAGCATGAACATCCTGCTACACCTCTCCTTTTGTAATCAATGGAAAAATACAGGTTTGGAATGACACGGGGTGAGCAAATAATGACAGAATCTTTCATTTTTAGGTGAACTATCACTTTAAGAGAGGAAGAACATCTGAACCACTGTGTAGGAGGAAGACATACTGTTCTGGGATCAGATTGTGTGTCACAGAGACTCTGAGTTAGTTTGGACATGATCCAGTGATGGAGAAAGCAATGGGTGCAGGTGCTGCTCCTGTAAGCTGAAAATCTGTTGCTGATTTCTTAAACCACAGATATTATCGTGACACACACACACACATACACACATTCGATGGAGACTCAGATCAGCAGTGGAGTCTATAATCATAATCCTTTCGCTCCACAAGTGCAGCAGACTCTGACACCCCCCACCCCTTCACTACACCGCTCCCTCTCTCCTGTTCTATGCTACTTATCCTCAGCATCCTTTGTCTCTTTTGACGGCTCCACATTCATCCCCCAATCAATAGCTGCCTGATTTCTGTCTCTTCTCTATCCTAACATCTTTCTATATCTCTTTTTTTTTTCTAGTCTGTCCCAAAGTCCTGTTTCTTTATCATATTTAAGTAACTGAGAACAAGTTGTACTTTCACTTTTTATCTTCGAAAGCACATACTCAATCCTCAGTATGCACTAACATTTGTTATTTACAGACCACATTTGTTTATAACCCACAAGTTTAATGTATCTGTCTTCTCCGGAAACTATACATCACACTGATATGTGTGGGTGTATATATTAACATTTTCTTCCTTGAATTTCTGTCTAACATTACTATGATAGAAAATTGCGTGCACTTTGAAAAAGAACATTGAAAAGTTTGTGATCCGAAAGATTTCTAATGCTCTAAATCTCTTGTCCTCTCTTTGGTTATTTTTTCTTTTGAGCATAATACAGTAAAACCAGCAATATTGTGAAATCTTACAAATTATTACAGATCATTTTAACATTAATATTGATGCATGGTATCAGTGCGGAGACATTTTATTCTGTTTTCAGGATTTTTTGAAGAAAGTTAAAAAGAAAACCATTGTTATGAATAGCATTTAACAGTAAATTACACTTTGGAACAAAAAAATGCATCCTTGCTAAATACATTTTTTTTTTAAATCAATTATCAGTGTCTTTCAAACATTAAGGAATATTTAAAGCAGGGAAGATATCATCTAATTATTTATATATTATGTTATTTATTAGGGGTGCTCCGATCACGATCGGCCGATCGTTATGCGCATCTCGTCAGTAAAGCCGGTTCTCTAATCAGCGGTTAATTCCATTAGGTGCGTGATTTCACATAGAGCAGCTGTTGCTACACAGAGCCCTTGTTAATAGAGAAGATGCGCAAATCCACTTCATTTTCAGCGTTTTTTGGCGCATCTTCTCAGTTAACAACGGCTCTGTGTAGTAACAGCTGCTCTATGTGAAATCACGCACCTGATGGAATTAACCGCTGATTAGAGAACCGGCTTTACTGACGAGACGCGCATTAACGATTGGCCAATCGTGATCGGAGCACCCCTATTATTTATACATTAAAAACTAATTTGGTGATAATAATAATAATAAATTATGAAGTTCTAGATTTCCTAGATTTTTTATTTTAAACTTGATTGGCACAAACCATTTTTTATTAAAGAAAGAATGTTAATTGCACGATAGTTTTGCATTATTTAGCACTTCTTTGAGTTATGTTGAAAAGAATGTTCCAACTCATAGCACCAAACCTTATTAGGGACCATTTGCTGGTCTGGCAGTCATAGTTTCTAAATGATGGCTATTGTTGTCCATTTATATAGTATTCATCCAACACATGACATATTGCAGTTATAAATCACGACTACATCCATAGCCCTATTTTGCAGAATCCAAAATAATGGCTGGCTTGCTCATTTCACAAACCATGTGTATCAATAAAGCGCTTGGCACATTCATCCACTCTCCCACCTGTGTAAATAGCATCAGTGCGACTGATGAGCTCTGAAATTACATTAGGACTGACCCCTCACTTCTCATTTCAGCTGCTGCTCTCAAACGGCATGACTCAACACTGTTATCCCTAACCGCACAAGTCTAGCTAGACTCTAATAATGGCGTTTTTGTTTGTTTGTTTCCTCATTTTGTTGCATCATGCTCACGGGATCAGGCTGGAGCTATTTATGCAAATGTTTGCACAAATAGAGAAAGCATGAATAAGTCATGGTTATGATAATAGATGTGGGGCAGGGGAATTGAGATGGTTGGAGCAGAGTGAAGGACCACCTGCACTGCACTCTATTTGAAAGGTGTTTTTTACATTTTTATATTTGATGTGTAAAAGGTGAGAGCTTTGGGATACCAGAGGGAGTAAGTTAGCACAGCTGAAATAACTGGTCATTCAGGTGGCAGTACTGCCATCATCTCGCTCCAGGACACACAGCCGCCAGCCTTTTAACTGCTGTGAAGTGCCAACAGTATGATGGAGGGCCTCCAGTGTGCCATGCTGCTGTTATCTTCAACTGAGCTGGGTTAATAGCGATTTAAGTTTGTGCTTAATCCACTTAAATGGTGTGGAAGTAGTGCTGAAGTCCAACTAAAGATATGATAAAAAAAAAACTATGTGATTTGTTTGTTAAGTTATTGCAAGTATACTTAAGGTACCTTTAAAAATATTGCATTTAAAGAAATTATTCAAAGATAACACAGTCCTCATCAATAGTGGTGTTAAAACACAGTTTAGGCTTAATATTAAATAATGTGCATTGTACACAAGTAATACTCCAAATAATTAATCAATTCATTGTTTATTTTTGCATTGTGACAGTTTTAATCATTAATTATATTTGTATTTTTGTGTGCCGCTTCTGTTAAGGCTCTGATGCTAAAATGTTAGAACTAAAAACATAAGAACATTATTTTAGATAACTTAGTTGACCACTAAACAGTTGATTGCTAAATGAATAGAAACAGTTGAACATTGTGACCCATTGTGGTCTCTGTGGACCCACAAAGTCACAAATCTATCACTGGGCGGTAACCTAAAGTACAAAACCTTATTTAACCTTTAAGTGGCACATATTATTACATTAAGTTACATATTAATACTTTAAAAGTATGTATTAGTACCTAAAGTGTACATGCTAGTTTCTTTTGAAAGGGAACCACCCCAGTGAAAGTTTAGTGTCAATGTTTGTGAGAGTGTAGATGAGGACCTGATGGAAAAAATGTAGTGTGAATGTTTGATAAAGAACAGCAAAATATGTGAATGGGAGGAAGCGAGCAGGAGTGGACTGACTCACTGCACACTTTCAATCCTGCCTTACTCCCCCTCTTTCCTTAAACACTCACACGAAACGCACACAAACACACACATACACACTTGGTCTTTTCCTCTCGCCCACGCCAGTGTATTCCAGATGCCTGTTTAGACGGGTAGTCATGAGTCATCTCCCCACATGCTCTCGCCTATTCTCCTCTTTCATCAACCTGTTTCACACCTCTTCAATCCCTCGCACTCCTGGAGAGTTGAACTGAGAGCTGTACAGTAGGTAACTTCTCTCCTCCGCTCCCTCGCGAAACTAAAGCAGGATGCTGTAGCACCGTGCTATCACACCACCATGAATGGAAATAGTCCACCATGTCAGAGAGGAAATCAATAGACCAACACTCTACAGCCCCATTTAAAACTAGTTTGTGCTCTTGCCTAAGCTTTGCCACTTGACCGATTGGTGATGCCCTCATTTTTGTTGAAATGTTTACTGGGAAAGTTTTGTTCTCTGTCTGTTCCAATAGTGCAAATGAGAACAGTGGTGATATTTGAACCCCAAGCCCTCATTCTGTGAAATGGACGCAGTGGAATAGTGCAATTACATAAGACTCCAGAGCATCTTCTCCCAAAGGGCTTCTGGCAGGCTAAGTTCTTGTCGGCACTGATTTACACAGACACCCATTTTGGAGCATCTTCTCTTCTGCCGGCCCTGGTGAAGGATCTGAGAGTGTTGGGCTGGACAGAAGATGTAGAATTAATGTCTGCCATCACTCTCTCTTCCTCACCCACCAGCACACCAATATATAGAAAGAGGTGTTTTATATTTAAATAATTATGTTGGAAAAAAGCTCAAATGCTAATTGTAAGATGTTGAAGGTCCAATATCATAACAGCCTGTTTAGCCATGTGTGTAATACTTATTTATTGGCTTACAAGGGATAGTGTGTTTTTTCTGTGATGTGATACTGTGGATCAGTCACATGAGTTGCGATCCCATTGGAGCAACCTTGGGGTTAAGTGCATTTCTCAAAGGCACAATGGTAATAAAGCTCCAAGCTCCATGTGTAGACTCAAGGCACCTCAAACCACACACACACACACACACAAAATGATCACAAGTGTAGTCTCTGGACATCATGACAATGTACAGAATGAAAAATTGGTATTAATTTTGAGATTTGCTTGGAGGTAAGATAACCACACTTTCCAATATATACTATTACTAACATGGTTTCATTCATTTGATAAATACTGTAAAAATACAGTAAAAACTTTAATATTGTGAAATAATAATACAATTTAAGTAATGTTTTTTTGTTTTAGTGTATTTAAAAATATATATTTCTTTAATGCAAAGCTGAATTTTCAGCATCATTACTCCAGTCTTCAGTGACACATGATCCTTCAGAAAGCATTCTAGTACGCTGATTTGTTGCTCAACTAACATTTCTTATTGTTATCAATGTTGAACACAGTTCTGCTGCCTTATATTTTTGTGGAAACTGTGATACATGTATTTTAGGGTTCTCTGACAAATAGAATGAACAGCCTTTATTTGTAAAATTATTTTTTAAAGTAATTATTTTTAATGTCATTATTAAGAATAATACAAATCTTACTGACCCCAATCTTTTTAATGGTAGTATATTAATTATTACTTTTTTTTGATCGGAAGTTGTAAAGATAGACAGTCAGTCCAGATCTTTCCTGATCAAAAAAGTGTTTGCCTTTTTTTTGTGTGTGTGCAGCACGCATCTGGCAGTCAGTGAAGGGCTTGTGGGAAGTCTGATATTACTACAACTTGTGGACTGAAGTGAGATGACTAATAAAAAACAGGCCTATGTATGTCAGACACATAGGGATGTTTGATGTACTTTTTCTTGTTCCATCTCCTTAGACATGCAACATAAGTTCTCTTTTGTTTTTGTGACACAAAGTACAACGTATGATCTCATCTCTCAGTTGAAACATTTCACTGTTCTCATTTTTATACAAAGGAACTTTCCTCATAGCTTTTATCAGTTTTCTGTCAGACAGAATATATAGCCTATGGTTAACCCAAGGATATATTTAGTCTGTTTTTGACAATTGGAGCACTCTAAACACCTGAATATTGTCCCGTTCCCTATTGGTGCTATAGTTTGTGCATTGCGGGCCTGTAATGTTTTTACAGAGAGGATGAGATTCAGTGTATTCAACCACTCCAGGCGAGAAGCTATTTATAGCTAATCCTGAAGTGACAGGGAACAGGGGCTAAGACACTGAGCTGGGACATGCATTCAGGGAAGATGCAAGCAAAACAGGATGGAAAGAGACCATCGCAAAGCATCTCTAATACATATGTGCTAGCAGGATACTGACCTGCTTTCCTGAATCAGGTTTTCTCCATGGGCTTCATGACTTATTTACTTTGAAGTGCAGTTGACGTCTTGTGTTGCCTTAAATATTTATATAAATAAATATTAATAATTACATTTGTTCTGGGACTGTTTCACTGTTAAGACATGTAATAAATTACTTACTTTTGAAAAGGGTCACTAATGCTAAATGAAACCACTAAAATAAGGGGCATTGTTCATCATCACCTTCTGAAGGACTGGCTATAAAACATACAGAAGGTAAAGAAAGGGGTGGTCTTTGATCTTTCAAAAGGTACTAACATATACCATTCTAGGTACTCATACAGTATGTATGTTTTAGGTAATAATATGTCCCATTAAGGTGATAAAAGTGTAAATAAGACATAAAATTGTGATTGACCTGCCCAGAGACAGCTTCTATACATTTTTTTTTTTCTGTGATTTATAATTTGCGGTGGGTTTTATTTTTGTTTGATTAACTTTGACTGTACATATATGGTACTGTTATCATCACTTTTTTTCGTGGGCAGAGCGCTTCTTTTTCATTGAGATACACCATGCAGAACCTTCAAACCTGTCTTTAATTTACTAATTTGATAATTTATAATGGAACCATATGTCTATATGTCATGGTTGTTAGAGTAAAACACATGAAGAGGACAAAACAGTTTGGTATAATTTAGTCTGGGGTGGCACAGTCTTTCTATCTTGATATATAAACATTGTGTTGGTTGTGCTAGCAATCACTCGAATCAGAATGCAGGACACGGGAGCACAAGAAGGAAGTTGTTATCACAGAACCAAATCAGATTTGTGGGTGAAAGATTGAGGAGGGCAAGGGAAGAATGAATGAACACTGCTAGGATGCAAAGGCCGAACTGGAGCATGGGAGGGAGTAGCCACGTGCCTGTGAGTGATGATGATGCTGTAACACGCCTGAGGCTGAGTCGGCAATACTCATATGTATAGACACCCACACATACGCAAGCATGCTCTATTCATAATGTTACCAATGTCTGCCGCAGTGATATCTGATCTGATCTTGTTGTATGCATGTAAATGGCAAAAACAAATTTTTCCACATCCGATTTGTGCCACTGTCATATGTTGTTTGATACTTTTCCAATATCTGGTCATCTGACCTAAGTCTGCAGTCTTATATCCTTTTGTCCTCTTATTTCATGATTTTATGCCATTAATATCCTCCGCTGTAACATAATATTTTTTTACAGTATATCTTTGTATGTAACCTAGTAATTGTAGTGCTACGATATCTGAAACGGAAATGTCAAGCATGCATTTTAACAGTGCTACAGTAGACAGTGCTGTTCTTAGAAAGGCTTTGTTCTCATGCAAAATTATCATATTGTAGAAGAAATACAAATGAATTATATCTGTAATGAATCTTAGCAACAAGTGTATTGTATTTAAATGTAATAAATATTTATTAGTTTTACATAGTTTTTTATATAGTTAAATAAACTTGACTCCCTAATACTACAGTAGCTCTCTCTATTTGATTTCTATTCTATTTATTCTTTATATATATATACATATATATATATATATATATATATATATATATATATATATATATATATATATATATATATATATATATATATATTCCCAAGCATTATATATATATATATATATATATATATATATATATATATATATATATATATATATATATATATATATATATATATATATATATATATATATATAATGTATTTAAAAAATGTACTGCATTAGGCTTACTGGGACTTGTCACAGCACTTGCCATGTTACTATTTGTTGGTTTGATTTTATTTAAAAGATTTTTATATTAAACAGATTTTTATAAACAATAAATATTCATTGATAGTACATTTGTCAGTTCTCCAGCACTGAAGGGTGTGGTAGACCGTTAAAGGGATGAAAATGGTGACTTGGAGAATTTCCTGCTTCGTTGTTTATATTGAAAAATGAATGAGGATTGGGGCTAACTTTTTTTTAATGGTGCTTTTGCAATTTTTGGAAGCTTCAAAGCCTCACTTTTAATTCATCACAATTGCATGGAGAAGAGTAACCAGCTTCATAATTTCTCTCTTTTATGTGCCACAGAAGAAAAACATGTCATACGTTTTTGGGACGACATGAGAGTGAATAAATGATAACAAAATTTAGCTGACCTATCCCTTTAATTTTGCACCCATCTTGACAGTATCTTAACAGACTACATTACGTAGTCTGTGTCTAACAGAGGTGTTAAAATATGGGCCATGCATGTGCGCTCTCTTCCCTTCTACCCCCTCTGTCAGACATGAAACTATCTGATTGGCTGTCACACCGTTCAGGCGCATGCTTCAGATGATGTAATATGCAGCAATCAAGCATCATCGTCATCATAGGACCCAGCATAAAAAAGGCAGTGCTGATGATGCCAGCTAGCGCTAATCTCAGTGCTAACACTGATAAAGGCTTGATTAATGCTATCCCTCCGGCAGTGGCCGTGCGCTTTATCAGCTGATTAGCGAGGACCGCTGGATAACTCTGTAAGCTTTGTGTGATGATCAGCACTTAAGCCTCAATGATTTTATAGCAGCATGAGTCCGACTCCTTCTGCAACTGTGTACTTGTTATGGCCGATGTTTTTACATGGGATCCAATGTCTGCTTCCAATCCAGAAGCATGCCCAATCCACCCTGGTTATGGAAGTAAATCTTGGTAATGTAATGCTTGGGAACAGGCTACAATAGCTTGAACTTTTCCCTCTGTCATCGCAGAAGCTCAGTATAATCTCAGAATCATATTGAGACTTATTACATGGCTTTCCGAAATGTTTGATTCTGATTGGTCTGTTGTGGCATCTTGCAGACAAATATTTGAGTATAATGATTGTTAAGCTGTATAATTTACCACCACCCCCAGGCAACTGATTTTAGCATAGTGTTAACCCTCTCCACCACCGTCTACTTATTTTTGCATAAAATATTTCCAGTTCAAATGTCAATTTTATTTTTACTTATATAGTAGCTGGATAATAAACCCCTGATCTCAATATTTATTTGCAATATTTTTTTAAGTACTGTGGTTGTTTATTATAGTATTATCTGACCTCTTGTAGTTTCAGACTCCAGAATGTAATAAACATGCCTTACAAAGAGGGGGTGGGAAAGAAAGAGACACAGACATCAAAAATAAAGAAAATATCATGTCTGAGGTGTCAACCAAGACAACTGGGCTCTGTAAAAAGAGTTTTTTCACAAAGCTTTTTTATTAGCCCTCACTCTTCCTGCTTCGTTAATGTCAGAGTTATTATTATTCCAATGGCTTTCAGAAATGAGAGTGCCTGTAGCTAAAGGACTTCTGCGTTTTTGTGAGGCAGCAGACAAGAGCGCAGAGTGGCAGAATCAAAGGAATTTCAATTGCTGTTTACTCTTCGACCTCCTATTCAGACAGCTCACACTGCATAAGCGTCTGCTTGGATCACAAACTATGTAGGGTAGAAAAAAGGAAGGAATGTAAAAAGATGAAAAGAGAAGGCCTCGAACTAATAAAACGCACCCTAAAAACTTTGTATAATGCATTCGCTTTGCACATGGAAGCGACTTGAAGCTTGTCCAAAGAGAGATACAGTAGATGCATTTAAACTCCAACTTAAAGTGTATGTGGAGCACAACAATCATTAAAGTCAGTGGGCTCCAGAAAACATTGAGATATCTTCTTTTAATTGTTTTTCATGTATATAAGTAAGTTTGGAATTACAGTAAGATGACAAAATGATGACAGAAGCTACATTTTTGGGTGAACTATGCCTTTAAAACAATGATTCATGGACTGTTTGTGATGTAGACAAAATAAAGCAACAAACTGCATATCTATCTGAATCTTATGCACCTTCCTCACCATTTTAACGGTAAAATGAGTTATAAGACGAAAAATAGGCAACAATTTATTCATGCACTGCAGTACAGTGGTGGCTGCTCCCCAAGGTTTTTAGAACAGGTGGTGTGTTTGGAGCTGAGGTCTGTGAGAGAGAGCAAAGACAAATCAAATAAAGAAAGTTATGAGAGTATCAGCATGCCAAGCAGGCATCCCAGAAGGCTGTGTAGAAGTGTTCCCTTGCCTGGGATCTCTCCTGGATACTTGTTTCTGGGTGGAAAAAAGAGAGGGTCATCAATAATGCAGAAGGTCAGATCTACTCTGACTGTGCTGCTCAAATCAAAGCTGGCTGCAGCTCAGATTCATAAAAGGAATTCAGTCTTCTGGATTTAATGTTGTGAAACTGCAAATGGGCAATTCCCTTGAGGAATTTCTACCTTTGGGTAAGACTTTGCAGGCAACTTAAAGGGATAGTCCACACAAATATTAAAATTCTGTCATGCTTTACTCACTCATGTCATTTCAAACCTGTAGGACTTTCTTTGTTCTGTGGAACATAAAAGAGGATATGTTGAAAAAATAACAGTAAAAAACAACTGGAAATCAGTGAGAACCAAAACTTTTTGGTTACCAACATTCTTAATTTTTTGTTCTTTTCACTCTGTAGAGGAAACATCATACTGTTTTGGAACAAAAAAGTGAATAAATATTTTTGGGTGGACTGTCCCTTTAATGATAGAATCCAATGTTTTGTAAGTAGTTGTATTAGTTTGAAAAAAAAATATTACATGAGATTAAATTTCCATGATATTCTTAGTTGCGCTCTGTTTTATAACTTTCTTGTGTGAACAACTGGGGCTGTGTTGTGCGGATTTACAAAAGCATGGGATTTTATTTAATTATTTACATTTTAATTTAATTAAATAATAGCTTTAGAATACTGACTTATTACAGGATTTACATAAAGTATCGGGGGTCATGATTAACCGATTTATCCTATTCTTTGTTATTCTTACCTGTGTGGTACCCAGTAACCCAAATCAAACAAACTTTATGGTTTTTCATTATTTGTTTTTATTATTGCAATTTTGCATTTTATGGATCTGTAACCACTGGGAAAACTATAGACTTAAAATTGCATTTCTCAGTTTCTAAATAAGACCAAGTAGAAAATTGCAAACAATGAGTCAACGTACTCTACTTTACAGTATGTAACATAATTTTACAGGAAAACGAAAAAAATCAGGTGAAGAAAGTGATAAAATATATAACAACAAGTACTATAGGTCATGCAATGTGAAGTTACCTGTCAGCATTTTTTATATACAAAAGAAGCCTCTGTGTTTTCCCACTAGTAACCAAACCAAATTAATTTTGATCACGAATGTAGCCAATGTGTAAATAAGTAAATCTCACACATGCACAAAAAAAGTTATTTCATAATCACATTCAGTTATTATTGAGAAACTAACAACCTGCATGTTGTGGTGGTATGATTAGTAAGGGCTCTGTGTTGACTCATGCCGTGACTTTACTGCAGAAGTGTAATGAAGTCAGATTCTTCCAGCTGACTCTACCTCAGCCTGCTCCACTGATCCACACTCAGCTGTCACCGTACAGCTATGCCAGGCCTTTACGCAATGTCGCAGAGCAAGGCAGAAGACATCAGATATCTCCTGGAGGAAGCACGGTATTAGCATTGGAAATGAAAACAGCCTGCCACGCTAAATGGATTTTGCATATGATCTTCTGCAGGAAACTTAGCAAAGTAATCAGACAGCTTGCGCAACCTTCATATCTATTTCTGTACACCAGAAGCAAAGTGAAGATGATTAGGACTATTTTTGTGCAGTGGCTAAACTTAGCATCACATGTTCTAGAATGGGTCAGACTGATGCAAAGAGTTCTGACAGTCGGCTGTGATACAGCTGTCACCTCCGAGCTGAGGTGGGAGACGGCGCTATTTGCTCGCCCATCCGGCCAGATGAATTTTCTTTGTCCCTTTCTCTCTTTGTATCTCTCTCTTGTATCTCATTTTCACTGAATTAGCATTAGCAGGGTCATCTGTCCCTCATTTCCAGCCATTTCAATTTATATCTGTCTGACTGGGATTCGATATAGGTCAGCAGCCCCTCACACAGCCTGTGCCAGGCCCCCCCATGCTAGGATAAAAATAGAAAATGAGTTATTAATATGCTTATGTAGTGTGTAATTCAGAAGCTCATGATTATTGCAGAGGTAATCCTGGGGGAAAACGTGTGTGAGTTTGCAGACATTAAGTGGTTTACATTCTCACCTTGGTGATTAGATGGAGCGGGTTGTGGGCTCAGAGCCATTGAGGAAATGAAAGCATCTCATATAAAAGAGATGAGCGCTTTCTTAGCCCCTCTCGTGCAGCACATTATAAACCAACATCTAATTGAAACATTTTTACTGTAGATCTGCCTCTCATAGTACTGAGTCTGCCTTGCTTAAAGTGTTTAATGGCATTTTTTTCTTGCAATTGATGGTGTTAAAAATGCAGTTCTGTTGCTTCTCAATCTTACAGCTGCCTTCCATACAGTTGATCATAATGTTCTTCTTTGGTGGTTAGAGCATTTGATTGCAATCAGGGGTACTGCATTAAAATGGTTCAGTTCATATCTTAGAGACAGGTCTTTTTCTGTTGAGTTAGGTAAGTCCTCTTCATCCGTTACCCCTATTATCTGTGGAGTACCTCAAGGATTCATCTTAGGTCCACTTCTTCCGGAAGAGAAGACAATGCTGAAAAAAGTACTCATTTTTATTATTTTTGGACCAAAATGTATTTTCGATGCTTCAGCAAATTCTAACTGACCCTTTGATGTCACATGGACTACTTTGAAGATGTTTTTCTTACCTTTCTGGACATGGATAGTATACAGTACATACATTTTCAATGGAGGGACAGAAAGCTCTCGGACTAAATCTAAAGACCTACTGTAAGATATCTGCATGTGTAACTCTCCAGGCAAAAGTTGCCATTATAATTTCTTAAAACTTTCTTTAACTGGGCCACCTGTTGTATATATGGTGTCTTTCTTTTTCTGATCTCCACTCACTCAGTCCCATGATGGTAAAGTAGGGTACAATCTTTCAGCAACCCAGAAAAAGCAGTAATCTGGGCTAGCCTTATCGTGCAGCGCCTGCATGGCCTCTTTCTGAGAAACTAGCCACTTGCTGGCTAAAATCTGGTCTTAGAAGACTGTGAGGGTATCATGATTATGTGCGCTGTAGTTTCCACTGCTGTGATTTAGTTTACTTTGTTGTTTAGAAGTGGGGTCAACCTAGTAGCTGCCATTTATTTATTATTATTTATTACTATATATGAAAATTGAATCTCTGTCCATGAGTTTTAGCAACACAATTGATTAATTGTTAGATTTTTTTATTTGCTATACTGTTCAATGGCTTGTGGTCTGACAGAATTTTCTCTTTGAAATTCTCTTATGCTCACCAGACATGCATATTTTAATATATTTATGCATATGCATTTTAAAATATAATTTAATCCTCAGATGTCAAAGCTGAATTATTACTCCAGAATACAGTGTCACATGATCCTTCTAATATACTTATTTGCTACTCAAAAAAACATTTAGTCTTATTATTAAAATTTGTGCTTAATATTTGTGTGGAAACCTAGATACATTTTTTCTGGATTCATAGAAAGTGAAAAGAAAGTACAGTGTTTATTTAAAATAGAAATCATTTGTAAAATTGTAAATATCTTTACAGTCACATTTGATTTATTTAATGCATCCTTGCTGAATGAAATAATCAATTTCTTTAAATCAGTTGTGTATATACTGTATATAATTATTATTATTTATTTTATTTTTTTTTTGCATTCAAAATGAAAATTCCTCAAAAACTAAGGGGCACATCTGAATGATCATGACTGTGGTTGTGTCCTCTCAGAATTGAGACAGTAAGGATTTGTAACAGGGTTTGCAGCTGTCTTCAGCTCACAGCATCACCTGGAGCAGCTCTCTCTCTCAGGCTCTGTGGAGCTCACACAAATGAAACTAGCACTCAGATTACTCATTCAGGTCAGATGGGCCCAAGCACGGAGCCTCACTGTTGTGTGCCGTTTCACAGCTCATTTGGCTCTAGAGATTGAGACTTCTCCCACTCATCAAAGAGTGAAAGCTCTCAGAGCAGGATTGAGGCTGAGTTTATGAACTCATGCTCAACACAGGAAATGAGCACCTTGTTCACAACACAACAGATTGGATTCTGCTCAAAACTGTAAACGCTTTACTTTGCTGTTTTTGTTTTGCATGATGTTATACAGTACTTCTTGAATCCTTCATCTGAAATATGCTGAAAACCCTAAGTCCATTCAATGTGTAGATGAGTTTGTTTCTTCATCAGAACATTTTTGTTTAGGCTGGCATTACATCTCTTGCTCTTCACTGATCATCTGCAGTGAAAGGGTGCTGTCAGAATGAGAGTTCACACAGCTGATAAAAACATCTCAATAATCCTCAAGTAATCCACAATTATACAACCCATCAAAGTAAAAAAAAATTTGAGTGAAAAGCTGTGTGTTTGCAACAAATAATTCACTAAGACCTTCTTACCTTCAAATTTCTGTTTCCCAGTAAAATACAAGTCCTCTATTCATAATATTGCTCTTTTTAATATTCCCCTGCTGTCATGACTTTTTGAAGTGGTTTGGAGTTAAAAATGTCTTATTGATGGATTTGTTTCTTACAAACATCCATCTTATCTTAAAATATCAATTGATGGACTGCAGTCACATTGTGGATTATTGTTTTTTTTTATTAGCTGTTTGGATTTACATTCTGATGGCACCCATTCACTGCAGAGGATCCATTGGTGAGCAAGTGATGTAATGCTAAATTTCTCCAAAACAGTTCTGATGAAGAAACAAACTTATCTACATTTTAGATGTCTTGAGTGTAAGTACATTTTCAGCAAAGTTTGATTTTGGGTAAACTATTATTTATTTATTTTTGCTGAAGCTAATAGCACCCTCCAGCTTTAAAAGCACATCTTTTTGGATGACTCATGTCGCATGTCAGCTGATGACTTCAAATACTTGTCAGAATGACTAATTTTTCTGTTCTGAACACACTCAGTTAAAGTGTCCTTACACTGTGAAGTGGACAGAGCAGCCATCTGTAATTACCTTCCTTACAACTTCCGATTATTTATCCATACACTTTATTCCTTTGAGTGAGGACACACAGTAATTGTACATAACGTTTTTCCGAGAGCACTGGGACAAATTTTCCTTCAAGCTAAATGGGAGTCCCTGTAGGTCCAGAATGGAATTAGCCATAGTTGTGTACTTGGTTGTTGCAGAATAATCAGCAGCCTGGTTTGTGATGGACTCTTGCTTCCCCCTGCTAATGCAGCTGATGGTCTAATGAGGACACAGCAGCCTAATAATTGGGGCAGTGTTGACCTTATGATGTATGTAACTGCTCAACCCTGTTATCTTTCTTATTCTGATGATACTCTCCTACATAGCACTACAGACTGTTTGTGCTGTTTTGTATAAGGATTTAAGTGCACATATTTAATTAAAATTACAATAATGATCTGGTTGCTGTCAGGAACTAGTTTAAAAACATACTTAACATTCAAGTATAACATTTAAGCTTAATCTTAAAAGAACAGATTATAAGCAGCTTCAAATTTATAATGTTTCAAACATCCTGCATGAAAAGCATTACATTAATTATCTCAGAGATCTTACTCTCACACTGTGTGTGTGTGTGTTGTGTGTATGCACAGTAAGATTTTTTATGTTTTTATTTAAATTAGTTTCTTATGCTCATCAAGGCTGTATCTATTTGATCAAAAATACAGATAATTTATAAATTATATTAATAAAATGATAAATAAATGCTGTTCTTTTTACATTTTTATTAATCAAAGAATCAAAGAAAAAGTATCACAGGTTTCAAAAGAAAATATTAAGCAGCAAAACAGTTTCAACACTGATAGTAAATCAGCATATTAAAATGATTTTCTGAAGGATCATGTGACACTGAAGATTGGAATAATGGCTCCTGAAAATTTCCGCGCTGTGTCACAGAAATAAATAGTATTTTAAAGTAAATTAAAATATAAAACCAATATTAGAAATTGCAATAATATTTTACAATATTACTATTTTCTGTATTTTTTATCGAATAAATACAGCCTTGATAACTTTTAATCACGATTAATTGCATTGTTTTGCACAAAATTCAATAATGAATTCAAAAGTGGGGTATTGGGTACTTTTTTAATTTAAAAGTACTGGTATATGAACAAAAGTGCGCTGACATTTGGTTTCTTTTTTTAGAAATCAAATACATGTATAGACCCCAAACATAAAAAACAGTCAATTTCAACAAAACATCGAGGTTAATTTATTTGGACTTTGGTGGAATGTTTTTTTTTTTCTTTTTTATCACAGCCTCATCTTATTCATCCTTTTTGCTGCTGTTTTTTATTTTCTGTCACTCACAGTCTCTGCATTCATCTTCTCATTATAACCTTTGATGATGACAAATATGCCCCATCCATCTCATTCTGTTGCAACCAGGCTATTATTTTATTTTCCCAATCTGTCCGTCATCTCTTCCAATTACACTTTATTTCTCACCGTCTAACACTTATTACATCAGGGGCTCAAAGCAGGCCACATGTGATGGGTAACCTGGTTGTGGACATGATTTGAAAATCCAATTTTGCTGTTAAAGAGAGTGCATGAAGAGAAAGAGAAGAAAAGGGGGGAATGGGGGTAGTAGAGGGTTGAGTATGATATTCCCCTTCCCCCAACTACTACACTCACACACACACACACACACACTGATAGAGACACTGTCTCCATGACAACGCCTGCCATTGCCACAGTGCTAGTGGCCAGTGCTCACCAGAAGGTCCTCCTGTCTATAGCAGCAGTAAGATGCTGTTAAACCTCATGGGCTCCTGGGCCACATTAGGACAACACATACTTCATCTTAACCTCCACCCCCACCACCACCACCATTTTCAGCTTAATCTCTGTTCGTTCCACTTGCTGTTTAAAGGTAAAGCATAACACCCAGTTGACCTCAGTGATCACCTTTTTAATACTCACACTAACCTATAATCATTGTCACAACACATGAATGAATGAGTTTTAAATATTACACAGCTTCTACCTTTCACTGAGGTTAAAAAAATAAGAAGCAGAGGTCAAAAGGCTCTCCGTTCACTGTAACCGCCTATGCATCTCAAACTCCGTTAACAACAGCTCCATCTAGTGGCTACTGAATGCGCTCACAGGCGTGATGTCTATGCATCTCTAAGGGATGATGTCATTCTCTCTGGCTGTGCTTGAAAAAGAGAAGACTGTATGTTGCTGGTATCTGAGCTATCCCAGGCGATGAGAGAGGATCAGTATGGCCATCTGTGTGCCTTTGTGTGTCAGCAGGAACTGGCACAATTATCAGTGTTTGTGTCAACTCTGTAATAGCGCAGTAAATGTAATAAAACAAGTGCTCTATTGTGGCCTTTCCTCATCTGCAAGGCATTTGCTGTATGTTATGAGTCTGATTTTTTTGATCCCTCTGATGTGCATTTGTATGCATTTGTTGATTGATTTTTGTCATTAGTGTTAAATGACCCTCTGCTCCATTTATCATACAACTCAAAAAGTCCAAAAATATTGTTAGATCACTAACATGTGACACTGACTTAAAGTCATGAATATTTCTATATTAGTTTTTCCTTGTCAGTGTTAGTTTCTCAAAGAGTGCTGCAGCAATGACGTGTTTTTGTAAAGCAACTGAGAAGTTTGCATCACCCTAGTTCCCTTGACAAAACCCATTAGGATTTTCTTTTTTTTGCATTGCCTTTTAAAGTATTGCAGACCAGCAAAACTTTGATTTGTAGGCTACGTGTTTAGTTTATCATAATCTTCACAGATAAACAACTTTTATGATGTTTCTATATACAATCAGCAGAGGTTAACTGCTAAATATAGACTATAAACAAATTACACAACAGTTACATGACCTAAGCGTCACCACCATTAAGTGCCTGACATTAAGAGTGCAATCATTAACATAGTGAGGTTGAAAAGGGGACTAGGGAGTAGATAGATGAGTTTACCTGTTTAGAGTATTGACATATAATATCCTTAACAACCTTTATAATCCCATTAAGCCACTTGTTAGTGTATACGTGAAAATATCTTGAGCTTAACCACAAACTATATTTCAGGCATTTAGCAAAAAGCCCAATGACTTCAGGTTTCTGGTATTGTAAAAACTGAAATGCAAAGCCATTGTCATATAGGGTTTCAGTCCCACAAAAATTCCTGTAGCCCTTTACTAATCTTACAGTCTATGATGTTTAAAAAAAAGAGAGGTCATTTTGACCTCTGAAGAGTAAAGTAGGAGTAAGGTTCTAATAAATATGCAAATAACTGGAAAATTTTAATCTTTGACTTGTTCACGTTATAAAATAAGTAATTGTAATTTAGTTTTTATTAATCTAGCCTAAATATCGGTAATAGTTATGTATTAACAGTTACATAATAGTGTATTGGACAAACTAAGTGGATTTACGAAGTAATGGATGGACTGCACAGATTCATAAATATGACTTGTTTGCGCCATCTAGTGGACAAACCATGGATAAACAACTTTGAGGCAGTGATTCAAGAACCATTCCTTCTTTATTGGCCACTTTTAATAAATATTTAGAGCTTGTATGATTATGAGCTCCATGGTGGGGGGGGGGGGGGGGGTATGGAGGGGATACATGGTCCAAGACTAAACATACAACATTGCTTACAGTATATTCACTTTTAACCATAATGATGTGTCAGTATAGATGCAATAAAGTGAACTTACTGGCAGTAAATATTATATGGAGTGAATATAGTAAGTGTCTGATGCTGTAGATCCCTCCCACCAAATCCTCAATTTAAAGAATATAATCTGATTGTTGTGGAAAAGCATTTTGCCTTCATCTGGACAGTGGATCTCTTGTTAAATTTCACAATGTTATTATACTCTTACTTTTGCATTTACCTTTGGTATAACAGACACTGATGCCTTTATTAATATACTTGAAATTAAGGTGCTGTTGAAAGTCTGATTGTTTATTGGTTTCACTTTCAGTGATGTTTTAAAGAATCACCTCAGATCTGCCTTATTTAACATTTTCTGCTACAGTCATTAACATATTTGTTGTGACTGTTATATTGAGCTGTTTTGTGACAGTCAACAGCTGGTTATTTCTTTTTCAATCAGTCTAACTACATTAATTTGCTCATGCTTATAAATATGTAAACCTTGGGTGGTTTAAATCTTAAGACTTCTATCAACGGAATGGCACTGATATTAAAGTTCATCCTGCTATCTCAAATAGTTTTGTCAAGATTGTGAAGGTTTACTGGACTACTGGCAGCTGTTTTATTAAAAGAATTGTGTTGTATCTCTTTTATCTGGATGCTTAGATCACTGTTAAATCTGTCAAATGCTTTGAGAACAGCAGAAGGGAAAAGCACAGCTAATGTTTGCCGTATATCTGCAGATGCTTGTTGAAGCTTCTGATGGAGAGTAGAAGGTCTGGTATAACTGGTTTACGTGACGCATTAAAGGATCACTTTACAGCCGTTTCTTTGTAATGTGAGAGGAACGAAAGCTCTGCTCTAGTAGGAAGTACAATGTTCGATTTTCTCCCTGCTATTTTGACCCAGAGCACTGCAGTTTAGTGAACACACGCCCTGTGTTTGCCGGATCAACAGCGCTTCCCAATGAATCTTTAATGACCGCTTTAAAAGTCGTAATGGCTAGTCACTAATGTCCATTAATGATTTCTGAATGCAGATGGCCCCGCCTTGATGGCCTCTCTACTGTTCCATTAGGATTTCTTTTAGTATGGTTAAAACTTTGAAAACATCCTCCTGCTTGCAGTGAATCACCACTGTCTTCCTGCTTTGTTCTTTCTACTATTTAATTGCTAAATATGACATTTCCTCTCAGAAAATCAACATCAGGTAAGGTTTTTCTTCACTTTTTTGGTTCTTTAGTTTTAAAGGTATGTGTAGAATTTTATACTAAGCATTGAAAATGACCTTCTGGGATTAACTGTGTTTACTTTTAGAGGGCTTTGTTGGTTTAAGGTTCACGTTTTGTCTATTTGTTTTGTCTGACTTTTCTCTGGGCTTTCAGTTTGTGGAGCTGTCCGAGGTGCTGAACTGCAGCTAAAGATGCGGGTTATCCTAACGTTTCATTAGCGTCTTCTTTCTTTATCGCATATTTATTTTTACTAATTCACTCTTCGTTCTCACAGTCTTCTTTATCTGTATTTATCCCGTATTTTATTATTAGTTTTGTAGCGTGTATTTTTTAAAGATTACAGGTTTTAGTTCTAAGAATATTTCTCAAAATATTTACTCTAATAAAATATTAAAATCGATTTTTTTTATGTGGACCTCAGAATCCACGGTTATTTAGCCCAACTAAAAAAAAATGCAAGATTCTGACACGAGAAGGGTTGAAAGTATTTTCTAGCATTTTATGGCTTGTCAGAGTAACTTTGCATTACTGGATCGAAATAAAATGTTTTCCGTTCAAACGTGCCGTTGAGTGAGTCGTTTTGCCTCTTATAATGTGATTATTAGTCAGGAGATGGCGCTGTTGATGAGCATATGAAATTATGTAAGGCGCTCTGCAGTTAAATGATCAGGACAGGAGTCTGAAAGGTTGAGATCGATAATAGTTACTGAGGATGCTGAGTGTAAGGCGTCCTTCAATCAGTAACTTAACGTGATTTTTATTTGAGTTGGACGTTTCTTAATCTTTCCAGTAATGCAGGTAAAAAAAAAAAATCCTAATATATTTTTAATAGCCTATACACTGTATATCTCGGATTGAAGCAATGTTACAACATTACTTTTTTTATTATTTATGAAAATTATGAAGTGCAAATATGAATATGCATATTAATGCATGTTATTATGAGTGTGCCAGAAGACAACTATGCTTTTGCCACGCACGCACGCAGGAAACTCACTGTCATGGCAACCAACACTCCTCCAATCAGGACATCGCAACTCCGTTGTTTCCACGCGATCCGTTATGTTTGGGAAAGAAATATAACACATGACTGGCACATTGTGTTCGACTGTGCAACTGTCTAAAAACTATAAAGCTTCAAGTTTACTTGCAGCTGTCACATTTGTGTGTGTCACCGTCTCCCCGCGAGGGGAGATAGAGATTCGTCTCCCTATTAGAAATTGATCACTGGCGCTCTTTACTCAGCTCGCATTGAATGAATCTCAGACATTCAGTATCTAGTTTTTAGGACTAATCTTTAAGCACTTCACTACAACATTAAAAATGTTGTTCTGCTGCTCCTCACTCTCGTCCGCCGCCCCAGAAGAGCTCTGTGCAAGGAAACGTTCACGAACTAGCGACATTCGAATCGTCCAAGTTTCAACCGAATCTCTGTTCAGTGATTCGTTTGAAACGATTTTGAATCGGTCACCACTGACTTGTTGAACCGAGACATGCCCTCTTTCGGACGTGTTACATGAGTAGCTAGAATAACATTCATTAAGTACATATATTAATATTATACATATATCAATATTAATATAAATATATTCATTTACGCTTTAGGAATTTAATCGAATAACACTATGAAACATAGGATAACATTTGTTTAAAATCAATGGGATGATGGCCTAGTTTCCTTCAGACATGGCAGATTCGATTTATTGTTTGATGTTTAATCTTGCAAGATGATGCTAATAAAACCTACTGGAAATGTTTACATTTAACTAAATCTAAATGTATATTTAATACATAATTTCGTTTAAACAGAACGTAAACTATAAACACAAGCATTAATATTACTTAATTACGCCATGACGTAAAATAATATTCTGACAAATTATAACCGGTTCTTTGAAATGAGCTGCTCGAAAGAACCGATTCGCAGAGATACCTTTCGCACTTGCAGTCAGCCACAAACACACCGAACAAACTGTTCTGTCCTCACTTCGAGTGGTTTACCTTTTCCGAGTTTGACCACCGCGATGATTTAACTAGTAACGTTAGTCGTCTGTATGTACAATACAAAAGGATTCGGAAGTTTGACTGAAAACTCTCTCTCTCGCTCACACCCCCAAAGCCCCCCCCCCCACTCCCTCAAAGCGCGCGCACCCAAGAGTGAATCGCGCTCGTGCGCTCGCTAACAGGTGTTTCTCTCACATGGCTCTGTTCTGTGTGCTGCTGTGACTGACTGCTCTGTGGGATGCTGCGAAACGTGTGCTCGGTGTCTGGAGGAACAGCTTCTCCGTTTTTAGTAGATAGTGACATTATCTGGAGACAGATGCGGTAAGACTGCAGCCAATTGAATGTAGAGCTGATTGAGGACTTTATCTCTGAAGAAAATGAGCGTTGGAGAGATGCGCGTACCGTCACCCACATAATTGCGTTTTGTGTTAAAGCTGTATTAGTTTACAACTCCTTTCCGCCAATCTGTCATTCTTATTAACGAACGATGGCGGTGACTTGTGTATGAAGATTTGAATGTGAGCTGTTCAGTGAAGATTTCCCTAAAGAAATCTTGTCGCGGAGGAGGTGGGGAAACGGATTGTGTCCTCTGAAAGTTTTGTCTGTCGCACCGTCAAACTGGCCATGGCTGCGGCGATCGCCAGCTCCCTTATTCGGCAGAAGAGGCAGGCCAGGGAGCGTGAGAAATCAAACGCCTGCCGCTGCGTGAGCAGTCCGAATAAAACCAAAGGAACATGCGAGAAACCCAGTCGAATCAGTGTCTTCTCCAGAGTCAAGCTTTTCGGCTCCAAAAAGCGCAGGAGGAGGCGTCCAGGTCTGATGATACCTGTTTTTGGATCCTGACTTAAAATGGATATTATATGTGTAACAGCATCTCTGTGTTTATCAGTGCATTTGTGTTTGTACTTTTAAAAATAATGGATTCTAAAATGTTGCATTTTGAATTTTCAAAAAGTACTTGCCATTCCTATATTAAGTAGGGCACTTACTGATTTCAAAAGTCAGCCAGCATGTACTCTCACACTTTAGAGTGAGATTTCATTCAAACTCAGATACACAACCTTACTGAACTTTTCAGGTATTTTGACCATATAAATTGAGTGGGGGGTCCTGTATACAAAATTGTATACAACTTTTGTTTTTCTGCAGATATTGTGTTGCAATGATGTTGATACTGATTCAGTGTCAGCTCTCTAGTGTGTTTCATCCCTTCAGAGACACAGGGACAATAGAAAGCAAACTAAGCAGGTTATTGTTTGGCACATTTTTGGACAACAGCTATCTCAGATGAATCTCTGGTGATTTAGTCTCACAATCTGGACCATATAGATATTCTGCAGCAAAATCTGCTGTTACCTTTTTTGAATGATATCTATAGTTTTATTAACTACAAACACTTCAGGTCAAATAATTAAGTAACATAATTCATGATTGATATTATGATGATCTTTGTGTGGTCAGACTTTGTGTGCATGATCTGTAGTTTACAACTCCCTCCATATGTTGCAAGACATATTCTGCTTGGATATCAGTAGAAATTTCCTTTTAATTGTGAAGTCCATCCATCCATCTGTCCGTCCATCCATCCATCCATCCATCTATCCATCCCACGCATACATTCAGCACAACTGTTTACTTACAAGCTTAGTCCCAATTACCTTGCCTCCCTCCCCAGACAGCATCTTACATAACCCTTATGTGACACCTAAGCAGAAGTGTGGAAGTTTGTTTGTGTAGAGTGGCAGTTGTTTGCTTCAGTGATTCTGTCTTTATTAAACAGTCTCATACCTAACAATCTTGTTACAGATGCACATGGACCAACACGCATAAACAAAATCATATTTCAATATCCATGTTTAATAAGTTTAATAAGTGATGCCATTCGGAATGAAATTTAGTATGTTCATTCAGACATTTATCCAACCAATTGTAATGTATCTATATTGTACCATACTATATTGTACATGTGTTATGGTAATGTATTTTGGTTTATTCTGGATATACATTTAATGGGCTTATTTTAAATATTCATATTCTCTTTGTATTCTCTTGACTGAAATATTAGGGGATGTTTTACATTTTAAATAGTTTAAATTCTATATAAATGGTTTTTATTGTAAGATGTAACCTAATATCCACATTTTTTAATCTCCTATGATAAATGAAAGTTAATCAGTGTTAATAGCATGATCCACAGACTCTCTTAAGCCTTATTAACTACAGATCTGCTGATGCAATCTGGTATTTTGCACAGGAGAGCTGTGTCCTGTATAGTTGTGCTTCTTAGTTCCAGTCATGCAGATCAGACCCATGTAAGGTGAAATAGCTATCTGCATCTACATATTCACATGAATCCTTATCATGGCCAGAGGGACTGCAGTTTCCTTGCAAATTGCAGCTAACACCAATTTTCTATATGGTTGCTCTGGTGAATGTTGCCACATATATATTCATTTTTTTGTTTCTGTTCTTTTGTCACTGTGGTCTGATCTCTTGTTTTTAATGCAGGCTCAAATCTGCAGACCATGGAAAGCTCTTGCTAAGCCAGGAGCTTTAAAGCCCCTAACACTTTCACTGTGGCGATGCCTGTTTAACCCTGTCTTTTTCTCATTCTCTCTCTCTCTACCTTCTGTCTCTTTGCAGAGCCCCAGCTGAAGGGGATCGTAACGAAGCTGTACAGTCGACAGGGCTTTCATTTGCAGCTCCAAGCAGATGGAACCATCGATGGCACTAAAGAGGAGGACAGTGGTTTCAGTAAGTCAGCTGGCCTCTTTTAACATATGTTTTCAGATATTCACCTGTCAAGACCCAAATTCAAATTTCGAAACAAGGAAGTACCAGATTGATACAATTTGGACACTTTGCTGTATGAATGTTTTTGTGTTGTATAACAAAACATTGAGTGGTGTTCAGTTTTTAAGAAATATAGGAATTATTTTGCTTCACAAACATGTTTTTAGGCCTCAAATGATTCAGAAATATATATACAGTTTAGAATAAAGAATACAAATTTATTTGGTTACCAAACATTAGTGGAACATGTCAATAGTTACTCAACTAGGACATTAAAGGGAACTGACTGTATACAGTACTTTCCTCAAGACCAGCTGTTAAAAAGTAATTGCAAAAATTTCTTAGAAAAGTGAAGTTAGTTCTAGTCTTGCATCATTTGCAGATGCCACTTGGTTTTATATGTTACATCTAATGCAATGAAATCCTAAGTGAAACTTAAGTGTCCAAATGCTTTTTCTGGGACACTGTATGTCTACTCATATTTCAGTGAAAGCTGTTATAGTTTCCTTGGCAGCTGTATTGCTCCTTCAGACTGCATTTCTGTCTCATACTGGCACTTATAGACAGTTTCCGCTTTGCTTTTCACTTTTTAATACCTTTACAGTTCTTTTATTGGTCACAAGAGTCAAGAGGCTCAGTTCTGTATTAACCTGAAATGAAAAATGTAGCCGGAGTGGTCACTGTTTTTCAGGAGACAATTCTTCAGAGAGCACAGTCAGTGTAGCTGGAAATCCCAAGTACAAGAGAATCATTTTTAGGAAGATGTCCATAGTGCCAGAAAAAAAACTTTTTTTGTCCCTTATGGCCAAAGATTATTTTGTGTCATTTCAAGTGATCTTGCTGGGCACCTGCAAGTGTGAATTATTTATTCTGTATTATTTGAGCAGTGCTGTGTCTATGAGCGAGGATGGAGCTGGCTGGATGGTTGGTAGGGCTCTAATTTAATATGTGCTATATCTCACTGATGCTAAGTGTCTGTGGCATTCTGGGGCCTGTAAATTAGCTTGACTCTATTCAATTAGTCATTGGGTAAAGATGACGCTCATATCAAGCAAATGAGTTTGTGGTGAACGGAGTCATTTGGAATGGTGATCACTCAAGTCTCCAAATCCCCTCATCCATCATGCTCATCTAGATTAACATAAATTTGTGTCTAGTGCACATAAACAATGTTTAACATGAAGAGCCGTGCTAATTGAAATAACACCCTCTACTTGAATTTAAGTAGTGGTTGTTTGACTCAAGCATTCGTGTTTTATTCACCCTTGAGTTGAATCTGCGCCAATGGTGCAGCTGGCCAGTCCTTCTCTTGCTGCGTGCTTGTTTATTTTCTTGTTTGTTTTCTTCCCCTGAGTGATTGACTTAGGTAAAATGAGTTATATAGGGGTGAGATTACATAATAGCTGACCTGCTTTTTCCACCACACACTCCCTTATTTTGTGGAGAGAATGAAAAGCTGGAGAGGAGAAGTGGGAAAACGGGGAGCTTCTATCTCTCACGCTACAAAAATAGAATTGTTAGGAGCTTGGTGCCCTTGTCTCCATAGCGACAGCAGTGCGGTCCTCTTGGCTCTCCTCTTGGTGTGTGTGTGTTTGATAGGAATGAGGGTCTGCTCCAAAGCTCTCTTTACTCTCTAGATGTAACTCTGTTACCTTAACTGATGCTCATTGCACTACTGATTGTGATCTGAGCATGTTAAGTTTAAAATATTATGTCATTGTTTCACTTAAATCACATAAATATGACTTTAGTACTAGGTGTTTATAGCATATATCAGCCAAATGGTAATTATATATATATATATTTTTGCCCTGAAGTCATTCCATGGTGCTATAAATAAATAAATGATAAATATCTAAAAAAACAACTTGACAGAAAAAAACCCCCTCAAAGATCTATATGTTTTATTGGTTATTTCTAACAATGTGAAGAAAAAGAAAGAATGAGAAGGTCCCATTGCCTTTTAATAATGATAGAATCAAAGGGACTTTATTAGATGAATTGGGCAGATCAAGGGGTTGAGAAGCGGACATTTAAAGATAAAGTCCTTATTGAAAATCAGCCTTTCCATCTCTCAAGTCTGACCGTGATGAGCTCTTGGAGGAACAAGACAAAAGCTCATTCTGGGCAGTAAATGTCAGGTTTGGGTGTTCTATTGGATTATGTCTCTTTGTGCAGAGTTTTAGAGCTTAATTCAATTCCTAATCAATGTGCCTTGGCAGGAGACCTTTCTCTCCGTCAGCATTAGGTTTTATCTCTGCTAACTCGCCTTCTGTCTGAAGAGTGGGCTGATGTGATTTTCAGTCAGTCACTGTCATATCAGTCTTATTTATCTCTAAATTTAATGAACTGATGTAATAACATCTGAATGAAATGCCAAAAACATTTTCTTTAAGCAAGCAATAAAAGTTTACCCAGTTTTACAGCATCTTCAGAAATCAGCTATTTACTCGCCCTCATGTCATTCCAAAACAATAAGTCTTTTTTCCATCTTTGAGAAATAAAGGCATTTTTAATGACACCTGACAGCTCAAGCATGACAACTCGATTTACTGTATGCATACAAAAAAATCATCAAACAAGCACATTTGAGCTTCCATATACCATATTTACCTATGTTTGTGTGTTGATATTTGTATATGTGTCCAGGGACCACAAAACCAGTGTCAATTTTTCGAAATTGAGATTTATACATCATCTGAAAGCGGAATAAATAAACTTTCAATTGGTGTATGTTTTCTTTTGGGTTTTGACAATATTTGATCGAGATATAACTATTTGAAAATCTAGAATCTGAGAAAATCGCCTTTAAAGTTATCCAAATAAATTATTAGCAATGCATATTACTAATCAAAAATTAAGTTTTGATATATTTATGGTAGGACATTTAGAAAATATCATCATGGAACATGATCTTTACTTAATATCCTAATGATTTTTGCATAAAAGAAAAATTGATAATTTTGTCCCATAAAAAGTTTTTTTTTTTTTTTTTTGGCTATTGCTAAAAATTAGGGATGCACCGAAATGAAAATTCTTGGCCGAAACCGAAAACCGAAAAAGAGAAAACCAAGGCCGAAAACCGAAACCGAAACACCGAAATAAATTATGCCAATTATTAGTACCATTGCATTTATTGCTATGACCGTGTACTAACTTTACTAAAATTAAGACATTGCAATTGCATAAATTAATATTAAAGTTTCAAAGATAATTACAATTACATAACTTATTAAAAAAAAAACCCATAAAAATACATAATTACAAATGATGTAAATATTTATTAAGCACATTGCAACAATGCACAGTATAAAATAGAATTCTAACTAAAAATGTATCCCACTCATGTGTATATTTAATAATAATGTACAGGCCTACTGGCCTGCAGAAAGGTTTTAAAATGAACAGTTCTCTCATAAAAACAAAGTGCATTTAGGTGAAGTGCATTTGAAATTTTTCTCTGTAGGACTAGAAAGTGCATTACTTCTCCAGTTGGCAAGACTGTTATAACTTCTGGGGATGGGGACTTCAGACAGATAACCATCTAGCTGTTGAGCAGTTGAGCTTGTCATCTGCCTGACATTTGAGAAATATTTGAGAGAGTGTATTTAAATAGGGCCAGGGCATAAATAAACATTTTTATCAAATTAAAGGAGAAATCTAGCAGAAAATCTAGCATAAATATGGCTACAATCTGATATTATGTATGTATATATGTTTGTGTGTGTGTATAAGAACAAAATAGCCAACGTATTATTATTATTTGAGGCACTTTCTTGCAGAATTCCACTGAACATATCAGACAACGATGGTGCATGCCACTCATCTGGTGCAGAGACCAGTCTTTTTTTCTGCACTCTGATCTGTCTCCTGCGCTTGGCGCTTCTCCGTCTCCACGCGGTTTCTCCGCATCCAGCGCGGCCTGGATCATTTCTCGTGCGCGCTGCCTTATTTCCGCATCCAAGTAATGGTCTTTATAACGCGGATCAAGCACATTCGCGATGAAGTGCAGAGGATCCGAAAAGTTCTCAGTGAGACGTGTGCGAACAGACTCTATAGTGCTGCGAATAAAGGAATACGAAGAGAGAGAATGTTCTCACTGGTGTTAAGTGAATGTCGCGGGGAGCTCGTGGTCTTTGCTATGCAGGTGAACGTGCAGGTCGCGGTTTCTGTTTGCGTCATCACAACATTTCGGCCGTGTTGTTTCGGTGATAAAAGTCTATTGGCCGAAAACCGAAAAGGCCATTTTCGGCCGAAAATTTTCGGTGGCCGAAATTTCGGTGCATCCCTACTAAAAATATACCCCAAAATATACTTAAGACTGGTTTTGTGGTCCAGGGTCACATATGAATAACAGTATAAATTAAATCTGTTGGTCATTTACAGATATTGTGTGTATCTTCAGAAGACTTTGATTAAACTGCCCAATTCATCCATTATTTGTGACTGCATTGAATCTAGAGTAAATACACTTTTTGATTAAGTAAATGATGACAGAATTTTCATTTTGGGCCAAACTAATCCTTTATGTTTTATGCTACGTGAACAGGAAGTCTTCTCACCCATGTGTTCAGTGATTGGTGCTGTAGGAGAGACTCCTTACTGAATTCTGATGTTATATTGGCCTTTTTTTTTTAGAAATGGTTATCTTGCCCTCTTGATCTGCCCAGATCTCTGTGCTCAGGTGTTTTATTAGGTGTGAGTAATTGAGTCTCCTCTCCACAACCCCCAGCGAACAAGCTCTGGTAATCCCTCTGAAATGAGGTCCGCTCGTAACTGCATATGTGTCTGTGCCACAAAAGATGAAGATACGAAAAACATATTATCTTCCTATCATACAAATGAAATCAATAGCTCATTAAAGTATCTGCATTTGGCATCTAAAACTCTTCATGTGAGTCCATGGCTACAGACCACAGACCAGGAAGAGAGCAGATCTCTACAGGTGGACCTGCTGGTGTCAGAGGGGTTCAGAGGAGAGAGGAAGGGCCTTGATGTGGGATTAGAGGGGATGGAGAGCACTCCGGACTGTTGTGTAAAATAGCAACATGGCCATCGATTGAGCTCTGCAGTAAATAAAAAATATTAATCAAGAGCTCTCATGTTTATGATGAAAGGCAGAAGGGGTTTCTGGGTGAGGAAGCAGGAACGTAGATTGAGTTAAAGGGATAGTCCATCCAAATTTGCTCTCCCAGATTATTTGAAATGAGATTAGAGTGTTAAATATTGACAAAAATGTTGATAGTTTACCCAAAAATAAAAATAAAAATAAAATAAAAGTTGTAACTCTCAATTCCATCAGTGCTCTATTGTATGAACACTGATCAATGTTTTATGTGGATTAAAATGTTTGAATTATAAATTGGTCATACCTCTTGAGAAGACTTGGACTAATTTATACAATTTCTTTATTAACTTTTTTAAGTTTTAAGTTTTAAACTTTCAATGGAGGGACAGATATTTATCAGGTTTTGTTAAAAAATATATTTCCATTTGTATTTTGAAGATGAACAAAAGTCTTATATGTTTGAGGGTGCGGATTTAAAAAAAAATATTTTATTCATTTATTTTGGTGAACTAACCCTCAAAAAAATGAATAAATATATCACTTAATTTTATATTGTTTAACTGATCAGATATGGGAAAAATAAGTTGGTCAGTTCATCAAAAAATTATAAAATATAACTTTAGAAGAAAAAGTGCATGAGTGTGAGTTAATGACAGAATTTTCATATTTGGGGTAACTTACCCTTTAGGAGATAAAGGAAGGATACTATTTTATGTATAATATTTTATCTTGCTTGGTTGTCACATGTAGGCAGTATACATTTGCTAATCTAGATCATTGCGCATTGTTATCTCTTAACACACACACACACACACACACACACACATACTTACTCTCTGACTTGAAGGAAAGTAACCTTTTACTTTACAATGAGTTTGTTTCCTTCTTGTTTGTTTTTAATCAAGCTAAGTTACATAAGCAGTAAAATGGCTCATATGCATGCAACCCCCAACCCATTTCAAAAAGCTTGTGTTTTTTTTTTCTTCCCAAGCTTATGTTGTTCAGATACTCTCAGTGTCAGGGGTGGCTGGCTGGCTGCTTCACTCTTCCCACTGGCAGAAAGAGGCTGTGTGGATGGGAGAGATTGTCAGCTTTGTGGCTTACATAGTGACGGGGGGACAAAGGTGTGAGGAGAGTTGGCACAGCCAGTGGTACCAGGAAGACAGAACCCGGCACAGCTCACTAACTCTCCTCAACAGAGAGAGAATGTGTGAAAGAAACGGAGGGAAGAGTGTGAAACAGACACAGAGAGAAAGAGAGAGAGTGTAAAAGGGAAAAAGAGGAACTATGTTAAAGAGGCGGCAGTTCAGAGAAAAGTGCCAGGGAGGGAGATGAAATGCTGCTACATGTAGATGAGAATAAGTCAGGTTAAAGTGCACTGATTTTAACTATAATACAGTTGGAAATAGATCAGGGTTAAAAATGCAGTAAAATGTCTTAAAACCATTTCCATTAAAAAAGTATTTTTAAAATGTCTTACTTTACAGTGTTACTTTAGTGTTTTTACATACTCACATATTTTACAGAGACTTTATTAGTTGTGCAAAAATTTGCTATGTATGTGATCACCTCAATAAATATATATATATATATATATATATATATATATATATATATATATATATATATATATATATATATATATATATCCTAATCAATTAGCTCTACTTATGCATAAATGTCTGCAAATGTAATTAGCAATTCTTCTTTGTTTCCCATACAGCCATGTTCAACCTCATCCCGGTTGGCTTGCGAGTGGTGGCCATCCAAGGAGTTCAGACCAAACTCTATCTGGCCATGAACAGCGAGGGCTACCTGTATACATCAGTAAGTACTGTAACTGCAACTTTCTAATGTAGGCTTTTGTGTATGTGTATGTGTACTATACTTCACTCCTTCAGCTGTTTTAAACCAAGAGGGGAAAGTCACATCAAACTGCTGCTCTCAAATCAACACCTGAGCTCTAGTCATTAACACTCACTCCACCAGCGCGCCCCACTCTCATCTCCTGCCAAATCATGATATCAGACACTCCAGATAAACAGACCTCCTCGTGACCCAAGATCAAATGGTCACACAGCCTTTAAGACACGTTCCTGCTCCTGAACCCCTCACTGCGCTGAAAAAACTGTCACTCCCAAGAGCACGGCACAGTGTTTCACAGATTTATCCATATAAACAGATGAAGCCTCCACTGTGCGCTAGTCTCACACGCTCTCTCCATATGGCATGCTGTCAGAAAATGAGTTAAGTTACAGCTGTGACAAATATCTCAAGATGTTTTCATAACCTCAGCTCTAATCTCATAGTTTAGATTATGCGCAGCCCCACATGCTAAGTGGCATGATTACAGGGTGGATGGCTTAGTGATGTTTGTTTACTGGCTGTGGTCGGGCCGAACTTTGCCCCCCTCAACCCCCTCACAGTCCTGACCTTCCGCCTGCTTCTACCAGACGAAATGTCGGTGCTCTGGCATTCGTCTTGGTTACTATGGTGATGCAGGCAAGGCAGTATGTGGGTTGTGGAAATGTACACCAGTCCCAATCATTTTGTTCAGCCTCAGTGAAAGATAGATGAGACTCTGCTTTCATAAGCACACATGTAATCATCCTTAGTTAGCAAAATGCATATGGAGGACAGCTTGTAATTGCTCTTAATGTTTAAAAGTACGTGCAAAATACTGTGAATCATTAATGTGTTAATTTGTCAAGCCTTTCACTGAAATAGGAGGATGGATGAGTTTGCCCAGTGCATGAATTGAGTAACATGGCTTTCATTGTAAAGGTGACTAATATCGAAATGCTGAAACATTTAGAAACTCGTGAAAATATGCTGAACAGGCAGCCTACATCCCAACATTGATTGACTGCGTGAAGACATGAATAATGCAGTAACCTTCCTACCGAACTTCTGCTGCAAGACAAATGTCAGAATTTCACTATGTGGTTGGCATTACTGGAGCTCGTGTTGTCTGACAGGAGAGAGTGGGCGCAAACGAATACACAGTCTCAACAACAACAACACACTTGATCTTGAGGCAGAAATCCTCCATATTATGAATAACGGTGGAATGATTGGACACTAAAGCTCTGGAAAAGGATCATTGAGGAAACATGGCAAAATACAGGAAGCAGATGTTGCCTGAAGAAAGCTGGCCTGGTCCGAGATTGTAATGAATCAACTAATTGATTCCATCGACCAACTAGACACTATTAGTAAAGTTTACTATTTTCTCTAGATTCTACACAGATAGACACAGTACCATTTTTTTAAGTGTTTGAAGGAAGTCTCTTGTGCTCACCAAGGATGCATTTACTTTATGTACAGTTAAAATAGTACATTTTACATTTACATTTATTCATTAAGCAGACGCTTTTATCCAAAGCGACTTACAGATGAAGACAGTGGAAGCAAACAAAAACAACAAAAAGAGCAATGATATATAAGTGTTATAACAAGTCTCAGTTAGGTTAACAGTACACGTAGCATGGGATTTTAAATAATATAATAAATAAAAAGAAAACAGAATAAGAAAAAATAAAACAAATAAAAAGTATAGAGCAAGCTAGTTAGAGGTTAGAGGCTTTACACATACACACACACACACACACACACACACACACACACATGTATATACACTTGCATAATAAATGAAAAGAAAAGGTAGTTTGATTTTTTTAAAGAATATAATTAGAATAGTGAGTGTTAAAGTTAGAGGGTCAAATAAAGATGGAAGAGATGTGTTTTAAGCCGATTCTTGAAGATGGCTAAGGACTCAGCTGTCCGGATTGAGTTGGGGAGGTTATTCCACCAGGAGGGAACATTTAATTTAAAAGTCCGTAAAAGTGACTTTGTGCTTCTTTGAGATGGCACAATCAAGCGACGTTCACTTGCAGAACGCAAGATTCTAGAGGGCACATAAGTCTGAATTTAGTAGTAATAGTAAATTTAATAATACTTTTTATTTATTAATACTCCCAGTAGTAATATTATGAAATATAGTAACACCTTAGTATATGTACCAACCCTCACGATTAACTAGTTGTGAATTGGGATGAGTATTAATAGCATATTCGCTGTTTATTAGTACTTATAAAGCGTATATTCTGCATACTTAATCCTACCCAATACCTAAATTTACTTACGTACTATTAATAAGCAGTAATTAGGAGTTTATTGAGGCAAAAGTAGTTAATAGTGAAAAGAGGATCATAAAATAATGTGTGACCTGAAATATTATTATAATTTAAATAACCCGTTTTCTATTTTAATATATTTTAAAATGTAATTTATTCCTGTGATGCAAAGCTGAATTGTCAGTAGCCATTTCTCCTGTCTTCAGTGTCACGTGATCCTTCAGAAATCATTATAATATGCTGAGTGATCAAGAAACATTTCTTATTGTTTTTAATGTTGAAATCAGTTTTGCTACTTAATATTTCATATACGTTTGATCAGTTGAACTGGGGGGGGGGGGGTTGAAAAGGGGATTGTCAAATTAAATATAATTCAATTTTTATCATAAGATCCTTTTACAAATTAGTTGACTAGTCATTCAAACAACACGCTAATTAGTTCATTTTGGAAATCAATATTTTTGTACATACCTAGTCCAGGAGCAGTGTTTTTCCAGCAGCTTGCTCATCCATGCTACAAACCTGTTACCATCCAATCTGTCCTGCGTAATGCTGTTTTCAGGACGCTTTGGGCTGAACTCACTCACAGCAGGCGGGAGAAAGACAAACAAGGCAGCAGAAAAGAGACTCGCACATGCAATCTGACAAAAGCATGTAATCTGATCATAACGTTAGGTGTGATACAGATGTAACATATCCAGCAAGAGCCTTTGGGGATGATAGAGAAGCACACACACACACATCAGCTACCGCGAATCCCGACCTCAAGCACACTATAACTCACGGCGGTTCTCTGTTCCCACTCAGTGACTTTAATGATGTGTGCTTCAGCATCTGAAATGAGAACATATGTGCTAGAGTGCTCATTAAATTAAAGTTCTGTTCTCAACAACAGTAACGTTGTGTCACCGTGTGGCATCCTGGTTGATGACGGCAGAAGGACAGAGGCTATATTTAGCACTTCTCTGAGTGACAGCACAGCAAGGTTCTTTAGGTGTTAATATTTTATTCAGACTGTAACCATTAGCCTGGAGAGTGTTAATACACATAGGTCTTTGAACATTCATCTCCATTTGCTCCCTGTATTAATTTCCATATTAAAAGCTTTTCCTGCAGTTGCATTCCTTTGTAAATGTCCAACATCGAATATACGATTTTGAGAAATGTTCAGTAATATGGATATGAGAGGCGTTTTTTGGGTGAATGAAAGCAGAATGTGCTGATGTTATTGAGTATACTGTAGCTCTGTGAAGTAATCCAGCGCTTATACAGTGGTGGAGAGCTTTCAGCTGGCATAAGTGGTTGGTGATTATGGATGAAGGATACTGAGTGTGTGGCATTACAGTAATCTAAACAGTATTATCAGGTATTTTAATGATTTAGTGTGCTGTAATTCTGGAGTCTCTCTGTGTTCTTGTAATGTGTGTGTGTGTGTGTTGGGGTTTTTATACCCCTCACTGGCTCTGTATGTCTGCTGCTATGGAGCCACAAAGCCGCCAATCACACACCAGTGATGTTGGGAAATCCCCAATCAATAGAGAATAGGTACTGTAGTGAGTGACGCGTGAGAGGTACGTCTAAATTAGAATTAATATGATAATTCAAATTAGTGTTTCAGTACATTTTGGGGTGTATAGGGAAAATTTTATGCATAATGTCTCTTGATATTTATGGGTTTGCTCTGTAATTTGCTTCATCTATAAGTCAAATAAAAAAAAAATTATTGCAAGAAGTAAAATAAAAACTATGTAAGAGACATATTTTTCTTAAGTTTATGGATAAAACTAATTGTAATTTATACAAGCAAAGCAATAAATGTTTTAAAACAGCATTATTTATCCCATCTCACATCTTTTTTATTTAAAAATGACATATTGGATTTCCATGATCATTTTGACCAATAATGTAACTTAATCATTTAACCATTGTTTTGAATCTATTCATTAATATGGAAAATTTGGGCTGATTCATGAAAGTGAATAGAGCTTGATCATTCAGTGGTGTTTATGTGCCCCTCAATAAATAAAGAACCAATTATTTATTAGACAAACACAATGTGTACATATACAAGCATCCATAGTTATTACATGTGAAGCTAAAATGCATTGAAAATGGCTATATTGACTAGGGATGCACCGAAATGAAATTCTTGGCCGAAGCCGAAGCCGAATAATAATGAAATGCTTGGCCGAAGGCTGAATACCGAACGCGGTGTTTCGCATTTTTTCCATTTATTTTGCCAATCTGTCACCTTTTTTCTGAGTTTGCAGGTATGGACATGAGATGCAGCACTAAACAGTCTCTCACTGTTGGTGCTTGTGCATGGAGCAGACAAGTACCTGCAGAATAGTTGAAAATTTTATTGCAGTTTTCTGACAGTTGCTCATTTCAAAACGAAAAATGTCTTCAAGATAATGAAATGGTTGAAACCCAGTGTAGGCCTACTATTTTACTACACTGAAAATAGTTCAGAATTTTCACAAAATACATATAAAATATAGGTAGTAACACTTTACAATGTTTGTTAACATTATTGCATTAACTAACAATGAGCAATACATTTGTTATGGTATTTATTAATCTTCGTTAATGTAAGATAATAAAAAATATTTAGTTCATGTTAGTATAAGTGCATTAACAATTTTAACAAATAGGCCTACCACTTTTGATACTTTTTAATTCAGAAATTACAAATGTGATACTTAATTTTAATACTGTATTAGTAAATGTTAACATTAAGATTAATAAATGCTTTTAATAAGGGTTTTTCATTGTTAGTTAATGTTAAAAATAGAAACTACTTATAAAGTGTTACCATAATCCAAAATATAAATAAAATCTTAAATTAATTTCCCATACAAGGAGCCTACCTGCGTGCCATCTGCGCCAGGTCAGGAAAGCGGCCTTGATTTGTCTTCCAAAATTCGAGAGGGTTATTGCTCCTGGGGATGGGGACTTCTGAGAGATACCCATCTACAGTGTTGGGAAAGTTCACTTTCTACATGAACTAGTTCAAAGTTCAATTCACAAATTTTGAAATGAACTAGTTCAGTTCATAGTTCAAACTACAACATTTTGAACTAAGTTCACTAAGTTCCAAAAATGAACTAGTTCATAGTTCTTTTTTTCCATATGTTGCTGCAAGCTATTATTTTTCACAATTATTGCCACAGCCCATATAGAATCACAGACAGCAATTATTTTATCAGTTTTAACAATGAAGCTATGCTCAGATTTCATCTTCATATAATATCCAATTTTGAATCCTTATCCAACCAGGGTTTACATTAGGATTGAGGGGACAGCATTCCCCCATTGTTGCTTTAATGCTTTGTCTCCCATTCTCACCGACATTGTCATAAACATCATAAAAAATTCTTTGAAATGATCATACACCTTCTTGCTACATGCTGCTGTCGCCTTTTTTTTTTTTTTTTTTTGATGACGCGTCGCGCATGCGGCGGACGACTGTGCGCCACTGGTGGCTGGTGTTGCCAGATTGGGTGTTTTTTCGCTACATATTAAGACCCGTTTACGGTGTGTTTTAGCCGGGCTTTCGCCAGGAAGACTCTATAGAAATCTGGCACCCTACTGAACGAAGTTAACCTGAGAGAGCGTGCCGTTCACAGACACCAGAATGAACGAGTTGGCAGTAACGTTCATCAGGCAGTAATACAGCACGTTCAGTTCACGTTCGCCCAAAATATGAACGAGTTCATGAACTATCGTTCAATGAACGCGTTCAGGCACAACACTGCCCATCTAACTGTTGAGCAGTCGAGCTTGTCCTCTGTCTTGCAAATGGGTTATTCTCTTGGAGGATCTCATCGAACATGTCAGACAGCGAGACTGTGCGGGGCTCATCTGTAGTTAGAGCCAGTTTACTCTCTGAGCTGTTTTCATCTCCTGCGCTGTGCATCACCTGACAGTCTCCATCACCTAGCGGCTTTCCCAAATCCAGAACAATGTCTGCAAACGGCCGTTTTTGCATCTTTATCTGACACTTTTTAAAGTGTTTCCACACTGCTGACATGTTTGCTGCATAAAGCGCGCGCCTATCACTCTACGCGGGTTATTTGATTGCGTCATTAAAAACGTCATTGTTCGGCAAAATTTATTCGGCCTTTTTACTTATTCAGGTTGCCGAACATTCGGTGCATCCCTAATATTGACTATCCAAGGCCGTGCTAATATAATAAGTGTGGTCAAATAATAAATAAACCAATGGCAAATGGAATAGTGAATGATGTTCAGTTAATTTGGTCTACTACAACCCAAAACAACTGTAACATGTCAGAAAGCAGTATCCTCCAATTCAGCACTTTTACTACAACACAGTCAATCAGCAGTACAGAATTAAGTCATGCTGACTCACTAGTGCAGTTCACGTTAAAGAAAAGAACCTTGTACAATAACCTTTTTTTTCCTCTTTTGAGATCTGGCAGTCCATGAATGAATTCTTTTTTCACTTGAAAGCATAGCGAGGGCGTTTAACCTCAGCTGACCCATTGCATGTTGTTGTAAAGTTTTAACTCTTTCCAAAGGTTCTCTCATATGGAACTCTCTAACCAGTTAAACATGCACAAGAATATTACAACTCGAATCTGAATTTTTATTCTGTCAGTGAGCACTCAGAGAACCCTAGAAACTGCATAGCAACATGCTAAAAAAAATTGTGTGTTTTTGCAATCTGTCTGTTTTTGATCAGAAGGTAGAAAATAATACATAGAAATAGAATGCATGCATGAGTGTGTCTGTATGTCTACGTACAAATGTATTCATCCATCAACATGACAGTGAGTGGGAGAGAGGAAATCAATTAAACATGTTCTGTTCTCTGCACGCTTTTTTATATTTAATAAACCAAACCACTTGATTCGATGCTAAGCTTTGATTATTGGTAATACCTGCTGTTTGATCAGTGAACACATCAAATATGTAAAAACAACCATGCAAATATAAATGGTTTAATCACAACATATTACAAATTAACAGTTGATCAGATGACAGCCAGTGCACACTGGTGACGTGCGGGCTGTCCTGTGAGCTGCTCTGCAGGCGCCCATTTGAAGTCAAAAATCAGTTTAGTGTTGGGTCATTAAGAGCAGGCAGAGACAGGCACATCACTATTAGAAGTCCACACACAGACTACAGAGAGAGCACAGACACTGTAGTCTGCTGTAGTGGTCATAAGCAACACTCAGCAAGGTGACAATTCAGACCTTACAGAACACTTTCTACAAATACAGTACACTTCGAAGTCCCATGCATTTTCTTAAAAGTTTAGTTTGTCACTAGTACCCTATTTGTTCCCTTAATGTCACATCAACTCGTGTTCGAGTCTTGGTGACTTGATAGACTAACTAAAGAATTGAATTATATTGCAGTGGATTGTGAAATTTATTATTGTGAATTTTTTTATTCTCTTCTAAAATGACTTTTTACACTGATGTAAATCTGTAGGCTTCCCAGGCTATTGGGAAAGGCTTTTTAGGCACTGTTATGGAAAACTCTGCTTCCATTCTGGTAGATTACACCCACAGTCATTGGACTGTCATTACATTATCTTATTTATGCTTTTATATAAAGCAACTTACAGTGCATTCAAGCTATATATATATATATATATATATATATACCCTAGGGTTATGGGTTCGAATCCCGGGCCATGTGTTCACTGCTCTGTGTGTGTGCACTTTGGATGGGTTAAATGCAGAGCACAAATTCTGAGTATGGGTCACCATACTTGGCTGAATGTCACATCACTTATATATATAATTTTTTACAAGTATGGGTGTTCCCTGGGAATTGAACCCACAACCTTTTGTGCCGCTAACACAACACTCTACCACTGAGCCACAGAAACACAGTCAAATGCTGATTAAATAAAATCAAATTCTGTCCTACATTATTTTCTTATTCAGTATCCTGTTTCACTTTGAAATATGTCACATTACAGAAGTAAAATATGTTGTGAGAGCAGTTCACATTAACTTGACAAGAAGCTGAAAAAGGAAAACTGTGGTATTCTTCTCTGTAAAGTAAGTGGCATCAGCAGTACGACTCGTTTGAGACATCTTGAGCTTCAATGATAATTCAATTATTCAGATGGGTGGTTGAGGCAGAGGGAAGAATGAGGTACAGGTGGAGAGACCTGGTGACCAGGCATCCGTACTGCACTGAGCAGGAAGAACAGCCTCTGACTGGAATAGATTCTGTCAGCTTTCCCATTTACTTCTTTTCCATAAATGGGATTGGAGTTAGAAGAGGGAGAGCGGGTAAAGTAATGAGACAGATCGAGAGGGGGAATGGGGGGAGGTATACTGTACAGAAGCTGAAAAAGAAAGAATCTTAGAGAAAAATGATTAGAAACAGATGATGAGAAAGGGGAAAATAAATGTTTGTTTAAAAGGTTAGTTTTTGAAAAAGATATTGAAAGACAGAGGGAGCATTGGGTGGATCGATAGAGAGAAAAGCAATAAGGGAAAAATAGGATGGAAAAGAAAATATCAGATGGAGGGAGAGAGCTGAGCCATGGCAGAAGGCAGAGCACTTAGACATATATGAAGACCAAGCAGAAACGCTATCTGTTTCTAGCGCACACACAACATCTCCTCGTGCTTTTCCATCTGGGAGGGGGGAAGCCTTTTGGGAGAAGGGAGGGAGGGGCAATGCGGGATTTCCCCTGTCAGAGGAAAAGATATTAGATACGAATCAGTGAACTGGCAACAGCATGACTGCAGCTCCTGATATAATTACACTTGGAGATAGAATCAGCTCGAACACCAAGCACTACAACACCTCAATATCTGCTCTCTTTTACTCCGCTGTTAGGAGGGTAGATTATTTATGTGGTTAGGGACAGTACAGAGGAACAGCCAGAGCCCAGGTCAAGTCACTCGCCAAAATTCATACTTGTCACTGTCTAAAATAAAAATTGGCTTTGAAAAATGAGAATTTGATACTTCAGTTAATGGATTGTTATTATGAGCTACAACATAAATACATAATTTAAACTAAATTTAAATGAAATAAATAATTCACTAAAATGAATTTATTAGCAAAACACTGAAATCAAAGTTTTCATCCAGTTTCACTGAAAACTGAAAATAACATTTTGGTAATTAAATTACATGCAGAAACGAGTGGAATCGCGGAATCCAGTCATAAAATCAGAACTTAAAGTATTAGGCAGAATGTCACAGAATTTGTCAAATTTTGGATTGACTTTCAAACATTGACTTTCAAAATACCATTTAAATATGAATTATGCATCATACAGAGAGTGTGAATGAATGGTGCAGATGACACTCGCAGTGTTTTCAGCCTCTGCCACCTCAATATACGAGTAGATGAACACATGAAAATAATCTCTTGAACTGCTCTGAGAGTCACTTCATGAACATTTTACTGTTTCTTTTGAGTAAAACTATTGTCATATATATACAAACAGAAATCTAAAGGTCTTCACAATAACTTGTCAAAATAAAAGTTTGGTTTATGTTGATGAAACCATGACAGAAAAATTACTTAATGTAATGATAGTACTTCTACTAAAAAATACAATTATTATCAAAACATTCTTTTTTAAAGGAATATTTAGCAGAAAAAATGTAAACACAGAATACAGTATTTGGGGGATTTATGATAAAACAGAATTTGGTATAAAAAAAAAGAATAATTTCATAGGGCCTTTATTTATTTTTTGTTAAACTTTTAATAAATTGCTGCTTAATATTGTAAGTTTCTGATCTCAATTAATTTAATGTGCTTTTTGATTAATACAATTTTACTCAACCATCAAAGCAGTCTAGAAAAATGTAAATGGAAAAAAACAGCATCCAGAAAAATGAAAAGAGAAATAAAGGAATAAACTGATTTAATTGGTCCCTAGCAGCGTTCTTCAGCTAATAATCCACCTCTCAAACTGTTTCAGTCAATTATTTTGACCTTCTAAATCTGACAAATTATCACTTATTTAATTTAACCATTTTGGTCGAATATTTTCAGTTTCCAAAATTTTCGGTGTACCACTAAATGAAAGTGTTTTTTCCCATGTGGTGACAGATGGAATATTAATTCTATTAAGCCACCGAAGCAACAATAAATAAACAGGTGGATACTGTAAAGCTTAAATGAGAGATTAATGTATCTCACCCCTTTAGAGTGCACATTATCTGACTTTTCTGTTTCACTCCTCATTCTCAGTAAGCTGCAAGTATATGTGTGGTAATTCGATAAAACTGCCTCCTTCCTCTGTTCTCCACAAGACATCAGCGGGTTCCCAGAAATATCTGCTGTTTCTATGTATATAGCTGTTCTCCAGCATTTTTCAATGATGCCACTGCTTGCTGCAATTTTCATCAGTGTTGGTGATAAAATGGCATGGACAATTAGGAAAATGTGTTTGCCGTTTCATCACAGTGCACCTCTCATCTAACAAACTCCATCTGGAAGCCGTGTTACAGTATGTGGTGATGCCTCTTCTCCTTCTCTGTGTGCATGGAGGTACAAGAACATTTGCCCTGTGCATGATATTGTGGTACTTTCTTGTCTAAGCCAGTGATGTTAATAGTTTTTATCTCTATTTAGAGAAAGAGTACTGTATCATGTTGTTATCATTACACCTACGTCACAAATGTTTGGACCTAGTATACCACAATTGCAGGCAAAATAGAGGCTTTGTCTCTGAAATCGAACTGCACCTTGGTTATTTAATCAGCACTGTTATGCACTTGTGGTAATGCATTGTGCCTCTTTGTTGATGCTGAATGGCCTGAGTCTCAAAGGTTCTGACAAAACATAGGAAATAACAGATTTATCTTAAAAAGCAGAGGAGGAAGATTGTGTTGAATGTGAGCATTAATAGATTAATGTGATTTATTACTCTTTAAGTCAGTTGTGTAAGTTAATTGTTCCATCACCAACCCTTAAAGAGGAGGTCACCAATAAGTGAACCACCTTACAGATGCAAGCCTAAGATCAGTTTTACTCAGAACACAAATCATTTTTCATACATTAGCATAATTATAAACAGTGTTTTTCTTTCTCCACATGGATAAGGTAAGATATATTATTAACACATTAAATTAGACACCAGTCTGATGCTTTTTTTGGTTTGTGTGTGTTTGTTTGTTTAAAGTTTCTTTGAAGCAATAATTAAATGTGCTATTCAGATACACTTACATTCAGTTTGGGCTTTGCAAGTATTTTTATTTTTATATTTTTATTTTATTATTATTATTATCAGCATGCACTGATTGTCATTATTTTTTTCAGCAAATATACATTAATTTGATTAAAAAAAATGATAGTAAAGATATTTTACACGATTTCTATTTCAAATAAACACTCAAAATTGTTGATCAGAGTGTCCTGAAAAAAAAGTTTCCACAAAAACATTAAAAGTAAAAAGGATTTAAATAAAAAAACATTTTCTGAAAGATCAAGGTGACACTGAAGCTTGGAATAATGACTGCTGAAAATTCAGCTTTGTGTGATAGGAATAAATTACATTTTAAATATATTAAAATAGAAAATTTTAAACTGTAGTAATATTTTGCAATAATATTGTTTTTACATGCTTTTTGATCAATTAAACCCAGTCTTAGTGTCCATAATCTTTTTTATACTGTAAACTGAATTAAACTGATTTGTTTTTAATTCTATATAATCTGTAGTATTGACTGTTTTGTCTTTGTAGGGTTTGAAAGGTATTTTGACAGCCAACTTGAACATTTAAAATGAAATTTGTCAAAGCTCCCAGTTCATAGCCATATACCATACTGACTATTTTACAACCTTTATTTGTTCAAACCTTTGCTGTGAATGTCATTTAGAGAGGCATCTAGAAGCATTATGTTTTTGTCTTTTATGGATTCGGTGGTTAGCATGTGCCAATTAGAGTCATCCCCGTTTCCTGCCCTCATCCTCTCAACATTTCACTCTTTTGTTTTTGTTTATTATGATAATTATGATTAATTATTCCTGATAACATTGGATGCAATCCAGTCATTATTGAGAGCCGCTCTACATAATGCTTTTGTGCTCCATTCAGTCGTAGTTAATTATTATGACCTTCAGCTGTATATGAGGTACAAAATATAGCAGAAATATATTTTAACTGAGATACAGGATTTCTGTGAGGGAGCTTTTGTTCTGACTGGAAGCATGGATGAGATGAGATGAGATGAGATGTTTATCTCAGGCGAAGTATTGATCCCAGATCTGTCCCTGCGTGTCTACTCATGGGATCTCCCACGTAATCAAACTTTCTCATCAGACTGACCGCAGCCCCTCAGAGTGCAAATCCTTTTAACGTCCACACTTCACAACCACTTTCTGTTTTCGGGATGTTTACGGGATGCAGCTCAGAGCTGAGTCGACAGCCTGTCCCAGAGGAGGTGTGATGTCGCGGCTGGTCTGTGACATCAGGAGTGTTCCTGTCAGTGTGTGTGGGAGCTTAGTGTCTGTGTGAGTCACCCAGAGCAGAAGGACGACTCCAGCCTGTACGTTGAACATTGGAGCACTCCTGTTGGCCCCAGGCCGGCTGGGAAACAGAGCATCCTGTGATGAGAGTGAGAGTTCAGGACTTTCATGGATACATGATGAAGGGACAATCTCAGCATTGCTGCTACAATAGCTGTACTGTATATCTATGTTTGTTACAAATTCCCTTTAAGGCAGTCAGGGCACCTTGTGGTTGTCTTGGTAACACACCTGAGCAGCTTTTTACTAAGCCCATAATGTACACATGTACAATATTGTTTAAAAGTTTGGGGTCAATAGGGTACAGTGTATAATATATATATATATATATATATATATATATATATATATATATATATATATATATATATATATATATATATATATATATATATATAATTTTATTATATATATATTGTTTACAATTAATAAATACTTTTATTCAGCAGGATTCATACCTTTAATATTATTATTATTATACATATACATATATATATATATATATATATATATATATATATATATATATATATATATATATATATATATATATATATATATACATATATATATACACACACACATTTCTTTATTGAAACATTCTGTTCATCATTTTACCTTTATATTCATCAAATATTAAGTTTGATCAAACCTCAAAGAATCTTGAAAAAACGTGTTAATTAAATGTTAATTAAATGTTTTTTATGCACCAAATCCACATCCACATTCTGAAGGATCATGTCACAGTTAAGCAATGAAAAATTCTGGAAATTCAGCTTTTGCATCACAGCAATAAATAAAAAAAAATGTTTGTATATTAAATGTATATGTATATTTAAATTGCAATAATATTTCACAATTTCGTCCTTGGTGAGCATGAATTTATAAAAAAAAAAAAAAAAAAAAAAAAAACTTTTTTCTTTTTACTTTAAAAGGATCTATAGAAGGCTAAAATCTCCAAAATGACTATGAAATCTTTTACATTTTTTGAGAATATTTTTCAAATGAATCATTTTATCATGAAGTTCGCAAATCATGCTTAAGAACAATCACAGCCAAAGATATTTAATGTTTAATAGAGTTATGTTGCTCTAGATTTCAGACCAATGAGCTTTCACTGGACTCAGATTTAGATTGAAGAGATTTTAGTAGGGCTGCAACTAATGATTATTTTGATAATCGATTAGTTGGCTGATTATTTTTTGATAAATCGTATTAATCGTAAAACCACACATTTCTTTATTTAAGATGTATTAACAAGAATACACTATTCCACATTCTGCCCAATGTCCTTTAAACAGATGTGCCAACTGAATGCTATGAAAACATATAGTGCTTAAAAATGTATTAGACCACCTGTCATAATAGAGAAAACAAATCTTTTTCTAAATATTAAAATCTAAAAATGTTATTGTCACTTATTGGGCAAATAATAAACCAAAACAACGAGATAGTATTTATTCACATAATAACAAAAATGCCCTCCTTTGCCTTTGATAACAGTTTGCATATGACCGTTAACTGAAAGTTTTTTTTTTGTGCTGAGGTAGCACACACACATCTGTCAAAGCGACTGACAGGGCAAGCCATTACGCTAATGCATCAGCTTGAAGCTTAAAATAAAGATTTCTCATGTTTATGCAGCCTGGATCACATACTTTTCCTGCAGGAGCTCATTCTGTTTCCTCCACTATTTTTAGATGCATTTTTGTCCATAGAAATGCATTATTCAGTGCTGTAATTTGATGTGACCCGCTGAAGTTGGACATGCACTGTGGGCAGACCCAACTAATCGATAATGAGAATCGTTGTCAATGATTTTTATTATTGATAATAGTCGATTTTATTGTTTAGTTGTTGCAGC